>NC_140582.1:191013038-191433449 GCF_964204655.1 Triturus cristatus | reverse complement strand
GTCTCCTGTGTGTTTAGGGGCTTCCGGCCCTGTGGTTTGGTTGGGGGCACTGCTGGCTGGTTGCTCCTGTCTGTGTTTTTTTCCTGTGGTTCTCTCATTGTTTTCCTTGGGATGCTGCTTTTGGGTGTGGTGTCCAGGGTGCTCTTGGGGGTTCGGAAGTCCGGGGGTATGGCTTCGGTATGCTCCATAAGTAAGGAATGGGACGGGGACTGGAGGTACCTGGGGGTATTACTCACGGTAATCTTCAATACTCCTGGTCTCGTTGTCCCCGTCCGATTCCTTACGCCCCTCCCTCCCGCCTGGCCATCTGGCCTTCCTGTTGGTGGCTTGATAGTTCGGGCGGAATGCTGGGTAGGTACTGGTTATTTACTTCCAGTGGGAGGGGGGTTAGAGGTTCCAGCATTCTCCTGTTCTTTTTTCTGTCAGGGAGATGGTCATTTCCACAAGTAAGCAATGGGACGAGACAACGGGACCAGGAGTAATGAAGATTACTGGTAAGTAATAGGGTATTGCTCCCCTTTAGACTTTGGTACGAAAACCCTGGAGAAGTTTGCATGAAGAAAAGGGATGGATAATCGGACACACAAAATCCAGAACTGAATGCTCTATCTAATTCTGTTGCAATTTATTTCGAGATCATGTGAGAATGTTGTCTCGTGGAAATACCGAAACCTCAACAAGAAGAAATTGGCAGCAGATAACAACAGCACACTTACAATGAAGGTCTTTGCAGCAGGTATTCATAGGACCCACAAGTCATGCCTCACAATTAGGGACTGGCAGGGGTAGTAGGTGCTACCCCTGCTTTGCCATCTGGCTCCCCTGGCACTGCCCTTTTGACCCCTGGTCTCAGGGATCGTGGAGGCAGTGGCTCTTTGAGCACTGCTGACTTTCTGTACTTTCCCTCCTTGTTCTTCCACTAGACCTTCAGCAGAACATGAGATATTTTAAAGGGCTATGGGTGGGGCGAGCGGTCAACTTTGGTATGTCAAAGGGTGGGGTCAAAGGGCACCTGATGTCACTTCTCTACCCCTAAAGGCGAACAGGCATTCGTTCCCAAAACAGTCCATCATATAATATTGTGAATAGAAAAATCCCACTTAATGTATACTGAATGTCCTCATAGGGAAATAATATCTATATAATGTAAATAGATAACCAGGGAAGGTATAATTGAAACGCAGCCTTTTCATTATAGAATTAGAAAATAGACACATTATTCAGATGCAGAGAACACAGAATGTCTGTCATTGCATTCTCTCGGCATAATGGAATAATAATGCGGTCTCAATAGGCCTGAATCGGAATTGTTTCACACTCTTAATATAACATAATAATGACAATATAATGGAGTATGTATAGACAAGCTTTACAGTGAAATAATGTAGTCATTATAATGTGCATTAAAATTGTTTTCCCTTTTTAATCGTATTCCATATCAAGCCAACAAACGCTGTGTTCATGCGGTATGAACTGCCTGGATTACTTTTATCTTCACTCGGTTGGCAGTGCAGTTAATGTTGTGTCAGCAATCTTCACGCTAAACTGCTGTCAGTTTTTTTATACAGATAATCTATTCATTACATGGGCATGCATTAGAGAGAAAAATCAAGTACATTTGCTCAGAAAATTATTTTCAATTTGATGAAAAACACAATCCCGAGGCATGAGTAAACATACGGAAATGAAAATATAACTTTAAGTAAGCCGAACCCTTTATTAATACACACTGCTGTGATGTTTTGACACACACCTCTGTGTGCGGCATTGCGCATTATACCCTGCTGGGGATTGGCATAGGTTGCCTTCCCGCCTTTGGTGGTCTTAGCCAGTGTCACATGAACGATGCAACGATGGAGGAAGAAGTTACATAGGAGGCTTGGCTAAATTATACGGCAAGGAAAAACTATATGGCATTATGTGTCACATTCTGAAACATAAACATCGTTTTCAGGTTAAATAATCCGAAAGCGTAGTATCAGGCCTGCCAACCTTAAAAACATTTTCACAGTGTGAGAAGGGGGCACGGACTTGAAGGGGGCGGGGCCTTGTTCCTAGACTACCCACCAAATCCCCTCCTCCTAAAAAAAAAAAAACTGCTGAGGCTGGTGCCAATGTCCTGCGGTGTATTGACATCCCATAATGGACGTCGGCTTTAAAAAGTCTCGGAAACAAAAACGAGCTAGAAATCTCCTCTTTGCTGTGATTTCCAGCACGCCTTGCCCTCCACCAAGGAAAGTCGGCTCCTCGCCGGGTGACCGTGTGAAAGGAGCTGATATGGTATAACACACGGTGACACCATGTGAGTTGGCAGGTCTGTAGTTCCATGTCCGATAAAATCAATTTGTTCTGGAGCAATCTGTATTTCAAAATTCCACCTCCCAATATCATTTCAAGGACACCCCTTTGATTAATATCAAATTTACACCAAGGTGCGCCCAGCATCAACAACCCCAGTCAGAACTTACCTTAAAACGAAATATAAAAAGAAGCAAAAGAAGTGAACGAGTGAGAAATGTGTGTAGGTGTTCTTTGCTTAGTGGTGAGCGCGGGGGTCCTTGGCGAAGATGCTGGAGAACAGGCATCGCAGCTGCCCCTGATATGGATCACCCCATTTTCTACAAGGGCAGCAGGTGGAAGAGGCCTTTCCGGTGGCAAGTGTGGAAGTAAGTTCATGTTCCAGATGAGTCCCAGTTTGATGTCAATCTATAATTGTAACTGTAATCGCACTGGCTACCTCTGATAAGGAATTGAAGTGCTGGAAAGCATGCTGCTCCAGAACCCAAGGTTGGTGGTTATTGGCTGTTGTTGGTTATTGGGATTAGTCGTGTGCTCTCAAGGAAGCCACTGCTTGACTAGACTTCATTTTCTTTGCGGTAAATTAAACGAATGGGAGTCAGGTGTGATCCTCAGTGAGAGGTATGCAGATGGATGGTGGAATTAGTACATGACCTAGAGGAGATTGGGTATTGTTAGGATGCATCAGTTAGGCATTCAAAGAAGAAGAGTTGGTGATCTTTGCAGAAGTACAATAGAAATTAAGCCATCAATGCCTGTGACGTAGAGTAGGCTGTGAACAGAGAGAAGAGACATGCAGAGCATAGAAATTAAGGTGAGGGGCTTTTGAAAGAGAAAAGGAAAGGAGGCAATCAGAAGTTTTAAGTAAAGGACAGCTTTTCATGCACTGTTTTAGGATTGCAAGCGAGGCTTTTTGAAATATGAGAATGCAAAACCGGAGAAAGAAACAACATTATTTGCATGTAGGATAGGTCTCTATTAAGTAGGCCTGGCCTAAAGACAGCTTCATATTTTCCAAAATAATCATAACAAAACTACATTCAGATAAACATACATATGTAAAATTAATGGATGCCACGCTTTTTTAAGATCATATGATCTCCAATTTCTAGGAAGAGCTGCAGTCAGAGTAGGAAAGAAAGCTTCTGTGATTACCCACATTTTAGGTCCAATTGAGAAAAGCCACAATAGCCCAATAAATAGCCACTTCGATAGATATTGTCACATAATCATCGGCAATTGCACACAGATAGTTCCCCTGGCAAGATTGCCTCCGGTGTTCTAGGTGTCATCCCTGTCCTTCAAGTGGTGGTGCACACCACTGCTCTGTCTCCTATGCACAGTGCCCATTAGATTTGAGGTAGTGTGTCCTGTGTCCTGGCCATTTCCAGTTATCCCTGAAATTACGTAATTTGGGAATTATTTTCAATCTCTATGATGATCATTGTCAGCACAAATTGATCGGTGAGATCGTCAGGGCACAAATCTTGTGGCGCAACTACCATGCCATAAAGAAAATGTACCAGGCCAGGTTATGGAACTGATCACCAGGAGCAAAACTGTGGTAAATCACAGCTGGTGCTGCTCTGTGATAACATTGTGGCCAGTTACATCAGAAAAAAGATAGGGCCAGATTTACAAGCCTTTTGCACAATGCAGTGCAACAACCAGACTTGCTGTACTGCGTTGTGAAAAAAGAGAAAGCAGTACAGAGCTGCATCTTCTAAGATTAGCCTAGTACTGCTGTCATCCCCTAGTCTGGCCCTTTAAAAGGCTGTCATTGCACTACGGTGCAAAGGTGAGTGTGCGCATTTGTTCTGGAAGTGTACTCCAAAGCTTAAACAAAGTCAGATGTGTCCCACACATTGGATGTGTGCTGTGCACTCCAGGACACATGCAATGGGTGAGTTTTGTACAGAAATGAACACATTTCCCTTTCTTAACACCTGCTTCAATAGGAATTTTGTTTTTAATGGTAATTCGGGTCTGGCTCCGTTAGTTGATTTGCCTTTGCTTGAAAACCTATGGGTTTTTGCACTAATCCTCCCAAGTAATGCCCTAGTAAAGCCTTCTTGTCACAAAGTGATGCACGTTCAAAGTGCTTTTTCTTGTGAAAAAGGGCACCTTTGCAGTGGAAAATACCCTTTGTGCTGGAATGTAAATGACAATGCATCACTTTGTGTCACCTTGCGTCACTTTGAGATGGTGTAAAGCCTAAGTTGTTCTAGATCTTAGTGTTGGATTGAGCAGGAGATACATTTATCTTCTGAAGTTCTATTGTAGTCAGCTGTAGCAGGCCAAAAATGGTCATCCATATGGCTAGAGGGTGTGGCTACTAAGATAATGTGCAAATGCTATGAACAGTTCACTCTCATATCAGAGATAAATCACCCTGTCCAAAGAGCACTAAGCATTTATATCCCTATGGACACTTTGGAGAGCATTCAGATCATATGTCTGATGCACATTTACATTATGCGCTATACAGGGTCTCATATTCGGCCCATCTCTGTACGATACACATTGACGTGCCATGATCAGCCCAGCACCAATTTAGTCGATGATATTGTGCTCCATCACTCATTAGGAACTTAAGAGTGATGGTAAAGTCCACTGTGGGGTCACATCTGGGCATACCTGTCGCACACAGGGCATCTCACTGAAAAACACCTAGTGGACATGGGTCGAACACTTGAATGATTGCGAACCCATGTTAATTACTCAGGGCCACATTCCAGTCCATTATTTTTTGTTCACAGTGCCACTATTAACATGGACCAATTACATGCAAAGCAGCCATAGTCCTACTTAAATTGGAACAGTCCATCTAAAACTGATAGATTCCCCCTCCGTTCTGAACGAGAATGCAATGACAGGAAATATGAGGTAATTTATGGAAGTCATATCTCCCAGAATTTCACATGGTCTCTATTTCAAAAAATGTCTGGGTTTGGCTGATTTGACTAGACCCGGGGATTCCTAGAGCAAAAAACTGATGCCATATTATGAGTTAATTTTTTCAATCGAGTCCTTAGAGATCTGCTTTTGCTTCTTTTCCCAGCAGTGCAGCGTGACCAACAAAACATGCATGGTACCTGGTTACCAGGAAAATATATATATATGCAGGATGGCAGAACAGTTGCTGTATTCTTTAAATCTGTTTGTTTTTAAATGGTGAGTAAATATGAGGGAACTAGGGAGATATGTACAATGAAGTGGCGGAGCTCGGCGTTAGCCTCCTGGGTTTAACGCCTCTCTCCACCACGTCGGAAACGCAAGGCTGCACCATATTCACAATGATATGGTGCAGCCTTGCGTTTCCCCCTGTGATGGTGCTAAGTTTCACAGCTAAGCTCCAACGCAGGCACCCTTGCACCAGAGTGCAAGGGTGTCTGTGTGCAGGGGAGGATTGGTTATGGGTAGGAAGGTGTCCCTTCCTGCACATAAACAATCCTAAAATGCCATTTTGTAACTTTTATGTGTGCTGCTTCATGCAGCACACATGAAAGTCACAAAATGGCATTTTTTAAAAGGTTTGTTTATGTACAGGAAGGGACACCTCCCTGTACATAAACAAACAATGGCATTTTGCTTTTTCCATGTGTGCTGCACAAGGCAGCACACATGCAAAAAGCTAAAACTAAGAGAAATAATGCATTTTTCCTCGTTTCGACAATTTAAGACCAGGATATTCCTGGTCTTAATTTTAGCGCTGCCTCCTTGTACATAGGGGGCAGCATCAAATACAATGGGTGTTGCGGTGGAACGCCCACCACAACACCCACTGCACGCTCCTTTCACGCTAACCATAGTGTGAAAGGGTGCCTTATGCGTATGGCAGCGTTAAGCCACGTTAAGTTCCTGTGGCGATAGGGGCTTGTACATATGTCCCTCGGTTTCTCAACAATATTTGATGTTTTATGCATATTATGGGGAGGAAAAGCTTGTTCATCCTTTGTAAGTCATGTGTGGCACTGTTGTGGGCAGGAGGTGGAAATGCTGTTTGGTAAGGTACATGCTGTTGGCTGTGAAGTCTGCTATTTACCTGTACACAAATGTGATAAAATCAGATTTTTAACGATATTTGATATTTTGTGGAATTATGGGTAGGGAAAGCTGGTGTGATCCATCTACATCACAGCTCCATTAATTCTTCCTTTGGCTATGGTTACCTAGGTGCCTGTCAACACCAGGCCAAAAAGGATGTCATATATAATACTCCCCCACTATATCACAGACATTATATTGCATGACGAAAATGTTACATCCATTATATAATTATTGCTTACTGTACATATTTAGGTATAGTGCAAATAGATGTGGAGGTATGAAGAGGAATTCTATAACTAACTTGATGTTGTAGTTGTAGTAGACCCAGCGGAAATAATTTTGTTGGTCACTATTGTCGACCTCAATATAATATGAGACATATGATATGTCAATGATAACCCTCTCTGCACTTGGATGCAGCTTTGATTTATTGGTCGCCATTGGAATATGGTCACCCAAACATGATGCGCTATTGTGTATAACAAAAAGGCTGCCATAAAAGGTCACACTCTCCCCACTATGGCCAGCTCCTACTCATTCATTAATTATATAAAATACTTTTCCCCAAGTGGTTCTTCGATGGCTGATCAACAATGGCGCAGGATGGGCAATAAATTCAGGATGAAATGTGAAAATGAGTGGGGTCAGAGGGAGCCCTTCAATGTCAGATAAAGCCCCTTTGCTAACTTACTTTTATATTCTTATGTTTATATCTCTGAGGTTCAGCAGGTCATCCACTGGTTACCAGTCGAGTAAAGAGTGCAAGTAAAGGTCTACGGCTTTGCTCACAAAATCATTCATGTTCTTAAAGAATCTTCCTAAAGACCTCCTTTGTGTTTTAATTCCCTGGCCTTTCCATTCAATCACTAGATCTCCTTTTGTTCAATGTGACTGCCAAGAAGAAAGAGCACCTTGGCAGCACCTCCTTCTGCTACCTAATGCCCAACCTCTGGATTGCCCTTCCATTGAGGATCAGACTTTTGGATCATCACCGTGCTTTCTGATGAGCAGATAGTTTTCTTAATTTGTTGATTCTTTGTCTTTCAGTTATTCTTGAGTAGTTCCCATTTTGCTTATCACCAGGGGTGTTTGTGTGCTTCATAAATAAAGAAATAATAATAATCATCATCATCACTACAACAATAATAGTACTACTACTGATAGCAACAACACCACCAACAACAACACAATAATAACTATAACAATAATAATACTAATGATAAGAATAACAACAACAATCATCATCATATAATAGTCATAATAATACATTTCCTGAAAGGATGTTGAAGGTGGTTATTATTTCGAAATAATTATGGTCTGTGATTAAGAGAGTGATCTCTCGATTTGTCTATACAGGTGAGGTAAAAGACTGTGATGAGTGGAGGAGGGGCAGAATCAGTCTCTGGTCAGTGAAGCCGCTCCTCCATTTTTCATACCTAGTTTCCAGCCGTAAGTGTTTTTGTTTGGAGATCATAGTAAACAATATTCCATGTCATTTTTTTCCAGTGTATGTCACAATGAACGGTCTATGTGCACTGCCGTGGGCCAGAGACATGCAGCGCCGCTGAAGGCAAGAGAGTTTGGCATGCAATCTTCCAAAATCACTGGTGCTTGCCACTATAAAGATTAGTTTGAAATACCTGCAAAAAGATGCACATGTATTCACATTTAGCATCAATATTGTACCTCTGGCAGAAATTTGTGGTTAACCTTGAGATCACTGATTTGCAGTATTGGCTTGTAATCTCTGATAGTGGTGGGGAGCTGAATTTCAGTAAGCAAGGAAAGTAAGCTGGTTTGAATTCCAGAAGCGGGTTTGGGAAACTGCTCAGGGCCATATTTACGAGTTCAGTGGTGCACGGCAGCATAGCAAGTTAAGGCACAGGAAAGAGCAGGAATGCGCAGTATTTATCCAATACGGTGCATTCCTGTCCTTTCCCCTTGCGCTGGCTCACTTTTGGCAGCATTGTGCCAAAACTGGTACCCTGGCAGCATGGTGTAAGGGTGCCTGTGTTGCAGGCAGGCTTGTTTTTGTGCAGGAAAGGGCACCTTCCTGCACAAAAACTAGGTCTGGGCGGTGAACTCCACTCGGCTCACGGAGTTTGCAGAGATTTCCGCACACCGCGTTATGCAAAGCTCGCATTCGTCAACGTCAAGTTGGCGAGCACGAGCAAGGAAAATCCACCTCCCGGCAAGATTTTTCCTCATTCGCGATTGGCAACATCAAGTTAGTGAGCACGAGCGTGGAAAATCATCCTCACGGCGAGATTTCTCAACGCGGGTGGGCAGATTTCTCATTGCTCGCGCTGAGAAACCGTCCGCTCGTGTTGAAAAATGCTGCCGCTCGACTAAAAATCTACTCGAGTGGCAGAAAGGAAGCAGCGCCCGCTTGCACTGTGCATGGTGCCATTCACGATGATTGCACAGTGCGGACAAGCACTTGGCACTGAAAATCACAATGAACTGGCATTTATCTAATGCACTCCGCTGCCCGTGGAGCTTCGCATAGAGCGGCGGAGGTTTTTTTGCACTTTTTTTTTAACTCTGGGAACTACACCCAGGCTTAACAAAAACAATCCCAAGAGCATTTTCTTCTTTCTATGTGTGAAGTAAAGATTGAAAGAGGAAGAAGCAAGAAGAAATAAACATATATCTCCTCCTTAGACTTAGTAACTTTTTGGCGTGTTCCCAGGTTCACAGGATCTTTTGAATCTGAGAATGAGTAAAAAATCATGGGAGTTGCGTGGGAGCACCCAGTCAATGCCCATGGAATGTCTACCCAGGGCAGAATAACGCAGCTCAGCTATTTCACTGCATTGCGTTGCGTTACTCCATATTTTTGGAGTTACTCTAAGTCACACAAAGTGGTTTTGTTTGGCTTCAAAATATGACTTAAGGTTTGCCTTGCTCTTGCACCATGCTGCATGGTGCAAAAATGATGCAATTTGGGCTATAAATATGGCCCTCAGTCTGTGAACATTCTGAAAATTAATGGTTTAAATGATACATTTTACAGCACAGTTTTCAAATAAATTTGCTGGAAGAGCCAAGATGAAATATTCCAGTAAGTTCATGTTGTGTTCGGCATACCCAGAACTCTCCAAGAATGTTCCAGGAACACCCACTTTATGCAAAGTTTGAGAAAATTATGTGTTTGCATCACAATTTCCCTAAAACTGTCTAGAACCATAGGGAGCAATGGAAGTTCGCATTTCACATGGCACATATAGAAATTTTACATTTTCACATTCCTAAAATTTAAAATTACATCTATGTACATAACAAAGCAAAGATGCAAAAGATGGCCAACTGGATGGACGGATGCGCTATTAAGGCGCTCCATGGCTAGGGATAGCATTCCTTGCATTATTTCCTTATAGCCAAAAAGAAGGCAAAAAAAGAAGGCAAAATAGATAGAGTTAGTAACAGCACTCTTACTTAACAAAGAAGAATCCTTAGCAGTTGGGCTGCAGAGTTCGAACTGCTGCCCGTAAGCGTTCACCGGAAAGAGAGGTGATTGAACGGACCCGAGGCAGGATCGAGAGAGGCTCAGGTCTGCTCACCACACCCCTGAGATCCCATACTCCACTCGGTGCAACGGGGTAATACGCAGATTCAATGGGAAGCCGGGGACAAAGAAGGAATGAAGTAAGTGGCAGGGCGTCCCGATTCAATAAGGGGCAGATCAGGCCGGTGCAAAATAAATATCCAGGCAGGATTAAGCACAAGGGGCATAGGAACTCTCCCACCTCCCCTCACAGCTCAGCCGGGATGCCCAGAAAGATATTGGTTTAAATAACCGATACCAAAGCATTCTAAAACTACTATAGAAAGGGAAAGAGGACCATCCTCTGATTTTTGGACATCAACTATTTCCCTAATCTCACAGTGACCCTATTCTTACAAAATTGAAGAAACAGGATTTAGCCACACAACTAATCGAAAGAGAAAGAAGACTAATGAACAACCATCTCAGAAACAAAAACAGGACTGCAAGAAAGCGATCTCCACATAGAGCAAATAAACAGCTATATTGGAATGGTATCAAGGTCAGAGAATTTAGGCTTGTTGGTTTGTCTATGTAATTCTCTGGGGCCAAATCATGAGGGAACCCTGACATATTTAATCAGACACTTATCGGCCAGTCATTATTAGGGTAAGAAGGACGGTCTGTAGTTAAATAAATGAAAAAAAGAGAAAAAATGCCAGGAGAGCTGAAATCAGCAGGAAGGAACTCCTATAGATAATATACTCCACCCCCCCCCCCCAATATCTCCAGGAATGCAGCCAAATCATTTAAGCACAATTTGCTGAAAAAAAACATACAGACACTAATCTCAGACCCGTACTTCAAAACAAAAAATGGCATCTCATATTCTTCACATGAAAGCCGGTAAAATGGCGTGAGACCATAACAAAGCTACTGAACACCAAAGAAACAAATTACATCCCATATGACAGCAAGCTATTGATCGCTCCGTCGCAGAGACTGGGAGCTGTACTAAATATAGCAATCAATAAAAATGGTACAGTACTTATTCAAGCAAAGGACAAGGAGCTAAACAAATTTGATGAATACTTCAACTCTCTGAAAGAACAAGTTTACAATATCACTAGCCTGAGAAACCAACAATGTCCCAGCTCGCATTCAAGTGCACTACACAAACAAGTCACACCAAGAGCTGACCATATAAAAGCACAAGATCCTCAGAGGTTGAATCCCTCCTCAACAAACTCAGCAGTGCAGATCAGGGGCTCTTCACAATTAGAGGACAAGACTCCTACAAGCACCATAAACCCTCCAACACCAACCCACAATGAAAGACAATTCCCCCACGATCAATCACGATGGCCTGCATGTTCTGAGCTAGTAGTCACAATCCCTAAGAAATAGACAGAAAAAAGACGAGACAGCCTGCTATATCACAAAACAAATGGGATTATTCTACTACATCCAACCAACCACCACACACAGCTACTTTAAAATCTAACTACCCAGACAGCTGGAGCTCTCCACCTAATCTAATAAATTGTCCAATAGGACCCTTACAGGGTAGAAGTAAAGCTAGAGGTGGAAACAAAGCTGATCCCTAAGATAGCTGTCATTGAGATAACAGACGGTGAATTACCAAGAAATCAAACCTCATGTCTTCTGAGCTCATCCCTCATCCCACCTACATCCAGAGGGATTCCAGACTCTCTGAATCCACATTCCAGCAACCTACTCCATACCATCACCAAGGCTATACTCGATCTGAAGAATATTGCGTGCCTCACTGAAAACTCACTATCCAAAATCATGAGTATTCAAGAGGTAGTACTCTCACTACAATACAATACAAAGACGACACCAATGCCGCCATCAAAGAGACAACATCGGCCACGCAAACACCCCAATCATCTATCCGATGTGGAGACGCAAGCCCTACTTCAATCCAACGATCCAACTTCGACTGCATCCAATCTACCTATAAAGAGCGATGAAAATTTAATCAGCTCAGTCCCAATCAACACCTTCAGAGAACGCAAACCAAGTAACAGAAAGCGAAGCACATATAACCTGAAGAGTATAACGCTATCCACCCTGAATCATTCCTCTATCCCAGTTACTCAGAAACCGATCACAGGACTACTAATCAACTGCCGCTCAGCAGTGAAACACGCGTCTGACATTGCTGATCTTATCTTGAGTCAAGAGATAGACGTAGCGATCTTAACAGAAACTTGGCTCACAGAATCATCCTTGCCATGTTTGGATCTATTGGGCCCCATAACTATAACATTGTGAAACTAGACCAGATAAAGAGAAAAGGGGGGGTATTGCATACATTCATCACTCTGACCTCTTGGTTACTCCATTACTGGCTGACCCTCTTGAATCATGTGAATACCTCGCACTTTCCATAAAAAACACAGAGAAACGAGTCCACAAGGTCCATGCACTCTATCACCCACTGGGCAAGAATGAACCTTTTATCGACCACCTAATAGAGATCATCACAGCAAATTCCTTCCATCACTCCAATGACATATTCTTAAGGGAATTCAACCTCCACTGGAAGGACACTAACGATTTCCTGGTCAACATCATTAAAGACTTCCTAGCATATCAAAACCTAGCCCAAACCTGAACTCTTTCAACTCACATGAAAGGCTCCACGCTAGATTGGATCATCTCCAAAGAAAAAGCGGTGAACCTAACCTCAATCATGCCTTACGACTAGTCAGACCATCAAGTAATAATTTTTCAGATTCCAGGAATATTAAAGAAAAAGCCCACTCAATCAATCAAACCCAAACAATGGATAAAAGACACAAAGGGTGTGGACACCGAGAAGCTAACATCGCTGTGCAGGAAGGATCTTCACCCTTCAAGAAATATGACAAACGTTAGTGAACTTACGGATGAACACTACAATGCCAAGATGTCAGAGATAATGGACGCAACAGCTCCGTTAAAACTAGTCAAATTCAGAACAAAGATAAAAAAAACTGGTTTAGCAGAGCACTAAATGAAGAAAGGCAAAACGGAAAAAGGGACAACTACCATTTTCCCCATAGCTAAAACTGCTATGGGAAACCAGAAATGCCTACAACAAAAATATTCTCAAATCAAAAAAAACAATTCTTTAGGACGGAATTGGAGAACGCTAAAAACAGACCTCAGAAACTCTTTGAATTGGCAAAACAATCGAAAAAATGGCCAAAACCATGCTATAAACAACAAAATCTCACATCAGCTGTAAAGAATTCTCTACTTGCTTCACAACAAAGGCAAATACCATGGAAAGTGAGCTTAGGACAGCAGCTGCTACATTGGAGGCATCACACAAATTGATTCAACAAAACTCCATCAGTCAGTACCTATAAACGAAGATCATTGGTCCACCTTCAAATCAATGACCACAATGACATCTTGAAAACCATATCGGCCATAAAACCAAACAACCATTACAACGATCCACTCCCAGCAAAATTTGTGTCATCCATCGACCAGTCTACCATCCCCAGTTGGACATTGATAGTCAATGCTTACCTATCTCAAGGGTCTTTTCCAGACTGCATAAAGATGGGCCAAGTCATTCCCATCATAATAAAACCAACAGAGAATCCCGCAGACCCTAAATATTTTCGTCCGGTAACAGACATTCCCCTATTAGCCAAAGTGATAGAAAATTGTGTGTAGCAACAACTAGGCCAACACATATCCAAATGTAATCTTCTAGCCGACTGCCAATCGGGATTGAGACCAAATCATACTACTGAAACGCCAATACTACACATAGTAGATGATGCATTACTTCACCATGGACCAGAACAAAACATGTCTTTTAATCCTTCTTGACCTATCATCAGCATTCGACACAGTCAACCGCGAGCGGTTGCTAGAATGTCTGGTAAACAGGATGGGCTTTTCCGGGAAAGTTCTAGAATGGTTCAAGTCCTTCTTGAGGAACAGAAAACAGAGATTTCTTGTGAATCAAAACGTATCAACATCTACCCCCACCCAGATCAGAGTTCCACAAGGTTCAACCCTCTCCCCATCACTATTCAACCTATATGTGGAAAAACTAACAGATATACTCCGCCTTGCCAACATCTCTTTCCACATGTACGCTGATGACACTCAGATTTACATTAAGATTTCATCCTTTGAGGAAATCAAGTCAATGAACCAGACTTTAAGGGCAAAAAGTCTATGGATAACAAGTGATCACCTCAAACTAAACACGCAAAAAACAGAATTCCTCCTAATTTCACCCACCAAAACGTTGCCCGCTATAAAAGAATGGCCCAACACTATCATCGCACTTAATTGCACCCAAACATGTTGGAATTAACCAAATCACAAGGAATTACAATTGATCAGAGCCTGTACATTCAAGCCCACATCAACTTGTTGGCTAGGAATTCATGATTTCACTTGAATTACATTAGGAAAATGAAACCATTCATTGAAACAGCAGACCTCAAAATGGCAGTCCAGGCATTAGGAATCTTGAGAATTGAATATGGACGCACTACACTTTCAGGGCTTTCAAAGATCACCTCTAAAAGCCTGCCTCAATGAAGCAACAAGGCTTATAACAGGTTAAAAAAAATTCGACCACATCTCTCCTTACCTGAACGCCCTGAAATGGCTAGCATACAAAGCCAGAATTCAACTCAAAATGATGTGTACCACACACAAAGTGTTACACCTCAATACAGCAGGGTATCTAACTTAAAAACTGGAGATTTCCAGTGGAATCCGATCTTCCAGGAGCACCAGAAATCTACTACTGAAGCCACTGATGTTCCAGATAAGAAACACGTATAACAGAGTATTATCAGGAGTGGCACCGAGAATCTGAAACTTGCTACCTCCAAGCATCAGAATGTTACCAAACGCCGGAAGATTCAAGAAAGAAACCAAGATCTTTCTAAGGAGCAGATTCCTCCATAACCTTTACAGTTCAATCACGTAGACTCACCTAAAAACTCTTGCTTAATCTACTCACGAGCATCTCATGCCAAGGTCCCATTTCACCTGTTATTTATTGGTGTTCACAGTCCGTGATGCTAACAAACTAATATGCATTATGGATCCCCCAGACTTACATTCTGTGAATGCGCATAAGTCTATGTTGCTGAGTGAAGTTACTGTTACTGTTTTCAATTGGTTATAAGTTGTTAAATGCTTTCAAGTGAAATGTACTATAGAAATTAAGTATGTACGGCTTTTCTGTGAAAAGCTCTGATACCCTACGGGGTCAAGTTTGTGCTATATAAAACAAACAAACAAGCAAACAGCATTTTGCTTTTTTTCATTTTCAATCCTGCCCCTTCCAAGCAGATTTGAATCGATCTCATTGGAAGGGCAGGGTGGCAAAATGAAATAAATTACAAAAATGTCACAATCTTTGACAGTACAGTAGAGCAAGGCAGATATTGTATGCTGATATGGAGACCTTACAAATTCAGGCAGCAAATATTTTACACTAATCTTACAGATTATGATTTTAGACAGTGGTAGTTATAAGCACTGCAATACCTTCATGTCATTTTATGAAACAATACCCATTGTGCTACACCCTTACCATTTGTAGAAAAAGCTAATTCAGTTCCACAAACAAAAGTTGACTGTAATTTTCAATAAACATATTTGGTGTCCAAAACCAAACTATTTTCAAAAATGATTTCCTAATTCTACTGACACACATAGATACATTCTGCTTTGCATACCCATGTATAACCCTTTTATGGCACAGTGCATAATTTGTAAAAAAACAAAATAGGTGTTAGGGCTCTCAACAGGAGCCCACTGCACCCCTGCCAGCACTCCCAATGACTGTACCAACACGATTACAAAGCATCACACTCCTACAACTGTGACAATTCAGACTATTTTAGGCCACCAAAGCCATAATATTGGTTGGGCAGCAGGATTTAGCCATTTTTAAAGTATATTGAATTAATGTACAACTGTTGTTGTGCTCATCTGTAAATTAGACCGACAGCACCACTATGTGGCAGACTGTCCTAAGCCCCAGTGTTGACAATTAGAACCACTGGGTCAAATTAAGCACTGCCACAGATACTCACAATGTGCTAAGATTTCCCATTATGCCAAGTGCTTGGAGGCTGCCAGATTGTGGTATGCAGCACTTTACAAAAAATCCTTTAAAAAAATAAAATATGATGGAAAGGCCAACAGCAGTTCAAGCGTGGGCATCAAGGTATAGGTTAAAACGTTATGTTTTCTTACTCAGTCTTTTATTATCGTAATGTTGCCAAAAGTGTTAATTTGGGTAGAAATCAATGCTTATTAGTGAAGACAACGCCCAACCATGGTGTTACATTTTAAATTTTGAATTTGTGCTTCTCCAGATCAAGCAGTCTTAAACTATACTGTCTACCAGTATGGATGACATGTGATTCCTACACCTTGTAGGCCTCTCATGTCCCATTCCCTACACACTGTTTCACACATGTATGATTCATTGCCTCTGCGTAATGTGTGTGTGATGTAAAGTGCTCTGACACCCTACACTGGTATGAGTGGCACTACAAAACGAAAGAAGTGCGTATGAGAGAGAGTGGTTCTGAAGACTTGAGGAGCATTGTTAAAGGGTGGTAGTGAGAGAATCAGTAGCGGAGGTGGTCATGGGGGGGGCGCCAACAAACATTGTCGCAACGGGTGCCACCAGCGCTAAAGTCGACCAAACTGTGCAGTGTGTGCTATGAAATGGGTAACCCTTCTAAAACAGGCACATCACACTGGTGAGGCCTAAAACATTAAGGCCTACATGCATGTTGCAAGAATGTCACTTTAATTACCAAAAAGGAGTGCTGGGGGACCCCACCAGCAAAAATTAAGGACCGGGTGCAGGGTTTGAAGCAAAAGTCTCAGCAAAGCTCTACATCAGGTACTAGAATTCAATTCTGTTGGCTTGTTAGTTAAATTTGACAGGAGGCTCCATGTCACTGAAGCACAGGGATATTTTATTTAACAAACAAAAGGACGCATTTAGTGTTTGGCTGATGGGTTACTCCATCATAAACGTGGCGCTATCCTCTCTGCCTTATTAGAAGTGCCACACAACATAATTTACTAATACTAATCTGTCCACCAAATTCTAAATCAGGCCCTAACTCATTCTGAGATTCAAGTCTAGTCAATTAAACCAATTGAACTTACCTCCAGTGGGTTGCAGAGGTACAGACAGGAGTGAACACTGCGCCTTTGGTGATTTCGAGCCCTCTGAGAACAGCATGTGGAGGATAACTTCCACCAACACCCCGCCCCAGTGCGATTAGTGGTGGGGAAAATTGTGGGGAAAATTGTGAAATGTTTTTGGCGCAGCATTTTTAAGGCATGGGCAAAGTGGACAATTGATCGGCAAAGTGGACAATTGATCAGGGCCCCCACCTTTATATAGTTCACCTCTATTTCCATGGCTCTCCCTTTGAGTCTCTCTCTCTTTGGCCAGTGGCATCTTAAGGATTTTGGGGGGCGTTAGAAAAACTTATTTCAACTGTTTATGTGGGAATCTCATTTCTTTAAGTTTGTGTGATATCATGGGGACCCCAATTCGCACAACATGGGCAGTACAATTCTGAACAGGGGGCCTAAAATTATGTCTTGCCATGAGCCCCAAAAATGCTATGCTGTATTACCCCATGGTTCAAGTAGAATGTGCCACCTGTCTGCAGCATATATCAGAATTACATGTCCTGCTCGAACTCGTCTCCCACAGTTGCCCAGTTGAAAACAGCAAAAAAAGCAAAAACTGTACACATAATACACATAAGTAAAATCAATGCAATTAATAATGATGCTCACGTAATTAAAATGATGCCTGGGTAAACTTGTGAGCTCTAGTCTGCAAAACATCTAGGGCCATATTTATGGCACAATCACGCATCGCCTTGCTGTGCTGTGCTGCGTCACAGGGAAAGGGCAGGAATGCACCATATTTAACAGAATAGAATACGGTGCATTCCCGCCTTTGTCCCTGCGCTGGCGCCGTTTTGGCTGCCTGGCACCAATGTAGGCACCCTTGCACCATGTTGTAAGGGTGCCTGCATTGTAAGGACGATTGCTTTGTGCAGGAAGGGGTACCTTCCTGCACAAAAACAATCCTGATGCATTTTCCTCCTTCTATGTGTGCTGCAGAATGAAGCACACGTAGAAAGATGAAGGAACAAAGAGAAATAAAGGTATTTCTCCTCATTACGTCTCACCTGGGAAGACATCATATTTTGGCGCATTACCAGGTCTACCACTTTTGGCAAATCTGGGAATGCGTTAAAATCCATGGAACACCTTCCTGGCGTAGAGTAAAGCAATGCCGCGATTTGCACTGCTTTGCAATACTCTGGATTTATGAAGCCACTAGGGGCCACGCAAGGTAGCCTTGCATGATTTCATACATTTTGGGCTTGCATCATACATACACCACTTTGCGTGGTGCAAGTGCGATGCAACCGTACTATATGCCTTCCAGTATGATAACAACACTAAAATGCCACACTCGTGGTAATTGGCATTACACAAACGGCGATAGTATTTGAACGGGTGTGTCTCTGAATACCGGCAGCATCCCATATGCAGGGCTACTGGAATTATGCAGCTGGGGAGGGTCACATTATGCGGCAGGGTTGAGTGAATTATGCAGCAAGAAAAAGCAAATTATGTGGCACATTTTGTGATAGACTTTCTTCATTATTTTGGCATTTTCACAGTTGTTGACCCTGTCTGGGCATTGGTTGCACCTCATTAGTACCAGTTTAACATACCAACATTGCTATAAGTTACCGAAAGGTGACCAGTCAACCTTTTCAAAGGACCTTACACCGTGCTGCAGCACGTGTCCCTGCATCGTTACTAAAATTTGAACTGTTTAAGCTGGAAAAAAATTATTTTTGTGTTAAAATCTGCAGGTTAGGCGGCAGACGATGGATTATGTGGCAAATGCAGCAAATTTACAGGTATGTGAAAATTGCCGCAGCCACACAATCAGTGGCCCTGCCTATATCCTTCAATTTTGACCTTGAGCCTTTCGGGCAACAGCAATACCTTTCAGAACAATCTGTGCTAAAAGTAGTGGATGTAGTATAAATGTAAATAAAGCCACCCTGAACAATCTATACACCAAGCAAAACAGATTCAGAGCGCCCAGAAGCTCAGAGCGGGAAGGCTCTGCTTCCATTTAAAGCCCGTCCGTCTTGTGCGCAGGAGTTTTAATTTGCTCAAGGTGCAAAACGGTTTACTTTGAGTCAAGGACTTCAGGCTCACTTTACCGTAATAGGCAAGTATCGATTGGCCTCTGAACAGGAACACAATCCAATTAGAATCCATTAGACAATTACCACTTTCTCCTTAGGCTAGAAGCGATGCAGCCCTCTCATCATGTTTAGGTTTCAAGGAGGTGTCAGGGACCCACTGAATCCAGCATAAAACGCTGCTTTGGGCAAAGGCTATTTTGAAACAACTACATGATGATGTCATCCTATCACTAAACAGGAAGTAAAAAGATTGCTGTATATGCACGGCTAGTCACTGTTCTTCCAATAAAACAGCGTACTCACCCTATTAATACTGACTTTTGCAGCTGTACGGTGCAGCTGTAGATGCCAACTGTTTTCATGTTATTGCCTTCAACTCTTGTAGAAGCAGTTAGCACAACCAACCTTATTTGCATTGATTTATGGCTTCAAGCAATGAATACACAGTTACACTCCTTCAACAAGGAGCAGCCACAAGCAAAAGGTAAATGTGAATTACATTTTAAGAATATTCAAAATAACGACCCGGGAGGCAGAATGAAATTCTGATTTTATTCGCTGCCTTTTTGAGCTGCCTTTGTTTTTTGTTTTTTTTACCACACTCTTTCTCTCTCCTAAATCTTCAATGACGGGGTAAGTCTAAATATTTGGGGGCATATTATCAAGCCAGGCGATAAAATTATGGCCGCTTTAGCGGCCGAAAACTGCCGCTAAAACGGCGATAATGGGCTTGATAATATGCTCTATGGAATTCCAATTGAAGCCCATGTTAGGTGTGAAGGGGGTCTAACATGGGCTTCAATTGGAATTCCATAGAGGATATTATCAAGCCCATTATCGCCGCTTTAGCTAAAGCGGCGATAATTTTATCGCCTGGCTTGATAATATGCCCCTTCGTTTTATGTGGCGCTGATTACAAATCAGAGAGAAGCCCTTGACTACAGTAAACCAAAATTCCTTTCAGAAAAGTCTATAAAGTCTATATTTCACTGGAACTGTAGCTACTTAGGTAAGGCATAACTAACAATAATGTATGAGGTGCAGTGGCACCGGGGGCCTGGAGTGTGAGGGGCCCTATGCACCTCTGTTATGATTGTATGTGTATACCAAACCGGAAGTAGAGGGGCATTTTTGTTGATTGCGTCATGGTCCATTACTCTCCTGCTATGCTGTAGGAATGCCAAAAATATCCTGTGCTGCCCTACCCACATCTAGCAAGCCGCGTTCAGAACCCACACTTGGTCATGGCGTTGTACCAGCATCCAGTGTATCGGCATGTGAGCTGAAAAAGCTCCTGGCGCAGCAGCAGCAAAAATGGAGGCAAATGCTGGCTGACTTCTGCTCTTCCTGGTGTCAGATGATGGGGTTGCAAGTGGCAGCTAAAAACTGCATAGCAAGGACGCCCCAGCTCCTAATACAAGCATGGTAAATGGGCCCCTTTTTCCCTTTGGCTAGACAAAATTGGTGCTCTGATGGCCCCTCATAGCTCTGCAACATGGTGCCACTGCACCTGATGCACCATTGGTATCTAGGCCTCTGGCAGCAAGCTAAGTAGATAGGATATTGGAATGGGAGGGAAGGTGGCTGAAAGGAAGTTTGGGAAAGGGGCAGTGCTCTTTGGGTTGCTAGGACCTGGATATTTTTATAACTGGCAAGGGAGCGGAGACTTAGGAAGTGCCATCACGGGGGATTCAGAGTGATGGTGTCCCTGCAATGGGCATTTGGAGGAAAGTAATCTTTATTAGTCCCAAGGCATGACACGTTTGCAGGTGTATGGCTCTAAGGGAGGGGAGATGGGACTCATGGGCCTTATGGGCTGGAATCGCTGGCAGGTACATCAGGGGTCACTGTTGTGAGTGACATTCCTAGTTAGGGACTGCAGTACCAGGCGTTGGATCCGTGATTTAGATTTGAGGGGCTGCTGTAGGAAATGACCATAATTTAATTTTGCCTCATGTGGAAAAAAGTCCATAATGCTTCTATATGAAGTTAGGTAACCATAGAATAATATTTCTTTCTTAGTACCCACATGAAACTTAAAATTTTTGAATCACTATAAGCAATTACTCCGGCTGCACTGCTTCTTAACATTCCCACTGCTTCTTCACACTGCCTAACCCCTAAAAGGTGACACACAGACAAGATCCATTTCCTGAGAGGGAAAGCAGAAGGATCACAAAGGAAGAACTAGCGAGTTACCGTTTCAATCTCAGTTCTGCATACTGGGCATCTATTGCTAGAATAGTATTTATTGCCCCCACCTTATTCAAAAATTATTGATGGGCAGGAGCTTTTATCGAAATTTGATATGTAGCTGTTCTGCCATAGGGCATGTAACTTTGTGAAGAAAGGGCTCAAATGATGGTGTGAATTTATGGCCTAGAAATGTATGTGTATGTATGTATGTGTTTTGTAAAGCGCACTGCTGCCCTGAGGCGTCGTGGCACTGTAGACTGCTGGGGAACCTGTCCTGGTTATCCCTGTGAGACGGTCCCTCCAGGGTATCTCCAAGGTGAAACCAGGCAACCCCGGCAAATAGGGGGGGGGCGTTGTGGAGATGAGGCAAGCTAATGCCCAGAGTTGCCGAGTGTGATCCCTGGTTAGAGTAGGCACCGAGGTGAGAATTATCGAGTCCGCTGGCTCTGGTCCACGATCCGGCCGCGTCGGGAATTGAACCCTGGTCCCGGGCTGTCCTCTGCTTCCGGGTCTGCTGCCTCTAAGCAGTGAGCCACACCACTCCACTGTGTCAGTCTTCCCAATTTGCATTTACGCATCCTCTCTTCCCATAGATAGTACTTACGTTTTTCCTTCTTTAATTACAGACTTAAACATCAAAGGAGCATCTAAAGGGGTCTCCCAAAGGACCTAAACTGTATAGCATGTCTTTGACGTATGATATCCATTGAATTATTGCATGATGATTTAAGTGCATTATTTCATCAAGGGCTTGCCTCTACAGACATGACTCCTCAGTTAGCCACAGTATGCGTCAGTACAAAAGTTGCCTCAACTTAACTGAAAAGGTAATCAGATACATGCCTAGGTCGACTTATAGTGTTAAGTGAGGAATCCTCTGTGGAAGATTTAATAAAGATCACAACAATTTGCAACCACCACCAGCCTAGTGTCCTTGACATGTCCCCATAATTCAGACTCATATAAGTCCGTCCCCTTAGCCGTAACATTATATATTTCTAAGACTGTTCTTATTTTTATTTCCTGGTATCGTTTTAAAATGGCCATAGATTCATGCTGTAATCTTGATACACTTTTGTTAATCTGTTGCGTCCATGTTATATTAATTGTCAATCTGACTCCCAGGTAATGAAAGTCTAAAACGTGATTGATCTTTTTACCATGCACTTTTATTTGAACCTTTGTGGACCTATGGGGGTCGAAGGACATATATTTGGTTTCTGATGTATTAAGCTCCAATCACTGTTCTATGCAAAATGTCAGAAAATAATCAATCAGAGCTGCATCCCAGAAAGAGTCTTTGAAATAAGGTGCATATCATACGCAAATAGCAAAGTTGGAACCTTTAATGCTCATATTTTTGGTGCATTGTTACCAGGGAAATCTTGATGTTTCACTACATTGTTTATATATAGAGAAAGGAGAGTTGGGGCCAGGGAATAATCCTACCAAATTCCCTTCTCTATTGTGATGTGGCTGGTCACCTGGCCCTTGCTGCCCCATCTTATCAAGGCAATTCGGGCTGGACTGTTCCCATGAGGCACAGGGTCAAGACTGATTTGTATATGGCCATGTCTGAACTGGGGTGGCGTAGTGGGCAAAAGAACGATGGATTTAACCCAGATCTCTTGACTGGGGAAGAATGTCTGCATTGTCAGCATTCCGTCCATCATTTGTTTGTTGTAACCCCCATCTTACCAAGGCATAGGTAGCGTCATGTATCCTTATTAGTATATATAGAATGTTGTCAGGGACATCCTTAGTGCCCAGGACACAGCAAAGCTTAGATTAGGGAATTAGATCAAAAGCTGACCTAAGATCAACAAATGCCACATACAGATGACCCTTCCCCAGCAACACAGTTTTTCAATGTATAGCCTACAATCTTAAGAACTGGTTGACTATGCTAGTTGTGGGGCAAAACCTGCCTGTCAATCTGACAAGATCCTATTTTCATTGGCCCACTCTGTGAGTTTCCCCAATATTTGGCAGCAGAAAAGCATCTTGAGGCCATGAATCCGACTAATAAGCCTATAGTTGGAATTTCACGACTGCCTGTTTCATGAATTGGTACATTCTCAGCATTGTGCCCCGATTTTGGTAGCTTGATGCCCTCCAGGATGCAGTTGTTTAGCTTTTTGAGTGATGGTCCCCAGACAAGGAGTACAGAGGCAAACAAATCTCCCAGTATTTGATCCGACCCTAAGGCCTTCCCACAGACTACCTAAATGATGGCATGGTAAGACTCTTCTAATATGATCACCAATGGGCTTAGCGTCTATGTTATCACATGGGGATCAGTGGCTACTAGCCATCCACTTGCACCTTGCCGGCTTCTAAATATAACAACAAATAGGTGATGTATGGAATGCTTGAGTTAATCTCAGCCACGGGCAATAGTTTGAGGCTGCATGCCAATCCATTGTTTTTTGCCCATCATGCCACTTCATTTAGAAGCCAGTCATATGTATTTCAGTCTTGACCCTGCTCCATTTTGAAAAGTCCAGTCCGATCTGCCAAGCCAGGTCCTCCCTAAACTGGAATACAAGTGACCTAGGACTGGTTTCACCCTCATAAGGGCGCATCTGCTCGGTATACCTTGATTGCAGTGGCACAGTGAGCATGAAACCCACAGCTAGGCACACCCATCACACTTAGGGCGTGAACTGCAACAACAACAAGGTGATGGATGGAATGCTTGAATTCATGCTCCCCATGCCTTGTGTACCCAAGGAGGTTGTCAGTAAACACTCTGCATCTGTTGGGCTTGCATGGAATAAAGCAGACTTACCATCTTTTACTGCTCTGCTAGAATCTTCTTATCCCTCCATACATGACCAGGTAGACCTGGCTGTGGACAGTTACACTAATTGGATACAGGATGCAGCGAATGCTTCAATTCCTCAAAGAACGCTCTCGACTAATAGGTCTACACCTTCTGCCCCCTGGTTCTCTGACGGTCTTCGTCTGGAAAAACAGCATTGTCGTCGCTTAGAAAGACGGTGGCGGACAAATTATGATGAGCCTCAGAAATTAGCGTATAAGAATGCACTTTCCAATTATAAAAAACTCCTCATATCGGAAAAAAAAAGATACTTCACTTCTCAGATCGAGTCCGCCGCCAACTCCTCTAGAACTGTTTACAGTGATCAATAAGCTCTCGACACCCACTAACTCAGGCAGGAGGGTTAACCAGGAATTCTGCAACGAGGTGGCTGAGGTTTTTAAATCTAAGGTTTTAGATATTTTTAATGCTTTTAGGGTGGCTTCTGACCCCAGCCCAGTTTCATACCCTAACAGCCCTAGCATTAACAAGCCTCCACCATTTGTGTTCTCGGCAATCTCGATAGACACAGTGAGAGACCTTATCCTTCAAGCTAAGTCGGGTTCACCTTTAGACCCCTGCCCCCCAAGGGTCTATCAAGAACTGGCACAGTCAGTGAGTTCCCCACTCACCGATATTTACAACCTGATGTTCTCTTCTGGTGTTTTTCCGACTAGCTGGAAGCAGACGTCCGTTTTACCTTTATTAAAAAAAACGACTCTTGATGCAACTAACCCTACCAACTATCGGCCCATTGCCAGACTGCCGTTGCCAGCTAAGATAGTGGACAAAATAATGAATAACCAATTGTCCCTATTTATTAATGCCAACGGCCTTTTGGACCACACCCAATTTGGTTTCCGTAAGGACCACAGCACAGAGTTGGCATTGATCAAAGCCTCCGAGGAGATTAGGGCAGTTATGGATGGTGGAGGCGCAGCAGCTTTGGTGCTCCTCGACCTCTCTGCGGCTTTTGATACGGTGGATCATGGCCTTCTGCAGAGACGCTTGGAGAAGCTAGGACTAGGAGACTCAGCACGCGCACTTATAGCCTCCTTTCTTGCCGATCGAACATCCACCGTATCCATGGATGGTTTTAATTCAGACTCTTACACACTTCCCTGCGGTGTCCCACAAGGGAGCTCTCTAAGCGCCACACTATTTAACATATATGTCTCCGAATTAGCACCCCTTATCCGGAATTTTGGTTTCAGTCTGACCACCTATGCTGATGATACTCAGATTGTGGTGGCGGCCTCCAAATCCCTACATTCTCCGGCTCCGCAGTTCAGGAACTGCATGAGTGCCATCAAAAAGTGGATGACAGCACACTGCCTGAGGCTCAACTCTAGTAAGACAGAAGTCTTAATTTTCGGGAGCATTCAGCCCCCGTGGAATGACCTGTGGTGGCCCGTTGAGCTGGGTTCCCCTCCCACTCCGGTGATTAAGGCAAAGAACCTGGGCGTGCTTATGGATGCCAAGCTCACTTTCCACCATCACACAAACGCGGTAATGTCGGCATCGCATTTTCTCATCAAGAAAATCAGGAAAATTTTTCCTTATATCCCTAACCACACTAGGAGAACAGTAGTCTCTTGCCTTATTTCATCTAGGCTCGACTACTGTAATGGCCTTTTTTTGAATGCACAGAAGCAACTTTTGCACAAATTACAGATGATCCAGAATGCAGCAGCTCGCCTCATACTGGATATTCCCAAATATCACTCCGTCTCCAACGGAATCCGCCATCTCCACTGGCTTCCCATACCCCAGCGTGTTGATTTCAAAGCCCTGTGCATCGTCTTTAAGGCCTTGCATGGTATTGGTCCGAGTTTTTTGCAGGATCATCTTTCTTGGTACTGTCCCACCAGACAGCTGCGGTCCACTGGAGCTCGATTACTCGCTGTACCAAGAATTTTTAAAACTCACTGGGGTGGACGCAGTTTTTTTTACGGAGCATCTAAATTGTGGAACACCCTTCCGTTCTCCCTCAGGAATGCTAGCTCCCTGACGATTTTCAGGAAGCAACTGAAAACTTGGCTCTTCCAGCACTAGGGCCAAAGTATTCTTGTATCACTGTTATGTCCAGCGCCAAGACACCCCCGGGTATACGTGCGCTTTATAAATTACTGTAACATAACATAACATAACATAACAATTCATCTCAGATACTGGCAATTACCCAGGCCCCATACCAATCCATTGTTTGTCACCCACCATACCACCTCAGTTGGACCCATCCATATGCAAATCATCCTTCTTGACCCTTCTCAAATAGGAACAGTCCAGCCCGACCTGCTAAGCCAGGTCCTCCCTGAACCAGAATACAAGCAACCTAGGATCAGATTTAGCCCTGATAAGGTCCCATCTACAGCTATAGACTGATTCCAGTGGCACAGTAAGCAAGGGGACCATGTCTGCCCATACCCATTGCACTTAGGGCATCAACTACAACGATAACAAGGTGATGGAGGGAATGGTTGAATTATTCTCAATCACTGGCAATTGCTTGCAGCTGCATCCAGGTATTTTTTGCCCACCATGCCACCTCAGTGTGGACCCAGCCAACTGCAAATCAGTTTTGACCCTGCTCCAATGGGAACAGTCCTGCCTGAAGTGCCAAGCCAGGTCCTCCCTGTACTGAATACAAGCAACCGGGGACTGGATTCTCCCTGATAAGGGTTCAACAGCCAGGTATAGCTTGATTCCAGTGGTGCAAAGGACACAGGACCCACGTCTAGGCATACATGTTACACTCAGGGCATCAATTGTAAGAACAACAAGGTGATGAATGGAATGCTTGAATTAATCTCTGCCACTAGCAATAGGTTGTGGCCGCATTCCAATCCGTCATTTTTCACCCACCATGCTACCTCAGTTTGTATTCATTCATATGCAAATCAATTTTGACCCTGCTCGAATGGGAACAGTCCAGCTTAAATTGGCAAGCCAGGTCTTTCCTGAACCATATTACAATAAACATAGGTCGCCATGCCACCTCAGTTTAAGCATTCTAAGTGCTCAACCCAAGCCTGAGTCTAGATATGGAAGTTGTCTTTAGTAGAAGAATGGCGACTTCTATGAGCTACAATGTGCCAAAATGCTGTATTACAGGGATGTGGATCATTTATCATCAAGCATGAAAATTCATTTTTGATATTTCCACTCATGGATATTATCTTAAGACGTCGAGGTGAGAAAGAATACGCCAGGACCGTCTAGACTTCTTATATTCAATCGCCTTGAAAAAGTCTATGTTAGACAAAACACGTGTTGGCAAAATCCTTGCTTGGAGTACCAAAAAGAATAAACCACCAAGTTGAATACAAATTGACAGCCTGTTGCATCTACTTACATTTTGAGAAAACATATCATTGACCAGTTTTGAATTGGTATCTAATGTGAAAGTTGCGTTCATTATTTATGTGATTGTTAAACTTATCCATTACATCTTGGACAATTGCATTTATTTATGAGGATGCTGAGCAAGGTTCTATTTTTTGATTAAGGGAGGGCTTGTCCCTGTCCAAGGCAGATGGGGAGCAGTTGTATCCACGTTGGAGTCCTGCAGGGAGTAAAGGAAGGCTTTTGGATACAGGAAGTCTCTGGACCTACCATCCATGGTAATCCCAATTCGAGCCAGTTCAAGTAGTCCATTTGCGCAGTGCTTGTCATTCATCTCCCTGATAAAGTTCCCAGCATGACCGTTGTAATCATAGCAGCCATTGGAGTGGGCCATGGTCAGGATCTGCTGCACTTGTGGGTGCCGCAGAAAATAAGCTATGAGCAGACAAGGCCTACCTGCAGTCCCTGCCCTGCGGGCACAGATGCGATGGGCCCGCTGGATCTTGAATGGAGGTGTGGAGGAGAGCCCCAGATGGTGAGAAGTCACAGATTAACCGTACAATCTCCGGGAATCCAAAGAAGCAAATGTTATCCCACCGGCTTCTATCTTCCAGGTCAGTAATTTTGAGGGAAAAGCACAGAAGTTCAGCCTCCTGGCCCGAGGAGTCAGCGTCATGGACCTCCAGTGCAGTGAGGTGGGTCTACATGCCGTCTAGTCAGCCCTGGACACTCAAACTTCCATCTGTATGGATTTCATATCGGTGTTAAGATCCGTAATCATGGGCCATTTGTTCAAGGTTGTGTCAGACTGTCGTAATATCATGCAGAATCCGATCCTTTGGGTGGTCTGAGCAACCAGAGGGGCCGCCATGGAGGCTTTCGGGTGGGCCACTGCCTTGGTGAAGAGCAGTTGACGGGATGCCTTCCCGGTGGCCATGGACAGTGGAAAGTGGAAGCTACTGGCCAAGGATCCTGGTGCAGCTGGAACCTACTCCAAAGGCCAGGGTCAGAGCCTGCAAAATCCAGTGGAGGGGGGAAGGACCCCAGAAAAAGCAAGCCAGGCGGTGCAGGTCCAGTGATGTGACGAAGAGCGTGCCAGAATTCTGGATGAGCAGGTGAAGATGGTCGGCACATCACATGGGGCCAGCATGTGTTAGGAATGCTCTGCTCCTGCTTGCATGTGCAGTCAGAGCAAAGCCTTAGAAGGAAATCAAAATTGCCAGCACTTTTGTAAGATCGCTTCGTCTTCTAGCGGACATGCCCATCTTCTGCCCTCCTTCATTCACTCACCTGCTTCCGGGACACTATCTTTCACGTCCAGTGGGTCCTCATCGGGTTTGCACAACGCTGGCTCCCGCCTCCTGCTTCTAAGCCGGCTCCCGCTTCCTGCTACTACGCCATACTGAGGCGTTTCTATTTCTAAGGCATGCCTCTCACTTCGGCCTTAACCTGCAAAGAGAAAAAACAAAAGGAAACATTAATTTAAAGAATCTTCGATATGCAGTAACGCTAGTTATTTAGTCATTATTTGAATGAAAATATATATATCTGACTTGCTTGTTCCAGAAGAATTGGACAGTTTCCTGTTCATATGTCTGTGAAAAAACATAAAGGGAAGGACTTAGTTCCTGAAGTAAAGGAACTCATCCTTCTTTTTAGCCCTGCGCCTTTTTGTGCCATCACCTGATATCCTTTTTTCATAAAGGTTGTTCTTTGGTTATTTAATATAATTTCATAATTTGATTTTGGTGCACTTTTCTGATTAGATATTTTTACCAAAACAGAGGTTAGTGCTTGCCACATTTTCATATCCTATACAGGTTATACTGTGCTAGGTCATATCACCTAACGGTTTTCTTTTGATTGCCTAGATATCATCTGGTCTGCACCTGCCCACATTCCATACATAGTCGAAGAGGGGAAATTAACTGGTAGTTTACTATGATAGTTATATAACATAGTTATCTAAAGTATTTTAACACTGAATTACACTTTGTTACTTTCCACAACTGATGCATATATTACTTTCTATTAATTATAGACACACATAGGATGTCTCTGAAGTTTACCTATCCTCCGACACTCTCCTTGGACAGGTATTTCTCTTACCTTATGTTCCCCTCTTCCCACATTACACCTTTCTGGCTTTGACTTTGTTGGGAATTGAGGTGGATGAGGGAAGTTAGGATTTAGCATCAGAACTTGCATCTAGCTCCTGCAAAAAAACAGGTGAGGTTGACAGAAGGGGAGGGAAGTTACACAATCCAATCACATGTCTGGACCAGGACAGCAGGGCAAGACTGCCTGGAGGGCAACTGCAGCTGGCAGACGGGGCAAAGACAGTCTAGGTGAGGCACCCCTGTGTAAGAGGAGGCTGGTGCAGGCAAGTATAGTAGGGCAGGCCATCTGACTGCTCTGAGGTCCCCAGAGCAATCCAGGCAAACTCTTCAGTTCATCCAGGGACAGAGACAGCCCCCTCAGAGGCAGCCCCTGGGCACTCAGTGCTCCTTGCCACTGATGGGGCCCCAGGCCGACCCATGGGCCCTGGCCCCCAGGATCCATGCAGCCTTCAAGGGCGGGAGGGTGGGCCCCAATCACCAGTGCAGTCTCTGTGGGGCAGGCTCAGATTCCCTAGAGCCATGATCCCACACTCACCGGAGTTGGGAAGGAAGGAGGGATGCCCTCTTCAAGCAGGAAGTGAACTGTGGGCAAAGGGGAGCACCAGCAGTCCTGGCTGTGCCCCATAGCAGGTAGGCCCCGAAATGTTGCATCCTAGCTCGAAGTGGCTGATTGGTGGTGTCGCAGTGGTCCTTCGGCACAGGATGAGTGCTGCCCATACACCACGCTGGAAATGGCAGCCCCCATGGCAGCCCCAACAGTCCTGGCTGTGCCTCCGCAGCAGAAGACTGAAAGAGGCCTGAAAAGAGGCTCTGGAAAGTCAAAACTGATTGTCAGTGTCACAGCAGGCTGCAGGAGCCCCCTAATGAGTATTGGGTGACACATAGGCAAGGCATCAGCAGTAGCAGCCCCTATAGGAGGCCAGGAACTCTGCTCAGCATGCAATGGGAGTGGGCCTCCGAGGAGGCGATGCCCTGTCCCGGTCGCCTCACCTCCCACAAGCTCCATGACGGAGGCCTTGCTCAGCAGGATCTGTCAACCTTGTGGTCCCTGGGACCCCCACACAGGTGGTGAAGGTCATGGCCAGTGAGCCAAAAGTGTCTGATGTTCCCTGGAAGTGCCATAGGCTCTCCGACAAGCCACGGCAGGAAGGAGCTCCGGAGTCAGGCGGCCATCAGTGTCATTGGGAAAGCTCCACTCCCTTAAGATTTTTTCAATAAAGGTATTAATAACAGACCTAAATATAACATCACTTTTACCGTTGTTCTTTTTTTTAACTAAATTTCTGAGGTTGTGTTTTAATGTAAAGTAAGATCTTATTACCCTACATAACTATAATGTTTCTTTACCCTTTGTTTTATTTCCAGTGAACTCCTAGTTTATTTTGTAATGTAAAGTATGATCTTACTACCATACCTAACCATAATGTCACTGTCCTGTGGCGGATGAGGCCTGAACCAAACCCCCCAGTGGGCGACCAACCCCCTGACCCCTGTGCATGGCCAGGCAATGAGAGTGCTCATCACAATATAAAGAAATTTTATTTTAAATAATGAAGGTCCACTGGCTTTCTCAAGAGGTGACCACATCAATACATAAGGCAATCACAATGGCTTTGTCAAGGGACTGCCACATTATCACATAAATGTGTTAGAAATTGGGTATCTAGTTGGCAGAGGTATGCACCCTATTCAAGTAGGGACCACAGTGCTAATCAGGGGAAGCTAAATACACACTAAAAGATAGCCTTTGCTCACCCTCTGGTAGCTTGGTGCATAGCAGTTAGGCTTATCTCAGAGGCAATGTGTGAAGTATCTGTGCAACACACACACACACAGCAACACAATGAAAACACCACAAAAATACTCCACACAGGGTTAGAACAACAGATTATAAGGCAAGGATATAGGTATTGTCATGGGGTCGCCACATTATTATATATAAGCAAAAATATTGACTTTGTCAAAGGATGACCACATCAATTATAAAAGGCAAGCCTATTTGCTTTGTCAACTATAAGGGAGAGTGTAACTTATGTACTTACTGGGGAAATCAAGCACTCTATAAATATATTTAACATAACATAACATATCATTTTCTGCAGCCTAATTATGCCAAATTACAGCAAAATTATGCAGAATTACCCAAGGAGCATAACTCTGCATTTTGGTGCTTTTTTCTTAGAGCAAAATGCACCCTTGCACCCCAAATTTAACCAGATGATGCATTTTGCTCTAAGAAAATAACTTTAAATACAATAGATAAGAAACTGCTGCAGCTCGCGCTCTGTTTCATGCTCTTGGATAGGCATTTTGCCCCACATAGCCCCAAAATTATGCCAACTGACATAATTATGGAATTTTCATATCATATCAAAAACAAGAAATGACTCTGACATAATTAAAATTTAACCCAGGCTTAATGAACAATATAAAATGTGTCAGGGTTTTTATTTAACACTTTGCAGGCCACATAATGCAGCCATAACACCAACCACAAGGAAATCCTGCAATCTTCATCTAAAGAGCAAAACTCCAGTTTCATAAGCCACCTACCTGGATCCCAGATGATTCCAATGGGGTGGCAATGCTAGTTCCTGAATCCTCGCAAGACTTGTCCTAAGTTTACAGGAGGAGACACTGCTCTGGTGGCAAATCCTAGGGGGAAGGGGATAGGGATGGAGAAAGCGTGTAGAGTCAAAGATGCTGTGGCTCATCAGCAACACCACAGCAGGCATTCACACCAGTCTGATGAATGGTACCGGCAGATATGGTACCTATAAACAAACAAGTAAGGCTTTAGTCTAGTATTAACTCTATCTCTTAAGGTATCATCTCAATAAAGCTTTTCAAATCTTAAAACACCATTTGTTTTTTACAGTTTTGTTTTCATTTAGATTGTCTGTAGGGGCTCCTTTATCAAATTTTTTTAAACAATAGTGAGTATGATTTCAGCATCCAACTCACAAGCAAATTTGGACTGAGTTAGCTTCACCCAAGTCCTCTCTGGCACAGCCCTGCCAACAGTATGTACAAGTTGAACAAAAACACTGGTTACCTTTGTTTGCAGCACGATGTTGCAACTGAGCTCGGCACGTAGTAAATTCAAGTCTGTTAATGCATCTCTTCTTTTCTTGTTCATTATTCCTTCTAAGTGCAAGACTACTGCAGGACGTTCTTTGTGGTAAGGTTGAAGTGGGAGGATCAAGGGAGTTGGCAAGATAGAGTCTTGAAGCCGGGAAACAGGTAAGTGGCAGGCGAAGAGACCTGGGGCCCGATTCACAGAACAAACTTAAGACTAAATCCTAAACTTAGTACCAATCTGGTATTCACAGAATGCACCTAGTACTTCTGGTATTCACAGAATGAACTTACTACTTTTGCGATTCACAAAATGAACTTAGGACTTTTGCTAGTCACAGAATCCATTTACGACCACTAAACTTACGTCCGCACTCGGGCCGGAATTTCCGCACCCGGAGCGGAATTTCCGGGCCCGGAGCGGAAAGTCCGCACGCGGGCCAGAAAGTCGCTCCGGACGCGGAATATCCGCTCCCGGGCCGGAAACTCCAGCCTCGGGCCGGAAATCCCGCTTCCGGGCCGGAAGTTCCGATTACGGGCCGGAAAATCCAGTTTGGTGGCCATTGATCATGTGAGCCAAGGGTGAACCTGTCCAAGTCCCTACCATCCCCCACCATGCATCAGCTGACACACTCCAGCCAATCCTAGCTCGGCAGCACGTATAACTGCAGAGCAGACACACACAAACCCTTTCAACATGTCACTGAATGTGTTTGTTGCACTGCCCCTTGCCATGTAGCAAAACCACTTGAGGAGGAGGAGGAGGAGAGCCAGAGCAGAGAGGGTCTTCAGACAGAGGATCAACTTATTTGGAATGTCCAGTCAAGATATAAGGGCCAGGTACCGTTTCCCTCCAGAAATCATCTTGGATATGGTATGTGAGTGGGAGCAGGAACTTGACTCCGTGACCTGCTGCTCACATGCAATACCAGCATACCTCAAGATCCTATCAGCGCTCCATTTCTTCGCCACTGGCTTATTCCAAAGGGTCTCCAGTGACCATGTGGGCATATCCCAGGCGAGCCAGTCGCGGTGCCTGCATCAGGTACTGCGATGCATCACTGCAAGATCCCACCACCACATACATATGCCACCGACACTGGCCCTGAGACAAAGGGCAGCACGAGATTTCTTTCGCATTGCACAATTTCCACGTGTGCTGGGTGCAATTGACTGTACCCATGTGGCCCTTCAGCCACCCCGCCACATTGCACACATCTTCTGCAACAGACACCGATGGCATTCCATCAACGTGCAAGCTGTCTGTGATGCCAGAGGGAGGTTCATTGATGTGCATGCGGTGTTCCCCGGCAGTACCCATGACAGCTTCATATTCCGCATACTCTTGCCTGGCGGACGGCTGCGGAAGAATTTGGCAACATGTGGCTACTGGGTAAGTACCAAGCGTTAGAAAGGAGGAATATGTGTTTTTGAAATGTCTGAATGCCCCCCAAAATTAACCATTGTACTATAAGAATCATAAAGCTAGATACAGGGCCCGCCTGACAATGCATGTAATACAGTATAGATCATGTCCTGTGCAAGTCAAAGAGGGAAATATAACCAACTGCCCTTTCCCCTCTACTCAGGTGACGCTGGGTATGCACTCACCCCACATCTCCTCACCCCTTACAGGCGTGCAGACACTGTACCACAGCATAGGTACAATAGGGCACACATACGGACTCGAGCCATCATAGAGCGCACTTTTGGTCTGTTGAAGTCGCGATTCAGATGTCTCGAATGTACAGGGGGGGTGCTGCAGTACTCCCCAGAAGTAGTGTGCAAGATCATTTTAGCCTGTTGTGTCTTGCACAACATTGCCTTAACGCATGGCTTACAGATACCGCTGGAACCTCGGCTACCTATGAATCTGGGAAACCGGGCCATGGCACATAACCGAGGTCAGGGCATGCATGTCCGTGAGCAGCTTGTTGCCACGTTTTTCACATGAGCAACCTGTAGTGGAATGGACTAAATGTGGATTGCTGTCTGTTGCCAATGATGAAACTTGTATATACACGACTGTGTCAATAAATTCCTTCCTGAGGCAACTTTGCAAGCCACACTAACTGCATGTTAATCACAGCTCTTGACAGTAGTCAAAAGGTTGAGCCTGCATCAGCACATGTGCCCATGTCAGCGATCAGTGTAGTGGATGTCCCAAAAGAATCTATAGCCGCAGATGCAAGATGATACATGTACTGAGAGACACAGCCGGACCTCATGAGGATGGGTCTCTTAATCAGAAAAGGCCATAACCACAGCATTGTCGGCCCTGTGCCATCAAGAGATGTGACTCCCCCACAAATGATGCGCCCACGACGTGAGTGATGCAATGGGTCAATCAGACACCATGGGGCAGATTAATGTGGGACTTGCGGCCCTTTCACGCTGCCGTTGCGTCACTTTTGTGACGCAGCGGCGGTGCAAAGCCAGCGCCATGCTGCGGGGTATGTACTATATGACGCATCTGGGAGATGCGTCACGTTGTAAAGGCCTGCGCCACATGTAGGCGTTCTGGCGCAGGGGGGGGCTTCCGGCGCAGGAACGCCTCATAAAAGTGGCTGGCTGAAATCTACAATATTTCACTCAGTCACTTTTAAGGCCATGCTGCGTCAAAACCCTGCGCCTGCTTGAAGCAGGCGTAAGGATTGACGCAGCATCATAGGGATAGGGCACCCCCCGAGCCTTGCTGGAGCTGCGTTGTGCATGCGATGCAACTCCAGCAATGCGCCGCCTTTCCAACGGGGGATGCGTCATGCATCTGCACATCCGAGCAGCACGGTGCACCGAAATGTCAATGCGGCGCATCTGTGTTGGCGCACGGGTGGGCAGATGCATCGCAACTCTTCTGACGCATCTCTGCTGATTAGCAGAGATGCGCCAGAAGCCGTAAATCTGCCCCCATGTGTCTGTGATATATCCACACTTCTCAAACACAAAGTTCCGGAACACATCACACAACTCTGCAAATGAGCACCTAATATGGACTACATGTACCATAATGCAAAGCATGAGAAACTGAAACAGAAACTGCAGAAATGACTTGAAATGGTCTCTTCACCCTCTTGTTACATTTAAATAATTCTCACATGCACTGTCTTTTCTTTTTTATCCACAACAGAACAGCAGGATGGCAGTAGATGTGATTCCAGATTGTGGATGGATCTGGATGACTACAAAATGGCAGGCAACTACTTCCTGTGATGTATTTGCTGCCTCCCACTCCCTGTCAAACATTTCCTGTATGGAATTATATGTTCCGGGTTATTTTCGGAATTTGCGGCCAAAAAGCGGAAGCCCCGATTACGGAGCGTACGGCCCGTGTGCGGACCCCCCGCTCCGGAACCAGAAACTGCGCTCACGGGCCGTAAACTCCGAAAATGACCCGGAACACATCATTTCATTCAGGAAATGTTTTACAGGAAGTGGGAGGCAGGAAATACATCACAGGAAATAATTAGCAGCCATTTTGTGTTCATTCTGAATCATCCTCTATCACAGACAGATCCTCTGACATCCTGCTGCTCTCATCCTTCTTATTATCCCCATAATGGCTGAGGGTTACGAAGAGAAGGCACCCCCTTTCACTGAAAGTGAGTTGGACATCTTGGCTGAGGGGGTGCTGGCCAAATTTTCTCAGCTATATGGGGACCCTGAACACCAGCTGAGCAATGCTGCCCGGGCCAGGCTGTGGGCCAACATCGCCGAGCGCTGCAGTGCAGTGGGAGTCCACACCAGGAGTGCGAGGGCATGCCGCAAGCGCTGGGAGGACCTAAAACAGTGGGCCCGGCACAAGGCTGAGGAGCTGGTGGGCCAGTCTTCCCAGCACCATGTGCATCGTCCTCGCCTATCCCCACTGTACAGGAGGGTCCTGCGATCAGCTTGGCCGACCCTCCATGCTCAGCTGGAGGAGCATGAGCAGCAGGGACATGGTAAGTGCATCATATGCTAAATGTGTCTGGGAGTATGATGTGAGTGAAACAGTGCTGTACCATTGTGTGTCCGATGCCTCCATTCACAGATTCCGTGTCCATGCAGCAGTAACCAAGCTTAAAAAGGCACACTGTGGCATATGGACTGTACAGGGCAGAGTGCATTTTGGGAGTTGGAGTCTCGTCATGACAACTGGCTAAATGAGCCATAATTGTGCATTTGTACTGAAATCAGCTCTTCCCACACCACTACAATTGGCACTAGGAAATCATGTGTGCATTGGATGAGCAATGGTACAGACACTGTCCAGTGTGCGCATGGCAGGCCAAAGGGTATTGGATGCTATGACTTGCATTGCATTTTTAGAGTTTGGGTTCCAATTGTGACAAAACATCATGTGCCATGGAGTCAAGACAGACTTTGACATCCTTGCATCACTCTTAAGCGCTTCTAAATTTACAAGGGGTGTCCACTGACAGACGTCTCAGCCTCAGTGGCCTGTTTCACATTTCACATGTACAGGTAGCTGTCACTAAATTCCCCCAGTGTTCAGCGGTGTACTGCATTACCATATCAGTCACCAAAGCCAATATGTGCCACTGGATTGTCAGTACATGTGTGGGGACAGCCAAAGGCTAGACTCACAATTTAGCTACAGAAATAGGCCAGAGCCTCAGTGCATGTGTGACCCACATTCGCCACTTGTCGTGTCCCATACAATGCTACAAAGCAGATGACACTTGTCCAGACCTTCAATAGCTGCGACTCCCTATGAATGGCCATAATCTGAGATTCGGGACTTCATGTTCTCCATTGGTGGACTGCTTTTGGAACCTGCACATGTAGCTGTGGCAGGACACACAGATCACCAGAATGCCAGGTTGAGGGTTGGCCAATACAGTTGTGTAAGCCACACACATCCACGTGAGATGGCCATGTCAGACTCAATCCAGGAAATGACGGTGAACATACACGTAATTTTAGCTCATAGACACTGACAACTATTGAGTGTGATCAGAGGAAAATAAGTCTGACCTTGGCTCCTATGAATGTGTCTCGTCCTGCATGACACAAACATAACATTCGGATTTTGCTTACATTTCAGCAGGCACAGCTGGCGAAACAGAAGGGCAGCACGACCAGGTCCGGAGTAAGAGGCCACCAATGCGGCGGCAGCTACACCCTCTTTCCACCAGCGAGGAAGAGGAGGATGAGGAGGGACCCTCAACATCAAGAGGCAAGGGGATTGCGCCCACCCGGACTGATAAGGGGCACCCTGATGCTGGTGCCACATCCCGGGTGGAGGCTGCAGACATTGAATCGGGGGGGGGGGGTGAACACGACACCTCGGACCATGAGGTGTTGGAGAGCTACTCTCCTCAGGAATCTTCACCTGTGGTCCCTGAAAAGGTGTCCTCGGGGCAGGCCAACAAACAATCTGGGCCTGCCATCAGCCCCTCCCTATCTCTAGAGTTCCCCATTCCATCGGGGGACCCAGCTGCATCCCCTGCAACCAGTCCCCCTCATCGTAGCCGCCAGCTCCCCAACATCATTGGCTCCGGACCTCAGGCACCACATCCCTCCTTTTCCCCCCAGGCCCCTCCTGGTGTTGTTCCTCCTGTGGCTGTGCCAGTGGACTTGATGTGGATGTGTGAGGGTCAGCCAGACATGTCCGCTCGCATCCAGCTACAAGTGTGTATGGAGGTACGCATGATGCGAGAGGACATGCTCCGAACAATGGCCACCCTCACCACCAGCATCAATTCACTGTCCGCAGCCATCTCGTCTGTTGTCTCCCCAATCCCTTTCCATACCACTGTCAATGTCTCCCCCTGTCCGTTGCCCCACACTGTTTCCCCCCGTACTCCTCGTGTGGCACGAACCCAAGTGGTGCCTGTTCCTGCACCCGCCAGACGTTTGCCTGCATCGGACTCTGAGGATCTGGACATTGTGGTCCTAGAGGATGACCAGAAGGACACTTGACTTTTGACGTGAACAATTATTTCATTTTCCCCTTGTAAATAGACTGTTTTCCCTGACTCTCCCTGACGTGTTATATTTTTTTTGCCCCACCCCAATCCAGGTTCCCATCTCCCTCTGCATTAAGATCATCATTTGTTTTCCTTTCTCCCTTCCAAACGGACGGTTGTTCTTTTGTACCTTCTTAAAATATAATTCGGAATACTAATAACTTCCACTTGTTTTACTTCATTCTGAATGCCTGGTTCTGAATATGGACACATATTTGGTGAGTCATCTGCTATGCACATAATGGCTGGTTGCAACGATGGGTTACACTTGTAACTGTGTCACACACACACATACCTTCTCACATCTCGAGGCCACCTGCAACGTTACACAGGACATGATACACAACAGATTATTATTTTTGGTAGGTGTTTATTTGGTGCACACACAATCACGTGATCACATTGTCCTGGGTTCCTGTCACTGGTGAGTGCGATGCCGCAATTTGGGGGGGGATGACCGCTCCGAGTGCTCAGGTCTGGCTCGCCACCTACGTGGAGGTGGGTACTGTCCAAGGGACTGTCCAGGGTCATCCACATGTGCTGGGGCAGATGGTGTATGCACACTTGATGGTTGTGCCTGGACAAGGGCAGGTTGTGCACGTGGTGGGAGTGCCTGTACAGGTGGTGGTGGTGGTTGTGCAGGTGGCGGGAGTGACTGTACAGGTGGTGGTGGTGGTTGTGCAGGTGGCGGGAGTGACTGTACAGGTGGTGGTGGTTGTGCAGGTGGCGGGAGTGACTGTACAGGTGGTGGTGGTTGTGCAGGTGGCGGGAGTGACTGTACAGGTGGTGGTGGTTGTGCAGGTGGCGGGAGTGACTGTACAGGTAGTGGTGGTTGTGCAGGTGGCGGGAGTGACTGTACAGGTGGTGGTGGTTGTGCAGGTGGCGGGAGTGACTGTACAGGTGGTGGTGGTGGTTGTGCAGGTGGTGGGAGTGCCTGTACAGGGGGTGGTGTTGGGAGTGCCAGTTCAGCCCGCTGGTGTGGATGTCTTCCTTTGCTGTGTTGGTGTGCAGTTGGTACAGGTGTGGGGATGTGCTGTCCTGTGGGCAGATATGATGGCTCCCCTCCCTGCGTTGACCGTGAAGGGAAAGGTTGGCTCACTCTCAATATGCCCTCCATCATCTTCATGGCCAAGGCATGGTGTCTTGCACTCTCTTCCCTCTGGATGGATAGCATGTCTCGCATATTTCTGGACATGTTCTGCCAAGTCCTATCCATCCTATCCAACACTTGGCTCAGCCTCTCCACCGCCTGAGGGAAGTGGACCATGTCCTGCAGGGAGTCCGACATGGCGGACAGGGTAGCCCCTATGGCACTAATGTCCTGCCTCACATCGCTCTGCTGTTGGAAGAAGTCCTGCTCCCACTGGTCATCACAGCCAGGTGCAGGCCCTCTCTGCAGCTGTCTGCCATGGATGAGATGTGCAGGTCCTACGGCAGAGGGTGGGGTGGGAGGTGGGAGCCTGTGGGCAGGTGAATGGTGCCCAGGGGATTCCAGCAGCACAACAGGGCTGGTACTACCCCCAGATGGTGGAGAGGATGGCAGGGATACACTGTCTAGGGAAGAGTGGGTAGGGGAACCACCATGTTGCTCCTGGACGTGAGGACTGTGAGGGAGTGATGTCTGTGTTGTGATGCGTGTGTGCTGTGGCTGGTTTGCTCGAGTCTGGGGACAGGCCATGGTATGCCTGGGAGGAGGCGGAGTGACGTTGCTTGGCAGAGGAGTTGATGCCCTGACCGATTTAGCCAATCTGGCACGATATTGCGCATTGGCATCTTCATCGTCAGACATGTAGTCCTCATCATCCACCAAGTAGAGGTCCTCAGGAAATTCTTCCTCCTCCTCCTGAGCAGTGCTTGCAGCCGACATCACAGCTTGGAGGATCAGGGGATTCTCCCCTCTGATTCCACGTCGGCCCGCACTGGTCATAGGCCTGTCATCCTCGTCATCAGCATCCCCTGGAACAGAGGTTGCAACCGTATTAGGGATTGACCTGGTATGACATGTGGTGCAACACAAGGGTTTGTATCAACTGTACTTTGCATCAACAGATGAGGATCATGTGACCTGTGTAGGGTACCACCACAAATGACAGCTCACACCATAGCACTGAGGTGTTACACAGATACAGGCAAACTCACCAGCTCCAGCCACAACTCTCTGTCCCTTGGTATTCCCCCCTAGTGTCACCTGCTGGACCTGTCTCCTCACGGGCCTAGCTGTCCCTGAACCAGCAGCTGTAGAGGGAAGTGACAACATTCTCAATTATCTGCATCACCAATTGTCAGACAGGCACATGACACTCCTGATTTGTATTTCACTTTGTACACAACAACTGCTGATTACATGCAGAGGGGAATCAGGATCTCTGTCATGGCTTTGGAGTCAAAGCCAGTGACACACCTCATGCTAGAATTACCTGAAGGATGGCTGCGCGAGGGTTGGATGTCATTCAGTCCCCGGGATGGTGCATGCTGCTGGGGTGTAATCCGGTCAGCAGCTGTGATAAGACATACAGGTCCATATTTTGCAACCACAGATGGTAGCTCTGAGCCAACATGTCATTCACAATGACTATTTGTGGGTAATCCAGAACTATGTGCAGCATGTTTAGCTCCTGAACATTACATTTGGGCACCTGCTCACATGCAGCAGTTGCCAGCCATTCCCTCCACACAGCAGTGACATCAATAAGATGACACATCAACAGACACCTCATGCTAGAATTACCTGAAGGACGGCTGCGCGAGGGTTGGATGTCATTCAGTCCCCGGGATGGTGCATGCTGCTGGGGTGTAATCCGGTCAGCAGCTGTGATAAGACATACAGGTCCATATTTTGCAACCACAGATGGTAGCTCTGAGCCAACATGTCATTCACAATGACTATTTGTGGGTAATCCAGAACTATGTGCAGCATGTTTAGCTCCTGAACTTTACATTTGGGCACCTGCTCACATGCAGCAGTTGCCAGCCGTTCCCTCCACACAGCAGTGACATCAATCAGATGACACATCAACAGACACACATGTATGAGAAGATTACTGATAGGAAGGGATAAATGACCCGGATTCCTCCCCATTACACTGCTATCACCTTTGCCATTCAGACTTACATATTTCCAGAGTCTCATGTTGTTTGTTGTCAAGTCAGAAAGGGTTTCATGTGTGAGATTTACAATAGTCAGGGACATGATGTTGCTCATTTGTGCTTCCCCACGCATGAAGTCACACATATTTGTATGAGAGAACACAGATGTCTTAAGTCCATCCTTTGAGTGTCCTCTCTTTGCGTACTCTATTTCCCAGATCATGGTACTACTTAGCTGACGACGATTGGTGTCTTGTACAGCAGACATCCAAACCTCTTTTGTCAAACACTCACCTATACATGTGAATACAGTAGGAGAGGAGGCAAGCAGAATGTAACATTTGGTTTATACTCACACATTGTGGATAGGCTGAGAGGCTTTGATGCCTTCAGCCTGCACTGGATTAGCGTGTTGCACTTCTGCCTAGTCATTTAGCAGGTGTAACTGCATGAAGATTCACCTTAGCAGCTCCTACATTAATCTCAAAGGTACACTACTGGCATCAGTGTTGGCCTCAGCCATGCTATTTTCATCATGGTGTTTCCTATCATTGAATTGCAAGCCGGTTGTGTTTTGGTCACTTCATATGACTCATGGTACTATTGAATGCCATTCTGCACTCACTTGGCATACATTTTGTGTCATCCTTTCATTAGCCACCAGGGTCTGATCTTGCATGGGTTCAAATGCCATATGTGAGCATATTGTGATGCAGAACAACAGTGTTGTAATACACATGCAACATACGGCGGACGTGAAAGGCACATTTCTTGAGCAGTCAGCCTGATATATTCTTGGGTTCCCCTCCCTTGGCCCAGCACGGGAACAGTGTGTGGGCCCTGAACAGATGTCACAGCCAACCTTGTAGCAGAAGTCAGTGTGTGTCTTTGATTCTGGGAGGACCTCGTTGTACCTACAATGATAAGTGTGTTTTGCTACTTAACATTCCGGCAGCCACATGTGATGCACTAGATTTCTGGCACAAAGGATGAGCACAAGCAGTTGTGGGCACCAGCGTTGCATTAGTGTGTTATACGTAATATCATGATTGCTCCCACATAACTTCGAATGGGCCCACTACCTGGATGCAACCTATATCACAATGACATGTCTACGGATCCTGATGTGAGGTCCACTATCGTGTTTTGTTGATGGGCAACACAGAAGCCAGACAATGTAAGTGGTACATGACCAGCTGTGTGCACTGGGAATTTGATCTATATTGGAAACATTCAAAGTTGGACAGTGTATGCATTGTCAATACTAATGACCCTGGGATCTCACTTGTTCATCATTGCCATATTTCAGTCAATTACTTTGATTGATTACGTCTACAGACACCATTACAACATAGTGGGGGCACCCTTTTGAGTAGTTGTGGCACTCGATAACAGGATTGGATTCCCAGGTCTGGGCCTGTTGCTGTAAAACATGTCATGTTCCGCAATTACGAAGGTTTGATGAGCCAAGACATGTAATATATTGTCTTCAGCTGTTCACAATTATAATTAGCTAAAGGTGGATGTCCATTGACTACTCCAATAGTAATGCAGCTATTTGTACATCTCTGGTTGACTTTCATATGTGGGCACTACATGTCCCTCGGTCACTCCTGGCAATGTATGCATTTTGACCATCTCCTGGCCACTTTGACTTACCAGTCGGTGAGGGTGTACTGTGGCGATGCCTCCCAGTCGATGCAGGGACCTCTGCTGCGGCAGTGGCCTGTGCTCTGGCTGAATGTGTCAATGGGTGAGAAGAGAGAAAACTAAACATCTGGAATATGTGCTTGTGGAACATTTCTGTGATTTCCCCATTTCTTCTGCATGCTAACAGTGTTATGCAGTACTGCTGCTGACTGGGCAGGTAGGAGCAGTGGTGCATTGGGGTCATAGTGGCGTGGCAGGGTGGGAAATGTGCAACAGAATAGGTGTCTGACTTTTGGACCAGATGGTTCTCTCACCTTCTGCTTTGTGCTTTAAGCTTGCACGGGGTGATTTACTTCTTAGAGATTTAGTGGCATGTTTCCACGCCCATTGTAATACATTTACACCACAGTTGCGTCACTTCTGTGACACAGCGGTGGGGTAATACAGGTGACACATTTAGACTTATTCACAATGTTATGCATCTATGGGTATGCCTCACGGTGTGCGGTCCTGCGCAACATTAAACATGCATCAGCTGTGATGTAGGCAGGGTGTGTGTTTATTTGGTTATGCCTCGTACAAGTGATGCATTGTAATTGACGGCATTTCACGTAGTCACTTTTCATAGGGTGTTGCCATGCAAACTTAAACCAGCTTGAGGCACCTGTAATGAGTTGCCCTGAACGTTAGGTGTAGGCGGTCCATGGACATAGTTGGAGTTGCGTCACACTTGCAACACTACTCCAGCAGAGCATCCCCCTAATGCCATCAGTTGCGACACCCATCTGTCTATCCCAGCGCCACAGTGCACCGCATTGTCAATGTGACGCATCCGCGGTTGCACAAGAGTTGGATTGGGTGTGGCCTTGTTACTGGCGCATCTCTGCTGTTATTTGTCAATTGCTACTTAGCGGGCTGGTGTATTAATGCAACTGGACAGTGGCCATGTTTTCAGAAGTGGGGGAGGGATTTGCCATTTCCATCGCTAAGGATTGTGGGACTTGTAGTGCTACATACAGAGGGTGACACAGGAGTCTCTGACTGACGGATTAATTTATACACTTTGGACTACTTCCTTATTCACACTGACAGTGCAACACAGACATTCTATTCATGCACTTTAACTTTTCATCCCACTTACCTGGTACCACGTAGCGGACGTCACTGACAGGCAGCCCATGGACCAAGTGGGGGTGTATGGTTGTCAGGATGTCCTCCTCCTGTGTGGTGAGGCGGATGCGTGGTCCAGAGAGTGCGGCTGGGAGGATCCGTTGTAATTCCATCCTGGAGTATTTCTCCTTTACCCTCAGCCGCTCATCCTGCCATTTTTTTTAAGGTCCTGGACAGTGCGCCTCTCCTCCCCCAATGCTGTGACAGCAGTGGCTAATTGCTGCCACAGGGCTGCCTTCTGGGTCCCACTGGTGCAGTAGGGTGGGAGTCCATAGAGGCGTTTGTGGTGCCTGACAATGAACTCCACAAGCATGGTGGTCTCCTCTGCTGTATAGTTCCTCTTTCTCTTCAGGAGCTCCGTTTTTCTTAGCCGGTCTCTGCTGGCAAATACAAACTGTTTGTGGCCAAACCTGTTCCTTCACTGTGTGCTGCTTTTAAATGTTTTTTGCTGCTGGTCAATCAGTGTTAATTGGCTTCAGCTGGATCATGGTGGGGGATGGTAGGCACTAGCAACATGATGGCTAACTGGAGCTGTTGGCTGGGATTGGCTGGAGTGCGTCAGCTGATGCATGGTGGGGGATGGTAGAGACTTGAAACAGGTGTTTCCCCTTGGCTCAAATGATCAATGGCAACAGTTAATGTAGTCTGGTCCCATTTCTGATGTTCCGGCCCGGAAGCGGGATTTACGGCCCGAGGCCGGAGTTTCCGGCCCGGGAGCGGATATTCCGCGTCCGGAGCGGACTTTCCGGCCCGCGTGCGGACTTTCCGCTTCGGGCCCGGAAATTCCTCTCCGAGTGCGGAAATTCCGGCCCGAGTGCGGACGTAAGTTTAGTGGTCGTAAATGGATTCTGTGAATAGCAAAAGTCCTAAGTTCATTTTGTGAATAGCAAAAGTAGTAAGTTCATTCTGTGAATACCAGAAGTACTAGGTGCATTCTGTGAATACCAGATTGGTACTAAGTTTAGGATTTAGTCTTAAGTTTGTTCTGTGAATCGGGCCCTAAGTGATGGGGAGCAGTGTGGAGGGTCTTTAAATTAGACTGCTTTAGAACGTTCATAAAGGTCACATTATAAATGTTTGTAACAAGGAACATTTGCAGATAATTAACTTGATGAGGCTGCCTTCTAGAAGGTGCTTTAGAAAGTTCACATAGGTCACATTCTAATTGCTTATAGCAAGGAGCAGGTGCAGGTGAATAATTTTATTAGGCTGTCTTCTAGAAGGTGTTTTAGAATGTTCAGAAAGGTCGCGTTCTAATTGCTTATAGCATGCAACAGGTGCGGAGGATTCATTTGAATACGGCTGTCTTCCAGAAGGTTCACGTTGAGGTAATCTTTGCTGGTTGCTTGATGCTTATTCTGGTGGATTTTCTGGATGTTTATGTGGCGCCTGGAACCTGGCCTTGCATATGCATGGTAAAACATTTGTAAAAGCTATTAAGCCTTTTCAAACAAACTGGGGAAAACCAGCTGCACCTAACTATTACCAACAGCATGTAATATGGTCAAAAGTCAGGGTACAAGACATTTGTTCATTCATAAGTGTTGGGAGGAATGATATGAGTCATGTTGGTAGATTGTGATAGTCAAGAGAGGTGAGCTGTGGCAGGAATACTGACATCCAGCTCCTAAATGCTTAGGAAACACCTTAAATGTTTCCTGGAGTCATGTTGTATACACCACAGGAAATATGGGTTTACTTTTAATAATTGATTTTGGGGGGCTGCTGCTCTCCTTGCAGCTCCCCACTACTTTTTAGAACAGGGTTGTGGTGCTCTTACCCAGATTGGGGGTACAAAGTAGGAAGAAATGTGAAAATTAGTCCATGAAGGGCATTATGGTGCGCTCCTTGCTGGAAGAAGGGAATGAGAAACGAGCCCCTTCAGTCAATCAGAAGGCTTGAATTTCTTTTTATTCAGCACAATGATCCATATATTTATACATTTTGAACCCTCATTTCTCAAAAACAGACAGACACCAAATAACAAAAAAACACACTATATGTGTTAAGATTTAGCTTTCTGCCAGATTTGGTGTCATTCTGTTCCGCCATTTGGGCTATAGCGATGTTAAACTTTCCCATGGAAATACATGGAGAAATTTCGTTTTGGGACCCCAATTGTTTCTCATCCTCCTTGACTGATGACCCTGAAACTTTCCAGCGTAGGAATGAGGTGGATGATTTTCTTTTTTAAAGTTTTGGGACCATTTGTATAGTAATTAGCAAAACAAATAATCCAGTTTTTATGTTAACTAGGTCCTAATTATTACTACACAGTGGTGACCTGATATGTGTAGCCTATTCACTGAAAAAATAAAGGATAACGTGACATTTTAGTTACGTGAAAATATCAGTTCCAATTTAACATTTGAAACTCAATAAACCACTGAAATTCACCTCTCATAGTTCAGCTGAAGTAACTACAACCCGTGCCCTCACCATGCCTAGTGATCTCATCAATGATGTCATTTCTGATGTTGTATTGAAGTTATCAGTGATATTATAGAATATATTAAGTGATGTAATTATTGCGGTAGTAAGCAGGGCATAGAGAAGGAGGGATTTTACTGGAAGCATCCTGGCAATATCAGAGGAGGCTGAAGAAGATATTGAACTACTTCCTGACTTACTGCACAGTGATGAGATGGATGTATCTGTGAAATGGGCAGAACATGCCACATGAACTGGCACCTGAGCAATGCAGAAAAGAAAGAGAGGTACCGTGATGATGTTCCTATCTATTTTCACTGACTACAGGGTTGACACCCGTCTATGTGTGTGAGATATATACAGGAGATGGCTTTTCAGAGAAAAGGAAGGCTTATAGGCTGTCGGTCCGATAACAGGAATGCATCGAGTCAGAAGATGCTAAGATTTTGTACTTTGGGGTGATGGAGCATTCCTGTAGCCCTTAGACCATTCCAGTCATATTGGTGCCCCAGCAAGGACCCACAGACTTGTACTTTTGTATGGACTAACGGATATTCAATGAGGTGACTAAGATAGATGCACACCCAATTGCCAGAACTGATAAACTAGCAGTCTGGTAGGGTACCACTCATTTCATAACCTGATCATTGACTATTGGCAGATAGCATTAGCTCTCAGTTCCAAGGAGAAGATTACATTCTCTAAGCCAGAGGGTTTGTTCCAGTGTAGGCACATGCATTTCGAGCGTAAAATGCTCCTCCTGCCTTTCAGTGATTGTTGAAGTATGATTTCTCTGGCAATGATAATTCTGCATGGTCTACCTTGATGACCTAGTCATCTTTAGCAAATTGTAGGACAGCCACCAGAGGAATCTAGAACTAGAGGTGTGGGTGGAATATTCCGTTCTCCCCATGGAATTGACAGAATTTTGATGATTCTGTGTAATTTTAATGACTCTGTGTTACTCTTGCAAAATGGAGTTCCGGCCAAAGTACACCAAATGCTGCATGGCAGAATTTTTTCTCGCACGCGGATCCAGAATGATAAGTTGGTGAGTCCGAGCGAGATTTAGCATCCCCTAGCATGATTTCCAGTCATCAGGTGAGATTTTTCCAGCGCGGACAGTTGTGACCATTTGTGGCCAGAAGACTACAGCTCAAGTACAAAATCTACTCAAACTACAGCAAAATCAACGCGTTGTGCCATTTGTGCTTAGTTTTCAGCACAGAGCGTGCTACTGGTGCTAAATCACAGTGCGACCTGACTATTTCTGCTCGTTGGCAGAACTTCACGGAATCTTGCAGAAAGTCTATGTAACCCTGCGGTGTCAAATTCTGCAAGTTCTCCCCACCCCTACCTGGTATAAGGGTTGGTCAAGATATAGGGAATAAAACTACCCATCCAAGCAACGACTTGGGACATTCCTCTGTAGTTTACTTTGGGCCTAAGGTAGGCAGCAACTAGGGGTGGGTGAGTAACTCTACTCTGCCGGAGAGTTCAGGGAGTTTTTGCTCTTTGTGCTCTGGCTAGAGTGTGGAGGTCAGCAAAAACTCCACCTCCACCACAAGACAGAGTTTTACTGGTGACCACCCTTCTTTTCATGGTTCTGGGGCCAAGGAGGGCATGTGCTGTGGTTGTGTGACTATTAAAAGCCAACCTGGGCTACAACACGAGCACTTGGTTGAGTTCACCCTGTCCCTCGGGACGCTGCAGCCGCCTCACTCTTGTTCTTCCGGTGACTTCACTTTGATGAGGTTTCCACTTTCTGCATCACTCTTCACAGGAGAGAGAAGCCAAAGGTCAGACGCCGCCCTCTCTCTGTCAGAGGGAGTAGTGCAACTGTGCTCACACCAGCTTGATGGAGTAGATTTGAGGAGGACTTTTATCTAAGATTCTCAAATCTGCACGGCCAGCTCCCTGTATGCCAAAGGGTTGAATGTAACCAAGCGGGCATAGGTGCTATCTGCCTACTCATTGCCCAGCGGTGCCCACTCTCATCATGCTGCTACTGGTCGCCACCTTCTCTGTGGCCTTCATGCTGCTGCTCTACATGGTGTCCCCACTCATCAGCCATAGCCACTGAAGCTGGCCCAGGTGCATGTAGTGGTAAGTGCCTCATGTCCGCTGCCACCTTGCCAACAGTGGGGGAGGGGTGATCATGTTTATACCCTAAGGGATTGCTATGGGGATCCGCAGGCTGCCCTTGTCAGCCATCAAGTTCTGAGGTCACGTGGAGCCCTCCAGTTAGTGAGTGTTAGAGGCATGAACACCGCCGAATAACATTAATGCTGAGTTGCACATGATATTGCCGTGCTTTTATCATGCTTATGAGGTTAATCTCGCTATATTGTTGCTATACCTTGAGACTGTATGAGCACGAATACTTGCTCCCATGCAGTTTGAACTGCTGCCACTGTTCGTATTCGTTCCTCCCCACGCAGGCTAATCCTCACTGTCTGTTCTCACTCCTACTGCAGGTTGGGCAGATGAAGCAGCATCACTAATTTGGTGCCGGTGCTCATGCTTCTCCTCACCCCGGGATGACCATGCATTCAGTCAGTCAATGTTTCCAAAGAAGGCTGTGTTCCTGCAGACTGCAGTCGGTTTGTGTGCTGCTGGCCAGGCAGAGTGAACTGTGCAGAAATGCCCGAATAGTGCTTCGGATTGAGCTTGAACTGACAGAAGTGGCTTTAATCTGTGCAGAAACTCTTCAAGGCTCTCCGAGTCTGTGCATAGGATGACTGCATCAGTGGGGGCTAATCATGTTGGCAGCAGCACCATGCCCTGTGTCATGTAGTGTGAGCACTTGCACCCTCATAGTCTACATATCAGCAAGCACAATAACAACACAACCCCAAAAGTAGCACAAAGTAACAACGTACCATGAAATTAGGGGCAGCTGAGCAATACCCCACATGCACGCGGAACTCTGAGGAATTTGGCAGTTATACAGGAACCCCGCAGAATTCCACGGAGTGAAACCCAGCAAGTTCCACCCAGGCCTAGCAATAACCTGATCTGCCCGTTGATGCTGAGATCTTGTCTTTGTTGGAGTGAGAGGTTACCAACACCCAAAATCAAATGAGAGCCTTCTTAAGACTCACTAAATATCACAGGCATTTTGTGGGCACTATAGTTGCGCTCTCAACAGTCATGATTTTCAAAAAGCAGCCTAATAAAATTGATTGTGATTGCAGAATGTCAGAACGTCTCAAAGGATCTGAAAGCAGCCCTGTTTAATGCACCTCTGTTGAACGCTCCTGAATATGATCAGCGCTTCATTATACAAGCTGATGCCTCCTATAGGGGAAGTGGAGCAGTACTGGCTTAATTTGATTACAAGGGCAGATAATGTTCAATCTTTATCTGCCACATACTGCTTCCTAAGAAACATAACTGGTTAGTCATTGAAAAATAATGCTTTGCTATATTCTGGGCCTTAGGGAGATTCTAGACTTACGTGTATGGTACAAAGTTTGTTGCCCAGACAGATCACAACTTGGAGTAGATGGCAGTCCCTAGTTATTGAGATGGCCTAACTCATTTATATAGTTAGATTTCAGGGTGGAGCAGAAAGCCAGAATGATTAATGGGAATGAAGATCGACTTTCCCTCTGGTTTTGATGATCCAACAAACAAACTTCTCCAACAGTGAAGTAAAGTTCTGGATAGTCTGATCTGGTAAACTGGAATCTCAACTTTTTATTTTGATCCTGGCATCATGCTAATCTGGCATGTGTTAGAAATCTTAGTCCTTTCCCTGGTTATGCGAGGGCCAGAACATTTTCTGTGACAGCAGAGTTTTTGTGAATGAAAAGTGTGGTTAGACCTTTTTCTCCCTATCAAAGAGAGGACAGTCTATTAATAGCTCTCATGTAAAGTTTCACCAGAACCTCGCGCTGATAGCCGGTATAGATGGATGTGTGTGTATACATGCAACGAGTGCATATAACATTAAAGGTAGACGGACTCTGTGTGTGGTATGAGTCTGAGTACTGTGATCAGTCGGATCCATTTAGGATGGCCCTATTCATTATGGCACTTGATGGAGAGTGACACAGTTTCTCCCAACAGTGAACGTGTATTGACTGCAATCCTGTGACTGGAAGAAAGGATTTAGAAAGGTTGCCTTTATAAATTCAATAAGGACCTTATTAGCAAAGGGCTGCTGACTAAATGTTCACGAGTACTGTCATTTGGTTTATGATATGGTTTAGGGGGTTCTGCAGTTTCTGTTGTTAACGGTGATGGCTTTTCTAGACAGTTCTTAACCTTTTGTCTGTCACTAATTGCTATTTCAGGATGGCTGATAACAGCCAAGAGCAGAAATCTCACACTTCAGTGTGCCCTTGTTTAGATCTCCGGTCTGGAGCCAGCCCCACTGCTACCTGTTGTGAGTCATCATCTGTACAATAGCTGTGTCTGAGGAACAGCCAGAAAATGACATTTGATAAGAGAAGTACCCCAAACTGGTGTTCTGAAACCTCAGGCAGTGGGCTCATCATACCTTGTCTGGAAAATATGCAGAAGAGTGGGATCCAAGCCACCCCACGTCCAGTCCCAAGTTCTTTATGACCAAAGAAGAGAGTGCTGTGCAGAGTACTCAAAGGACTACTATATGCCACGTATGGCATACCGCCACTAAATGCATCGGCTGGGATCGCCGGCTGACGCTAGCGACTCCACTATGGGACTCCGAGCAGTTGGGTAGCCTATGGAAATCAAAAGGGTTTGACAAGTGGGACCTCATCGGAATCTCGCAGATCAAAGACCTCTAGGATAAGAACGAAGTTAAATCCTTTAGTACCCTGCAACAGCAATTTGATCTAGCAGACACAGAACACTTTCGCTTCACACAAGCCCGACATGCATTTCGATCCCTTCTGCAGCAGGGTACCATTCTTCCCGAGTCTTCCCCACAGGAGGATAGAATTCTAGATGGCCACCTTCTTGAAAAAGCTATCTCCTTGATCTACAAAAAGTTGATAAATAACATTGTAAATCCTCTCCAAACATTACGGGATGGATGTATGAGGGATGGTATTGAGATGGATGATAAAGAATGGCAGGAGGCAATATCTTCCCCAAGAGTGGTTGTCATTCCAGCTCGACTTGGATTGGTGCAGCTCAAAATCCTTCACAGGATATACATGACAGGACTTCGGATGGTGCAGATGGGAAGAGCTGACAGGGGGGAGTGTAGAAGGGGATGCGGCCAATTAGGAACATTCATGCACATTATATGGGAATGCGACTTCATACGTCCCTATTGGCAGATAATACCCGACATTCTCAATGCAGTACTGGCTTCACACCTTCACCCTGAAGCCCGCAGGTGCCTCCTCAATGTATGGGAGCCTACGACTTGAATGCTTCTCTGAAGCAATGGGTGAATCTGGGTTTAATGCTTGCAAAAAGGAACATCGCACAGCTATGGGGTGCATCCCACTCACCCAGATTGGAGGCCTGGGAAAAAGACCTCGACTGGTGCATGCACAGGGAAAAGACAGTTTATGTGGTATGGGGTTGCCCGAAAGAATGGTCTTGCATATGGGGCCTGTGGAACTCCTACCGTGGAGATTTATGCCAACCGCCTTGTAATATTGAATATGACGATCCCCTCTCCCCGTAGACTTTCCCTATGATGTAAGGTTATCATTAGTTCTCACTCATTGCCTCCATCATGTATGATTTTGCAATCTCCTCTGTATCAAATTTATGATGCCGATGTATGTTAATAAAAAGATTTATTAAAAAAAAAAGGACTACTATATGCATTAAAGCCAGTCTTCCAGAAGTCTGCACAACTTGCTGGAAAACCTAAAGGTCTGCCTACCACCTAGAAGTTTAACTGCCTCCTAAGAGCATGAAGGAGTGACTAGCTCTGCAAGACAAATTACTGCCCAGAAGGAGAAGTCAGCTGTTTTCCCAAAAGTTGCTGACTGCCCTTGTGAGAAAAGCTGGAGATGACCAGTGTGGTGAGGGGTCTCTCAGTCGCCCATCACTTAATAACCAGTGAAGGGGCTGCCATTGTCTCCGAAGTGGAAGCCTGGTCCTGGCGGAGAGGCCACACCTGCCAGTGGAGCACCCCTCATGGAGGAACTTCGAATTTTGATCGTGATCGTATCGACCCGCCATTTTGTGCTCCGCCACCATTTTGTGTTGCCCTCACTCGGGCAGCACAGTGAACAAAGTCTTTTCTGTTTTTTCTGCAGCATCGTGTCGACATAAGCCTTCCGCCTCTGTTTACAAAGCCGGTGTTAGGACTGGCCGAGTACACTAATCCCTGTCTGGTTTTTCTAATCCCGGTCTGTACTATCTGTTGGTTCACACTATTCTCTTCTGACTTAATCTTATCGTCTGGCCTTCGCTGTCCTCTGCTCGTATTCTCTTGTTTCACAACTGTCCTCCAAAACACACAAACGTATCCCGCCACCTGCAAGTCAGCTACAAGTCAGTTAATGAATTAGCTCGTCGGGAGGGGTGACAAACACAGTTGGAGGAGAGGCTTCTTCGGGTTACTCAATACTTTGTTTTCCATTTCTTTCGATTGGTTCCGACTTATTTTCAAACTATTCTTATTGGTTCTTTTTATGTGTTTTAGGTGTCTTCTTAGTTAATGTATATGTCACCTATGTACTATATAAGATTGTGCACCACGGAGTGAAGTGGCAGTCTCCTGAGAACATACCGTGTGTACTTCTAGGACAACTGTACTAGCTGCAGCTAATAAATCCGATCTTTTACGCCGACAGAGTGTCCCGTGTCTCTGTGTAGCTAAGCAAGAGAACCCAGGAGATTAAGGCGTACCCTGCGCCGCCAGGCCCAATTGGTTCTGGTTTTTCAAATGGCGCCCAATGTCGGGCGGCTTCAGTGGTAGTGGTTCTGCCTGAAGGTCGTGAGGAACCCCGCAAGAAAATTCTGGAGGAATCGCGAGCCTCGTCAAGCGACCCCTGTATGTCGAAAGTGGTCCGAAGGTCTTTTGCAGCGTGGTTACTCCTTCCTGACGGCTACTGATGACTGCTGCCCTGACTGCTGCCCTGCCTTGGGCCTTCCTTTGGTGATGTATGGTAAGGCGAGACGATAGACGGGCCTCTGTTGGCGAAACGAGATAGAAAAGCACAGGGTATGACAATTATACAGGCTGCCCAACAATTCAAAGATGATGAAATTAATAATGTAATGGAAATTTCAGAAAGACAGCATCGTATGGCGATAGATAAATGCTATCCGGTGTTGCCTGTTTCCCCTTCCGATAACAAGAAAGATTTAGAAAAAGATCCCTTGATGTCTCACTTATTGAGATTGCCTCCGCCCTATGCACAAGGTGCTAATGCACCCCAGTTGTTACAGCCTGTTCAACCGCCAGCAGTACCTCCGCCTGCTCTGGCTCTTCCGCATTTGCCCCTTCCAGTATTACCGCCTCTACCAGTTTTGCCTTTAACTTCGACTTCTTTGCCCTCATCTCCTGATCTTCGATCCCCTTTGCCTTCTGCCCCTTCTGCAATTACCGGTTCTCCTTCAGTTAGTCCGCCTCATACCTTGTCCCCTATCCTTATGTCCAATTCTCCGTCTATGCATAAGCGACTCACGGACACTGTCACTGGTATTCTATCTCCTTTCTTTGAAGCTTTAAATGTGTCTCCGGCTTTTGCTTGAAGACAATCTCGTAGTCAATTTCCAGCTGCCGAAGAACGAGAAAAGTTAGACTCTCTCGGACGCAAATGGATCGAGAGGGGTCCCCAGTACAGTGTGCCTGATATTATGTCTACTTTCTCACAGTGGAATGCGCCTACGCAGAGATATGTTTTTAATATTATGTGTGATATTCTCGTTAAAGAATGGGAGGATATAAATTCTAGTTCGGTTCCACAGGGTCTGTTAGATGTTCAGACTGACTTTGATAAAGGACCTGTTGTGGGTCCTAAGGTTGAGAACGCTGTAAGGACACTTGTTACCCTTAGAACCTTGTTGTCCTCCCAGACTTTTCTTGACTCCGATCCTTCGGTTAGACTGACACTGAAAAATTATCCCATGAGAGAGGTTCCTCCAGTGTGGAAGGAGGAAGTTGCGGCTCAAGGTAATAATCCAGCTATTCCTGCTCACTTCCAGCGTATATGGGTACATGTCCCCTTGAAGAGATCTGAAGTTTTAGCACTTAAACAGACTCTACCGGATCCTCGTAAAAACCCTGCGGTTTATTATAAAGAATTATCACAGACTGTTGATGCTTGCATCATGAATTTAGCTGATATCGACATGTTGATGGGGAATGTAGTTCCACAAGCTTTATGGGCTAAGATTCGTAGAGAGAATCATGCACAAGAATTAGGTGGTGATTGGGCTGCTATAATTGCCGCAGATACAGCTCAAGTGGGTGGTGCCAAACCTGAAGCTTTGATCTCGGAACTCCCTGGTAGGATTATTACATTAATGAAAACGATGATGCCTGCCTTAAGAGTTCACTGGGATAAATTAGCGGCATGCAAACAAAAGAAATATGAGAGTGTCTCCGATTTCTTAACTCGTTTTGAGGAGACATTCATCGATCACAGTGGTGAAGATATGGCTACAGAGGGTGGACAGCGGTTATTCGTAGACAAATTTGTATTTAATTTGCTTCCCGAGCTGTCACACAAATTGAAAGATTCTGAAAGTTCATGGGCTGTTTCTTCTTCTGCCCAGATATTGGCTACTGCACAATATTATGAAGACACAGATAAAGAGGAAAAAGAAAAGCAAGAGAAAAAGACTAAAGAATTAAAAACGAAGGTTCTCTTGCAACAAGCTTATCCTCCTCGTTATGCCCAGCCTCAGTCTCAACAGCCTCCGCAGTTTCAGAAGTTGTATCAAAAGTCTGAGCCATATAGTCCTAATCAATGTGCCTATTGTAGAGAGGAAGGTCATTTTAAGAATAGTTGTCCGGTTTTATTGCAGCGCAATGGGACACTATCTGCTCCACGAGGTCATGCTGGCCTCCAGTCAGTAAACAGAGGTAGAGGTCGAGGTATGTTGACTCAAGAACAGCGTTCCCTTTCTCTTTCTAATTCCGTGAATTACTTTGATCAGCAAAATGTTAGGTCTACACAGTATTACAATGAGGATTGTTATGTTGAAGGCGAGAATGAAAGTCTTCATGCTAACTAGGACAGCCTTGGACAAAGTAAGGGAGTTGTGTCGATTCCAGTAGATCAGAATGGACCTTATGTTAATGTCACTACAATGGGTGTTTCAGAGCCATTCCTCCTAGATACTGGTGCGATGAGAAGTTCTATCATTCATTCAAAACTCCCTGGGGCACCTTTGTCTGGCTTAACGAATGTATCTGTAGGATTTTCTGGCGCCCCAGTTCGGAATCCGGTTTCTTGCCCTTTGCCTTTTTCAATTGGCCCTTATGATTTAGAAGTTCTGCTTCTCTTAACAAATGGTTGCGGTGAGAATCTATTGGGCTTGGATCTGTTAAAAAGATTGCATGCCACAATATCTTGTTCTTCTGGCGTATATCTTACTTTAGGACAGAAACTGACTTCTCCAATGTATCTGTCTAAAGACCAATTCCCACCTGAATTGTCTTCCCTTCCTGCAACGCTTTGGGCTACGGGTCCGAACGATGTTGGTTGTCTTGAAATTCCACCTTATGTTGTTACTCTCAAACCTAATGTTGAATTGCCATGTATTCCGCAATATAGAATTTCTACTGAAGGTGAAAAAGCGCTTTTGGAAATCATTTATGATTTGATTCAGAAGGGTGTGGTTGAAGAAACGAGAGGAAACACATGCAATAGTCCTATTCTTCCTGTTCTTAAACACACTGATCCTTCTCAGCCTCCTGTATATCGTTTCGTAATTGATCTCCGGGAGGTAAACAAAATTGTTGTACCACAGTTGCCTGTTGTCCCAGATATCACTGCGCTATTGACAATGATACCTTCTACAGCGACTTGGTTTTCTGTTATCAATCTAAAGAATGCTTTCTTTAGTATTCCCATTGCTGAAGAGAGTAGGGATATTTTTAGCTTCTCTCTTGGAGGCCGAAGCTTCCGGTTCAAACGCGCACCTCAGGGCTATTGTGAAAGTCCCTCTATTTACAGCCAAGCTTTAAAATGTAATCTTGATGCTTTTCATTTGCCGCCTGGTGCTGCTCTTATACAATACATGGATGACTTGTTAATCGCTGCTGATTCAGAGGTTATTTGCAAGAATGTGACTGTTGCATTGTTACGTCATTTGTTTGATCTTAATCACAAGGTTTCACCTTCTAAGCTACAATATGTTCGTCGAGAGGTTACCTACTTGGGTCATCTCCTATCACAGGAGGGACGACGATTAACCCCAGAACGAATTCAGGCAATTGCGCAAATGTCTGTACCATCCACACAAAGGGAGGTACGTGCCTTTCTGGGTATTGCTTCTTATTGTAGGCAGTGGATTCCAAACTTTTCTTTGTTAGCTAAACCTCTGTTGGCACTTACTCTAAAAGGTACACCTCAGCCCCTTCCGTGGACTGACGAATGTCAGAAGAGTTTCACTGACTTGCGTACTGCTCTGTGTTCTGCTCCTGTATTGGGTACTCCCGATTACAGTAAGCCGTTCATGCTCTACGTTCATGAAAGAGAAGGTTGTGCGTTATCAGTTTTAACGCAGCGTTTTGGAGACAAACAGCGACCATGTGCATATTTTTCGGCTACGTTAGATCCAGTAGCTAAAGTATTGCCTAGTTGTCTTAAAGCAACAGCAGCAGCAGCAATTTCTATTCGACAGTCTGCTGGAGTGGTGCTAGATATTACTCTCATTGTTATGGTGCCACATGCAGTGGATACCTTACTAAACCGAATAAAAACACAGCATCTTACGAGTGCTCGTTTGTCTGGATATGAGTTGACACTTTTGGCTAGTCACGTGCACATCAAACGATGTAACACTTTGAATCCAGCTACTTTGTTGCCTCTTCCAGTTGACAAAGATGACCAAGAACAACATGATTGTTTCCTCCGTACTGAGGAAGAAACAAAAGGAAGAATTGACTTGAAAGATACACCGCTGGAAAATCCGTATGGAATTCTATGGGTCGATGGTTCTTGTTTTAAGCTTCCTAATGGAGATACAGTTTCAGCCTATGCTGTTACTACTTTACATACAGTTGTGGAAACAGCACGCATTAGACACAATTCAGCTCAAGCAGCAGAACTGATAGCTCTGACGAGAGCATGTGTGTTGTCAAAAGGAAAAAGAGTGAACGTGTACACCGACAGCCAATATGCTTTTGGTGTAACGTTCAATTTTGGGCGTCTTTGGAAAGAGAGGGGATTCCTTACTTCACATGGCACTAAAATACAACATGGTCAGTTGGTGACAGATCTTCTTGAGTCACTTTCTTTGCCTACCCAGATAGCAATTGTGAAGTGTAGTGCACACAAAAAGATTACAGATGATGTTGGTCGAGGAAATGCATTTGCAGATGAAGTAGCGAAAAAGACAGCGAGAGATGCTACAAGGCGAATGTATGTTGCGGGTCCTGCGAATTGGGGTAGAAAGTGTAAGGTTGATTCAGGAAGAAGCTACAAAGAAAGAATTGAGCAAGTGGAAAGAAAGAACAGGAATGTTGGATGAGATGGGATGTTGGGTGGAATTATCTGAGCACCAACGTTGGCTGTTACCAGATGCCTATGTACTGCCCGTAGTTACTATGGCGCATGGTCCAGCCCACCTAAGTGTGAAGGGAATATGCAAACTTCTGGCTCCAGTATGGAAAAATGAAGGGATTCCAAAGTGTGCAGACAATGTAGTGAAACATTGCATTGTTTGCATAATGTACAATCCTGGAAAATGAACTCCAAATCCAGCGGGTCATTTTGCTCCTCCGACATATCCATTTGAGGTGGTGCAAATTGATTACATTCATATGGAAAGATGCAACAACCTCAAATATGTTCTGGTAGTACTGTGTGCCTTTTCTAGGTGGATTAAGGCGTACCCTGCGCCGCCAGGCTCAATTGGTTCTGGTTCTTCATCATGATCCTGGACTGGAGGCCTCACCTGCCAGAAACAAGAACCTATTAGATCCCAACCTAGAGGCTCCTGGTGCCAGGATAGATACCTGTTAAGCTGGCCTTCAGTGCTCCATAACCACTGGAACTCTTCTCTCATTTGAAACTGCCACCCAATCCCTTGTCAGCAGAGCCACCACTCAAAGCACCAGCCAGCACCATTCCTCTCAGTGCCACCTGACCACATTAATGTGAGCAGGTAATGGGGATTCACATACAGAAGACTGAGCCAGATGCACAGATCACGTTTTGCACTGGGAAATAGGCTGCTTATTAACCCCTTGAATGCCCATGACGAGCTGGACTCGTCATGGCACACAGTTCTCGTGTGCCCATGACGAGTCCAGCTCGTCATGAGGCATTCCCTGGGAAATCCCTCTGGTGCGGGCACCAGATGTTACGAAGTCACCCACCTGTTCTCCGGGTTGTTTCTTCTTTGATGACGATAGATCCCAAATCCTTTCAAGGCTAAACAGGGCGGCAAGGGAATGTACCGACCGCTCTGAGAAACCTCCAAGGGAAAGGGGATTTGGGAATGAGAAAAACAAAGAGACGCTGAGTAGATTCGTCAGCTTATCGTCTGAGATGCGCTGTTTTCTCAAAAGTGAAGCGTCACTGAACCCAAGGGACGTGCATCTAAAAATATTAATAACACTGATCAGGCTTTTATTCTTACTGTGCCTTTAAATATTAACACTCCTATATTCTGCACCAAACATACCATAAAAAGACAGGTTCATTGTTTCGCTTCGTAGAAACAGAATGTTACTGCTGTCAGAATTCAAGGTGTTTGCCCTTTAAGAAATATAAACATCATGAAATGTCATTCCGTCATAAACATAACACTATTAGTTGTTAGTTTTTAGTTGTGGCGCAGTTATCTTTTTAAACCGTGCTAGCATACCTTGTATTTCCTGCAGTCTTGCCTCCAAGGATTCGATTACTCAAAAGATAATAAAACAAAAATAGACAACACCAAATACCGACTACGCACTGATTACAATATTTTCTCTATGTCTTACAGTGCGTTTTCTGTTTGCGCTCAATTACAGTGCATTTTCATAAGTATTCAAATACTCTACGATACACTCTCTGAAAATATTTCTTAAGTAGCTCTGTTCATTGCTGTCCTGTAAGGCCACGCCACTGCAACGAAACGCACTGCTTTCCTCACCTGCTGCCAGCCTCCCCTGCTGCCGACGCCGTCTTGCACCCAGGCGCGGCTGCAGTGAGGGGAGGACTACATCCCCCAACAGCACTAGCGGCAGGAAGCCGCACACGCCCCCTCGGCGCCTGGAAGCCTACTTTAACCGAGGAGAGCCCCGGTGGAGCGGGGGCTCTGTTCATTGCTGTCCTGTAAGGCCATGCCACTGCAACGAAACGCACTGCTTTCCTCACCTGCTGCCAGCCTCCCCTGCCGCCGACGCCGTCTTGCACCCAGGCGCGGCCGCAGTGAGGGAAGGACTACATCCCCCAACAGCACTAGCGGCAGGAAGCCGCACACGCCCCCTCGGCGCCCGGAGGCCTACTTTAACCGAGGAGAGCCCCGGGGGAGCGGGGGCTCTGTTCATTGCTGTCCTGTAAGGCCACGCCACTGCAACGAAACGCACTGCTTTCCTCACCTGCTGCCAGCCTCCCCTGCCGCTGACGCCGTCTTGCACCCAGGCGCGGCCGCAGTGAGGGGAGGAATACATCCCCCAACAGCACTAGCGGCAGGTAGCCGCACACGCTCCCTCGGCGCCCGGAGGCCTACTTTAACCGAGGAGAGCCCCCTTGTCGCGGGACGCGCGCGGGTGGCGCCGGGCGAAGCCCGGTCAAAGGGCGGGCCCTCTGATGCCCTCAGAGGTCAACAGTGGTCGGGTGGGCCATCCTTCTAAGCTGCCATTTAAGGTGAGGTCAGTGATATGTCAAGCATGGGGAAACGTAATGCCAATGCAACCACAAAGTCATCTGTGGTCCACTCTGCTATCCCATCATCCTTAGAAAGCATGCTCGACAACGCTTTCAATATGGTTACAAATGAAATAGCCAACACCGAGAGGAGAATGTCTATGGAGCATACATGCTTACATCCAGAGTCGCAGGAAATAAGCCCAAATTATAATTTACCGCTGTCCCCCGTGGTCACAGTTGCCAAACCTAATTCGGCCAACCTAGTACCTACACCATCAGGGGGTAACTGTGGTACAATTGTAATCGATTCACAGTCTGATCCCATTACGCATGCCCTCATCCCTTCTCTGTCCCCGAATAACAAAATCGCAGGGGAAAAACGAAAAAGAGGCTCTTTGAAACCATCAGCCCACAAAAGAAAAAAACCCTCACGCAATAAGAGCCAACCAACTCCGCAGAGTATGTGGACTAGAGGGAAGCAAAAAATGCCAGGGGGTAGCAGCGTCATGACTGAACCATTGCAACTCGCTGAAGGGCTTTTGGACACTGTTCCCTCCAAAGAAGGACATAATTGCGCATGCATACAGACTGATCCTGTAATCGAAAGCGCCACCTTAAAAAAGTCAAATGAGAATTTTATGGAAACTATAGTTGATACTATTTTTAAACAGATGGAAAGTCAAATGATCAAACAGTTTAATAACATTTTTAAAAGAATAGATAGACTAGAAAATTTGATAAAAAATGAAGATGCGAAAAGGAAAGGGGTTATTAGCCTTGATTTAATAAGGGGAGATCGCCTTTTGAAAGAGCTGGAAGTTTCTAGTAAGGGCTTCCTGGGTGGAGGGTCCAATACTATAAGTAGTACAGCCACATCCAACACTGTATCAAAAGGTGTCAATGGAGGGAGTAATCATACTGTAATGACTCCTCAGCATACCCCGGTTGGAGCAATGGAATTAGTTTGTCCTATTAGCATGGCCTCCAACACGCTAAAGGACGCTTCTACCTTGCCCTCTATAAGGCTGGAGGCACCCACTAATATTGGGTCAGATAAGGGCCAAACCATTGCTACTAGGCCGATCAAACACCTGGGTCCTGCCCTTCATCTGCCTCCCGATGCCTGCCCCTATGTTATAATTTTGGCAGGCGTACTACAGCTAAGGGATGGCCAGAGTGAGTCATGGGTCCAGCTAAAGTGCTTAGACTGGGTGTCCAAACACAAAGGGGTAGGCCCTAACATATCGAGAGAAATTTTGTCCGTCCGACGGGTGTGCTGGGTTGGTCCATCATCTAAGAATATAGCAGGACACTGTATCGTAATTAACTTCAGAAATCCCACTACAGTTAAATCCATCCTCGGCAGCATTAACAATTATTTCTCCCCTCCTACTGTTATAACCTCTTTGCCACTGGGCTACTTCTACAGACCCCATCACAGATTACCCAGCCCTGTCCCACCACCTTTCCCACTGCATAATAGGTTCAGCGCATTGTCTGAGCTGGGTACCCTGAACTGACCATCAGTCATCATCCCAGACTTAGTAACCAGGAATCATACTAACACACCTGGCACAGTGGGGGAATTGTCAACTTACCCCATTACAAAGGGCTCCAATGGTACTAAAGCGCCCACATTGTCATCTCACCTTAAAGCCATTAGCCATTCCATCGCCACGCCATCATCGAACAATTCTGAGTTGGAATATAGAAGGTCTTAATGCGAAAGTAAAAGTTAGGGACTGGGTGGACTGGGTATTTAACTTCGACATCCTAATGTTCAAAGAAACTTGGTGTACTAGTCCCCTACTTTTTGAGGGTTACAGCTGTTATAATCAAATTGTACCAATCCCGGCCATGGGCAGACCCAGTGGGGGACTATCCATCTGGGTTAAAATCAGGGCAGAAGTTAAAATAGAACTGTTGGAAACAAATGATACGAGCTTTCAGGCCATGCTTTACATCAGTAGAATAAGACTATGTTTAATTAATTTTTATAATAACGACTTCACAACACATCCTAATATGAATTTTATAAAATTGTTTGGATTTATAGATGAAATCACAGATGGTCAAAAGTTTGGTAAACTTGATGGCATATGTTTAGGAGGAGACTTCAATGCACATATTTACCGTAAAACTCCTCCTTGCAAAAGAGGAGAAGAATTGTCTAACCATCTAGCCCACGGGACCTAGTTAATGTTATGGAAAAGGCAAATATTTTGCCGCAAATAAAGGCCCTGTGGCCACCTACGTCGGGCGTGGGAGTGCATCTACAATTGATTATGTATTCACAACCTCCCTGCTCGCGGATCTTTTACTAGAGGCCACAGTCGTTAGTACCATATACAGTGACCATCACCCGATTTTATCCTGTTTTAAATCTATTAAAAAAACTGTGAATCGGAGAGAAATCGGGGCTAAAAACTTAGCTGTGTCGACAGACAAACTTAGGGTGGTCTGGAAGGGGATTGACAACAAGGGGGTGCTAGCTCGCATTATAAAATCGCAGCCTTCACTAGTATCCACCTGCCTATCCACCGACAGCCCCGGACATGCCATTGTTGAAGCATTTTCTGGGCTGTGTAAGGCTATAAAAAAGGAGATTTCCAAACCAGCCCCAGTCAACACTACTAAAAATCCAAGATGGTTTGACAACCTATGCTCCAAGGCTAATAGGGAACTAAGGGCTGCCCTCACAGCTGATCCACCAGATCAGTTACTGGTGAGGACTCTGAGGTCAAGATACAAGCGTACCCTAAAAACAAGATCTGAAGGGCTTCTAAACACCCATTGGGAATTCCTTGTATGCACAGCAGCAACGAAGGACGTTGCTGGGTTTTGGAGCGAGGTCAAGAACTTGAGATCGATTGGATCTAATATCACCCCCATAAATTGTAGCATATTAGGGGATGTGTGGGTGGAGCATTTTTCAAATATTTATATGGCACCGACTCCTCTTATGGTAAATTTACAGCCCCCCAAGCTACCGAACATTTCCATAATGGAGGTGGAGGAAGCCATTTTACAAAGTGCAGGGAACAAAGCTCCTGGCCCTGATGGACTATCCATCGACTTAATTAAATCAGAGCCTGACTTTTGGTCACCTTTACTGTGCAATGTTTTTAATAATTTATCTAACACCCTACTGCCTGATTCTTGGTCTAATAGCACTATCGTACCAATTTTTGAAAAAGGTAACAGACTTGACCCTGGCAGTTACCGGCCAATATCGTTAATGGATAATACTTTGAAGATCTTGGGCAGGGTCATTTTTAATAAAATCAGTAATTGGGCCGAAGAAAACACGATTTTACACCCATGCCAGTTAGGCTTCAGAAGTAATGTAGGGACCGTGGAGCAATGCCTAAATCTAAATCTAATTCTAGCCAAATACACTATAGCTAAAAAATCCCCATTTTATTTAGGTTTTATGGATTTAAGTTCTGCTTTTGATTTTGTTAACCGCTCCCGTTTATGGTCAGTTCTGTTGAGTTATGGCTTAGATGAACCTTTGGTCCACTTTCTGGCCCACCTACACAGTGATTTAAAAGCCCGTGTTCGAATAAACAATGACGGTGAGGTCTCGGGCGAGATTTTAATAGGCAGGGGGGTAAGACAAGGCTGCGTCTTGGCCCCCCTGCTCTTTATTTTATACATAAATGAACTAAGCACATCTCTGGCCAAACTAACTACTGACGTCCTGCTCATCAATGGTAATCCACTTCCTGCACTTCTTTATGCGGATGATGCGGTCCTTATGGGCCGCACACCCAATGCACTGCGCACTTTAATCTCAGGATTTGTCTCTTACATGGCCGATCTCGGCTTATGCACCAATTAAAAAAAATCCTACATAATGTCTTGCGGCCCAAAGAAACACAAAATTCACCATATCATGTCAGGGAACAACGTTTTAAAATGCACTTGCACTTTCCCTTACTTTGGCCTGTTGTTTTCTGACTTCGGATCCTGGCAACCCCACGTTGCCAGAGGGAGGAACAAATTGGGTAAAGCTATTAACTCTATAATCACCCTCCATTAACCAAAACATGCTGAGGTCATTCCGCCACTTTTACAAATTTATAGAACCCAGTGCCTACCCACAGGAACCTATGGCGCTGAGGTGTGGGGATATTCGAATTGTACCAATATACAGACGGAAGAGAATAAATTCTGTAGGAAGGCCCTGGGGGGGGGGTCATCTCGGCCCCATCCTACGTGTGCCACAGAGAATTTAATCTCCCCTATATAGAGGACTTTATAAAATCAAGACCCGCTTTGTTCTGGTTGAAAATATGGCGGAACCCTGCTGCCTCCCTGACCCGCGATATTATCTCAGACTGCCTAAAAAGCGAGCGGGCCAATTATATCCCTTGGCTCAGGGCAGTAGAGAAGAGTTTAGAAAGTGTGGAAATGGGGCATCTATTTTTAGCACCCCAGACAATAGATTGCTCGCATAAGAACATAGTAAAAAGGGCTTTATACGACCTGTACCGAGAAAATAGAGAAAAGATCGAGTTTGTAAAGCCAGTTATCCTCAGGTACATCCCCATCCAGGAACCACGTGGTAGGCCCTACAATATGCCTCAGGGTTACCTGCGTAAGAAATTGGGTAGATGGAACAGGAGCCTGCTGTTTCGGTTCAGGGACGGAAGTGTGGTAAATTTACTTTGTTTTCCCTTAGGCTATACAAAAAATCTGGGAAATTTAAGCTGTCCCTGTAACCTAGGTGGTAAACAAAGTTTGTTACATTTTACACTCTTTTGTGGTTTTTATGCCAAATATACCAAACACTTCCTAATCCCCTACTTTAGAGATGGTGCTTTGACGGATTTTAACGTGGCTTTTAGAGACCTATTGATGTTAAGTTCAGATGATGTAATCTTTAGAGTTAGTCGTTTTCTCCAAACTGCTGTCCGTTCCCGAGCATCAATGAATATGGCCCGATAAGGCTGTATTATTTCTTTGCACTATTTGCACATTGCATTTTTGCACAGTAGCTGTTCCTCTGTACATGCTATGGTTAATAATGTTTGTTTTTTACTGTCTTATTTGGATGATTGTTGTGATTTACATGTATTTTTATGGATGCAATTTTTAGAGTTATCCGTCTTTTTATCTTTTGCTGTTTGATTTTGAGCAATAATGAACACGGTTTATTAAGCCTGAACTACCTCTGTATCACTTGCACATTGCTTATTTGCACTAACGTTTGCCCCATTGTATATATTATAGCCACCGAATGCTGTTTTTATTGTTAATAGGGATGATTGTTGTGATTTACATGCCCTTTTATGGATGTTTTTAATATATCCGAATAAAGATCATTTGACTTGACTTGAATAGTTCAAAAATGCGTTCTTTCGAATGTTTCTTACGATTGGTAAACTCAACTTGGTCTTTTTTTAGATTCCGCTTGTTCTATTAAAATAAACGATGAACATCTTACCGCTTTTTTGTGTTTTGAACGAGCAGTTTAATTGTTGCACGTTACCATTTTGTAAATAACTTCTTGCTTTTTTCTATCTCTTTTTCCACAGGAACTTGAGCCTGATGCTGTCGAGGGAAGGTCCAGTTTAGAAGCGGAGAACCGGAGAGGACGTCTGGACACAGGAGAATCCAGAACCAGCTGACGCCCATAAGAGATGCTCTGCTGTCTACGAATCAGGAAGGTGTTGCGCCGGTAAAAGACGCGCTGCCATCTTCGGATCGGGGAGGCGATGCCGATGAGAAGGATCCAGGAACAGGTGAGCGATTCTCTAAAAGTAAGCGAAGCACCAGGACTTAAATGGGTGGGGTTTTTATAGTTGGCAGGAATAAGGGCGTGCTTCACGTTTATGAAATTGCACATGTCTCTACATTCGTGGCCCAGACACGTGAAGCATGCCTTTCATTGAGAAAACGTGAGTCAACAGGTGCCTCCCCAAAAACGGTGAACACGTGTGGAGACCGTGTTTCTTGTTCAGTAAACAAACATTGGACAAAGCAACAGTAACTCACAAACAATCATTGATACAGGCAAATAATATCCCATAAACATTGTCTTGCTCAGTCAACAACCATTGGACAAAGCAACAGTAACTCACAAACAATCATTGATCAAATGAATTTGTTTTGGTGATGAATACTCAGGAAACACATGAGCTGGTTTACTGTGTTAATTTACTGGAAAAAGCTACATAGATTGCGTAAATGTTATTCATTGTGGTTTTCTTCTAACACCAGAGGCATTCCCTTTAATTCAAAATAGCCTTGGGAGCTGGGGAAGAGTTTCCCCAGCTCCCGAGGCCCCCCCTGTTTTCCATGTAATGACGATCGGCGCGCACGTCGCGCCGACGTCATTACACTGAAACTGAAACTGAAATGAGCCAAGAGGCTCATTTCAGTTTCACTTTCTACGTGCTCAGGGGGCTATCTCAGCCCCCTGAGCACGTAGAAAGACGGGAAAGGTATTGTTGGATAGGGGAAAATCTCCCCTTTCCAATGGTACCCCAGTGGATCCCTGCTGAGGATCGCCACAGGAGGGCGATCCCCAAGCAGGGATCTACCTACTAGACACCAGGGAGGGGGCCTTTGCTCCCCCCTGATGACTTTGGCACCATAGAGTCTTTTTGCCCCCCCTGGGGGGCATATGGGGGCAGTAGCCCACTAGACACCAGGGAATTTAAAAAAAAATTAAAATAGGGGTGGGGGCTGCCCAAGACGGGCAGGCCCATGCCCCCACCCCACCCCCCAATAATTACAGTCTTTCTGCCCCTCCCCCCCGGGGGGCCCCTAATCTGCCCCTTCGGGGGACAGAAAGCCCACTAAACACCAGGGATTTGTTTTTAGGTTTTTTTTAGGGTTACCATCTTTTTAGATTACCATCTTTCTGTCCCCCCGGGGGGCAGATGGGGGATTGGCCCTAATCTGCCCCTTCGGGGGGGCGGAATGCCCACTAGACACCAGGGATTTTTTTAGAAAGTAAAAATAAGGTTGGGGGCTGCCCAAAACAGGCATGCCCATTCTCCCACTCCCGCAATCATTAGTCTTTCTGCCCCCTCTGGAGGGGAGATGGGGCATTGGCCCCTAATCTGCCCCTTCGGGGGGGCAGAAAGCCCACTAAACACCAGGGATTTGTTTTTAGAAGGTTTTTTTATGGTGGAGGCTGCCCGAAATGGGCACACCAATGCCCCACCCACCCGCCACCTTCGGGGGGGCAGAAAGCCCACTTGACGCCAGGGTTTTTTAGCGCAATTTTATTTAGGGTGATGGATTTTATTTAGAGTGGAGGCTGCCCGAAACGGGCACGCCAATGCCCCCACCCCCGCCACCATTACAGCCTTTCTGCCCCCCCCTTGGGGGCAGATGGGGCAGTAGCCCCCAATCTGCCCCGCCCCCAGAGGGGCAGAAAGCCCACTATCCACCAAGGATTTTTTTTGCACAATTGTTTTTAGGGTGTGTGCAGCCCGAAACGGGCACGACAATGCCCCCACCCTCCCCCCCCACAAAAATGATTGTCTTTCTGCCCCCCAGGAGGCAGATGGGAGCTGTAGCCCCCAATCTTGCCCGCCCTTGGGGAGCGCAGAAAGCCCACTAGAAACCATGGATTTTTTTGTTTTATTAGGGTAGGGGTAGGGGCTCCCCAAAATGGGCATGACAATACCCCCACCCCACCCCCAGAGAAATTCCAGTCTTTCTGTCCCCCCTGGGAGGGCAGATGGTGGCAGTGGCCCCTGATCTGCCCCCGGGTAAGGAAACGTTGGGGGATCTACGCAAGCCATACCTCCCTGGAATCCCCCGGGTGTTTAGTTTTCACCGGGTCTCCTGATAAAAACAGTGCCTCACTCGGGTGGCCGGCCTAAGGACCCACCACGGGCAAGGGTCCAAAACGTAGTGAGGCGTGAGAGCTAAATTTGAGGTTTGCAGGGCATTCTGGGTAAGGAAACGTTGGTGGATCCACGCAAGCCATACCTCCCTGTAATCCCCGGGGTGTCTAGTTTTCAGAAATGTGTGGGTTTGGTAGGATTCCCTAGGTGGCCGCCGAGCACCGGGCCAAAAACCCAAGTGACCCCCCTTGCAAAACCAGGTCGTTTTGAGATAGGCAATTTTCATGTCGCCTCACTACGTTGTGGGCCCTTGCCTGTCGCGGCTACTTGGGCCTCCCACACGAGTGAGGCACCATTTTTATCGGGTGACCTGGGGGAACGCTGGGTGGTAGGAAATTTGTGTCAACCCGGTGCTGCCACAACTTTCCCACACAAAAATGTGTGAAAAAGGTGATTTTTTTCAGCTAAATTTGAGGTTTGCAGGGCATTCTGGGTAAGGAAACGTTGGGGGATCCACGCAAGCCATACCTCACTGGAATCCCCCGGGTGTCTAGCTTTCAGAAATGTGTGGGTTTGGTAGGCTTCCCTTGGTTGCCGCCGAGCACCGGGCCAAAAAACCAAGTGATCCCCCCTTGCAAAACCAGGTCGGTTTGAGATAGGCAATTTTCATGTCGCCTCACTACGTTGTGGGCCCTTGCCTGTTGCGGGTACTTGGGCCTCCCACACGAGTGAGGCACCATTTTTATCGGGTGACCTGGGGGAACGCTGGGTGGTAGGAAATTTGTGTCGACCAGGTGATGCCACAACTTTCCCACACAAAAATGTGTGAAAAAGGTGATTTTTTCAGCTAAATTTGAGGTTTGCAGGGCATTCTGGGTAAGGAAACGTTGGGGGATCCACGCAAGCCATACCTCCCTGGAGTCCCCCGGGTGTCTAATTTTCAGAAATATGTGGGTTTGGTAGGTTTCCCTAGATGGCCGCCAAGCCCGGGGCCAAAAACTCATGGGACCCCCTTTGCAAAACCAGGTTGTTTTGTGATAGGTAATTTTGATGTCTCCTCAATAGGTTTTGGGCCCTTGTCTGACGCGGGCACTAGGCCTACCCATCAAGTGTGGTACCATTTTTCTCGGAAGACTTTGGGGGACGCGGGGTGTGTGGAATTTTGTGGACCCACACAGATTCCAGAACTTTCCACCACAGAAATATGAGGAAAATGTGTTATTTTGGACACATTTTTAGGTTTGCAATGAATTCTGGGTAACAGAACCTGGTGAGAGCCAGTCAAGTCACCCCATCCTGGATTCCCCTCGGTGTCTAGTTTTAAAAAATGTACAGGTTTGCTAGGTTTGCCTACGTGCCAACTGCGCTAGTGCCCAAAATCCACAGGTATGCACATTGCTAAAAAAAAGTCGGAGCCCAGTGGGCTTTCTGCCGCCCTGGGGGGAATCGGGGAAGGGGGTTTCATCCCGATATGCCCCTAAAGGGGCAGAAAGACTGTGGCTTTTTTTGTGGGGGTGGGGGGCATTGGTATGACCATTTTGGGCAGTCCCCACCCCCAAACATAAAAAAAGCCTGCGTACTCGCTGGCGCCTAGTGGGCTTTCTGCCCCCCCCCCGGGGGCAGATCAGGGGCCACTGCCACCATCTGCCCTCCCAGGGGGGACAGAAAGACTGGAATTTCTCTGGGGGTGGGGTGGGGGTATTGTCATGCCCATTTTGGGGAGCCCCTACCCCTACCCTAATAAAACAAAAAAATCCATGGTTTCTAGTGGGCTTTCTGCGCTCCCCAAGGGCGGGCAAGATTGGGGGCTACAGCTCCCATCTGCCTCCTGGGGGGCAGAAAGACAATCATTTTTGTGGGGGGGGGGGGTGGGGGCATTGTCGTGCCCGTTTCGGGCTGCACACACCCTAAAAACAATTGTGCAAAAAAAATCCTTGGTGGATAGTGGGCTTTCTGCCCCTCTGGGGGCGGGGCAGATTGGGGGCTACTGCCCCATCTGCCCCCAAGGGGGGGGGCAGAAAGGCTGTAATGGTGGCAATTTTCATGTCGCCTCACTACGTTGTGGGCCCTTGCCTGTCGCGGCTACTTGGGCCTCCCACACGAGTGAGGCACCATTTTTATCGGGTGACCTGGGGGAACGCTGGGTGGTAGGAAATTTGTGTCAACCCGGTGCTGCCACAACTTTCCCACACAAAAATGTGTGAAAAAGGTGATTTTTTTCAGCTAAATTTGAGGTTTGCAGGGCATTCTGGGTAAGGAAACGTTGGGGGATCCACGCAAGCCATACCTCACTGGAATCCCCCGGGTGTCTAGCTTTCAGAAATGTGTGGGTTTGGTAGGCTTCCCTTGGTTGCCGCCGAGCATCGGGCCAAAAACCCAAGTGACCCACCCCTGGCAAAACCGGGTCGTTTTGAGGTAGGAAATTTTCATGTCGCCTCACTACGTTGTGGGCCCTTGTCTGTTGCGGGTACTTGGGCCTCCCACACGAGTGAGGCACCATTTTTATCGGGTGACCTGGGGGAACGCTGGGTGGTAGGAAATTTGTGTCGACCAGGTGATGCCACAACTTTCCCACACAAAAATGTGTGAAAAAGGTGATTTTTTCAGCTAAATTTGAGGTTTGCAGGGCATTCTGGGTAAGGAAACGATGGGGGATCCACGCAATCCATACCTCCCTGGAATCCCCCGGGTGTCTAGTTTTCAGAAATGTGTGGGTTTGGTAGGTTTAGTAACACAAATCAATATGAGGGGAGGTCCAAGGGAAAGAAACTTTTAATAGACCTGCAGGTTGCGTTTCCCCTAATACTCAACACAATAAACACTAAGGCAACCCGGGTCTCGTGCTGAGTCAAATATAAAAACCAGGAGAAAGTGTAAATATCTCTCTAATCCGACATCTCTTTAAGAGAAAACCCTTTTAGGACAGGACCCATCAATCACAGAAGGTGGTGCGTTTGTCATCATTTGGGTCTGTACATCTCAGTATGACGGACCAGATCTTAGGATAACGACCTGGTGACGTGCAGAGAGAATGCAACATAGGAGGGTTGCTGTCAGATCTCAAAAAAATGTCCAAAACTACACTTTCTCCTGGTTTTTATATTTGACTCAGCACGAGACCCGGGTTGCCTTAGTGTTTATTGGTTTGGTAGGTTTCCATTGGTGGCCGCCGAGCACCAGGCCAAAAACCCAAGTGACCCCCCTTGCAAAACAAGGTCATTTTGAGGTAGGCAATTGTCGTGTCGCCTCACTACGTTGTGGGCCCTTGCCTGTCGCGGATACTTGGGCCTCCCACACGAGTGAGGCACTGTTTTTATCGGGAGACCTGGGGAACACTGGGTGGTAGGAAATTTATGTCAGCCCGGTGATGCCACAACTTTCCCACACAAAAATGTGTGAAAAAGGTGATTTTTTCAGCTAAATTTGAGGTTTGCAGGGCATTCTGGGTAAGGAAACTTTGGGGGATCCACACAAGCCATACCTCCCTGGAGTCCCCGGGTGTCTAGTTTTCAGAAATGTGTGGGTTTGGTAGGTTTCCCTAGGTGCCCACCGAGCACCAGGCCAAAAACCAAAGTGACCCCTGCTTGCAAAACCAGGTCGTTTTGAGAGAGGCAATTTTCATGTCGCCTCACTACGTTGTGGGCCCTTGCCTGTTGCGGGTACTTGGGCCTCCCACACGAGTGAGGCACCGTTTTTATCGGGAGACCCGGGGGAACGCTGGGTGGTAGGAAATTTGTGTCAGCCCAGTGATGCCACAACTTTCCCACAAAAATGTGTGAAAAAGGTGATTTTTTCAGATAAATTTGAGGTTTGCAGGGCATTTTGGGTAAGGAAACGTTGGGGGACCCACGCAAGGCATACCTCCCTGGAGTCCCCCGGGTATCTAGTTTTCAGAAATGTGTGGGTTTGGTAGGTTTCCCTAGGTGCAGGCAGAGCTAGGGTTAAAAACTACAGCTAGGCACTTTGCCAAAAAAGGTTCATTTTTCATTGCGAAATTGAGGTGTGTCCACGATGCGTTTTGCGCCGTTTCCTGTCACGGGCACTAGGCCGACCCACACAAGTGAGGTACCATTTTTCTTTGAAGACTTTGGGGAACACGGGGTGGGTGGAAATTTGTGGATCCACGAAGAGTCCAGAACTTTCCACCACAGAAATGTGGGGAAAATGTGTTTCTTTTGGCAATTTTTTAGGTTTGCAAGGGATTCTGGGTAACAGAACCTGGTGGGAGGCAGTCAAGTTGCCCCATCCAAGATTCCCCTGAGTGTCTAGTTTAAAAAAATGTATAGGTTTGCTAGGTTTCCCTAGGTGCCGGCAGAGCTATGGTTAAAGAACTACAGCTAGGCACTTTGCCAAAAAAGGGTCATTTTTCACAGCGAAATTGAGGTGTGTCCAAGTTGTGTTTTGCACTGTTTCCTGCCGCAGGCACTAGGCCGACCCACACAAGTGAGGTACCATTTTTCTCGGAAGACTTTGGGGAACGCGGAGTGGGTGGAAATTTGTGGTTCCACGCAGATTCCAGAACTTTCCACCAGAGAAATGTGAGGGAAATGTGGGTTTTTTGGCAATTTTTTAGGTTTGCAAGGGTTTCTTGGTAACAGAACCTGGTGGGAGGCAGTCAAGTCACCCATCCTGGATTCCCCTGGGTTTCTAGTTTTCAAAAATGTATAGGTTTTCTAGGTTTTCCTAGGTGCCGGCAGAGCTATGGTTAAAGAACTACAGCTAGGCACTTTGCCAAAAAAGGGTCCTTTTTCACAGCGAAATTGAGGTGTGTCCACATTGCGTTTTGCGCCGTTTTCTGTCGCGGGCACTAGGCCGACCCACACAAGTGAGGTGCCATTTTTCTTGGAAGACTTTGGGGAACGTGGGGTGGGTGGAAATTTGTGGATCCACGCAGATTCCAGAACTTTCCACCACAGAAATGTGGGGAAAATGTGGATTTTTTGGCAATTTTTTAGGTTTGCAAGGGATTCTGGGTAACACAACCTGGTGGGATGCAGTCAAGTCACCCAATCCTGGATTCCCCTGGATGACTAGTTTTCAAAAATGTATAGGTTTGCTAGGTTTCCCTAGGTGCCGGCAGAGCTATGGTTCAAAAACTACAGTTAGGCACTTTGCCAAAAAAGGGTAATTTTTCACCGCGAAATTGAGGTGTGTCCACGTTGCGTTTTGCACCGTTTCCTGTCGCGGGCACTAAGCCGACCCACACAAGTGAGGTACCATTTTTCTTTGAAGACTTTGGGGAACGCGGGGTGGGTGGATATTTGTGGATCCACGCAGATTCCAGAACTTTCCACCACAGAAATGTGGGGAAAATATGGATTTTTTGGCAATTTTTTAGGTTTGTAAGGGATTCTGGGTAACAGAACCTGGTGGGAGGCAGTGAAGTCACCTCATCCTGGATTCCCCTGGGTTTCTAGTTTTCAAAAATGTATAGGTTTGCTAGGTTTCCCTAGGTGCCGGCAGAGCTAGGGTTAAAAAACTACAGCTAGGCACTTTGCTAAAAAAGGGTAATTTTGCATTGTGAAAATGTGGTGTGTTCACGTTGGGTTTTGAGCCATTTCCTGTCGTGGGCACTATACCTACCCATAAATGTGAGGTACCATTTTTATTGGGAGACTGAGGGCAATTCAGATTTGTAAAGGAACTGTTATTGCCTATTGACTTTTGATGCATTTCTGCCTTCCAAATGAAAGACATTGTGAAAAAAATAAGTCATTCTAAAAAATGACTGATAATTCTCATTCTAGTATGAGTATTCCCAATTTCGGAAATGTACAAATATCTACTGTTTCTAAACTCTATATTTTGTTCCCATTTCAGAAATACATAGGTGTCTTTCATACCGATTTTTCCATGTACACATTTTTACAGAATAATTACTATATACCCGGTACATAATAAAAAACCATTGCAAGTTGCTGCTCAGTTTTTGGCTCTGGGTTCGTCGGGTTCTTGGTGAACCTACAAGTCCTATATATCCCCACAACCAATAATGTCCAGGGGATGTAACGGTTTTATTGCTTTCAAAGAGCTGTCATAATTAGAAGAAGTTACAGGTCAAAACGTAGACACAAAAGGCTTTTTATTTCAACAAATTTTCAATTTATCCTATATTTAACTGTTAGTTTCTATAAAGAAACCTTGATGGATCTACACAAATGACCCCTTGCTGAATTCAGAATGTTGTCTACTTCTCTAAAATGTATAGCTTTCCAGGATCCATTATTGCTTTTGTACCCATTTCTACCATTAACTGGAAGGAGGTCAAAAGCACAAAAAATAGCAAAAATAGGCTATGTCCCAGAAAAATGCCAAAACTGTGTAAAAAATGTTGGGTTTCTGACAAAAGTCTGATATCCCCTAAAAGCTGGGAAAATATTGATTTCAGCCCCACAAACCCTTTTTTGATAACATTTGCAGGGAAAAACCCAGATGCTTTCATTTGCAGCCCATTTTTCCAATTTTTCCCCCAAAAAACTAAACTTTGCTGTATTTTGGCTCATTTCTGTGACCCTTCCAGGGGAATCCACAAACCCTGAGTACCTTTAGAATCCCCATGATGTTGGAAGAAAAGGATGCATTTTTGGTGTGGATACCTTATGTGGTCAGAAAGTTACAGGAGCCTCAGCGCGCACTACCCCAAATAGCCAAAAAAGGGCATGGCACAGGAGGGGGAAAAGGCCTGGCAGCGAAGGGGTTAAACCATCCTAGTATGGATACAAACTGTTGAATGTAAGTACGAACTGCTCCGTGTGAGTAAATTGCACCTGGGCATAATATATGCCTATCCCTACGCATGAATCGAAGTCCCACAGAAATTATAGAAGCTCCCTGAATTAGCAGATGACACCCTCAAGGCTGCAAACGCTTACCTAGGAATCGCAGTTGGACTCACAACAACCCTGTACTTGAGCCGCATTGAATTGTGTAGTATTACATTTTGCAGTGTTATTAAAGTACTATCAATTTACTAAGAACAACACTGTCATGGACAATGAATTATCGTGTCTATTGTTTTTTGAGTTCTGAGCTCTTCCACAGCCCACAATGCCCTTCAAATGTAGCCTATGACTGGTCGTCCTCACTACCCTGAAATTCAAGTACAAAGGGGCAGATTTACAAGCCCCTTGCGCCACTTTTGCGTCATTGTTAACATAGGAAAAGTGACGCAAAAGTGGCGCAATGTTGCGTCAATTTTAACATGGGAAAAGTGACGCAAAAGTGGCGCAAGGGGCTTGTAAATTGGTCCCAAAGAAACTATACTTGGCGTAGTTTTCAAAACCAAATTAGTACGAACTCCAGGACAACACTGACAAACTAACACTCCTACCACAGACTAGACCGAGTAGCCCCTGTCCTCCTGTGCCCCTCTGATTAGCCCCTGTCTGCCTGTGCCCCTCTGGATGTGGCCTGACAGTGAGTGAGTCAATCACTCCCTTTTGCTTAATTCATCGGACTATCAGTCCATGTTATTTTATCATATAGTGTTGGACATAATTTTTGAACCAGGAGACCTGCAATAACTTTCTTTGACTTTGATGAGCTCATACTCGGGGCTGACAAGTCACGGCTAGCTGCACAGAATGTACTATCATCGCTTTTATTCTGTTATTCTAGTGGAACATCTTGCTATTTCAATGTCATTCTGACTGTAAAATTAGCATGGGAAAAACATTACAATGTAAGTTAAGAGTCCCTCCAGAAATACTATTATAATGCCATTGTAAGTGCAGATAAAGCAACTACATTCCAATACGTTTATGGGTACCGTATTACAATACCATTAGGATTCAATAACATTGCTGAAATAGAATGAAGCAATGTCAATGCAAGCATTTCTCTCATTAACGCTTAGGAATTTAAATGTAATAAAAATGTTAAAATTGCTTTTAAGTATTTTCGAGGTATGTTAAGTATAGGAGCGACTGAATAACCACTGATTCACCTCATATTCACCAGCATGCCTTGAAATGAAGATCGTTAGATATAACAAAATGTGTTTAATACTTTAAGGGAGAGAAGCAGCCATCGAGACAATTAACCTCTGGAGCGTTTTATATAGTTGCATGACACTATATCAAGGTAGATATTATCGACCTATATTAATATTGCATATGTTCTACTACATGGTCATGTTAACTAGGGGTGGGCGGAAATTGCGTAGTCGCGCTACTCAAAGCTCCGCGAAACGGTAAATAATCTCTGCGAGCACACAGAAATTCCGCGAACATGCGGAATTGCTTGTTCGCAATGCTTTTTTCCTGTTCGTGAACGCTGTTTGCGTGCTCGTTGGGAAATATCTCGCGAACACGCATTATGAGAACGTGAACAAACAAAAAATTCTGCGAAGCCATGGAACGCAGAAGTTTGGGCAATTCCACGTTCTCCGCGGAACGCGAAATTACCCAAATTCCGCGAACGGAACGGAATTTACCGCCCAGGCCTAATGTTAAGCATATAACTACTATTTTTACCTCCACATTTTATTTACTTGTGCTTTCCTTACAATGTAATGGATATAGATCAGTGCTGTGGATGCAATATTATTGTTATGTGATGCAACGCATGCAATATAGCGGGGTTATACCACAAGGAGGTGCTGCTTACATCTTCATTAGATTGTGTCCTCTGGGCATCACAGGCAGTCCCTGCTGCCTACTCCAACCAGAACAGAATAATTGTATGTTCCATTCACTGACTCATATTATAGTGATTTGTGATGCTATTAGTGAACAATATGTTATGAAGTCACAGCATTTCAACACAGAACCTGCCTAATTTGACACAGTTTCTATATCTGGGGTCCGTTTGTCATTTTATTCATGTGTTGTATAGGCCAACATATTTATTATAATATTTGTAGTTGTAGGGGCAGGGGAATCACCGAATTATATGAAGCTTCACATTGCCATTGATTTTCTGCTGCTAAATCTAAATAAAAATTAGTTTCTGAGCAGTGTGCTGTGGGTTCTATTACGTTTTGTTTAGGAGTAAAAGAGAGTAACAACACTGTGAGGCAGATCTGCTAAGCTTTCATGCAATGCACGAAAGGGGTCGAGCAGAACATCTCTATAACTACTGAGATATAGTGCTGTTTCCTCTTTCCGTGTGCTGTTGCGCTTTAGGTTGTCAGATGCCAAAGGACATGAAGGAAGTGACCCGATTAGGGTCACCCAGGTCACTCACGACCACCTCTAAGCCTTCTATACCAAATGAAGAGTCGGTCAGACAGTAGAGAATACAAACCAATATCTGTTTATTTACAGTACACTCAGAGCGGATCCCAATCTGCCCAGTCGCTTAGGAGTGCTGCAGACGGACTGACATCAGCAAGCATAAAGTTACATTAACCCCTTCGCCGCGGCACGAATTTTGCCATGGCGTTGGGGGGGTTTGGGGTGTTTGCGGTGCCGCCATGCTCGTGACGGAACCACTCCATCATGAGCCACAGGCGCGCTGTGCTCATGACGGAGTGGTTCCGTCACGACACCGCCCACTTGCATTGATCGCCCGCACAGGCGGGGAATCAGTGCCGCTTGGGCGGAGCGGCCGGCAACGGCCGCAGCATGACGGAACCACTCCATCATGAGCACACGGCGCCCGTGGCTCATGACGGAGTGGTTCCGTCATGAGCAGGGAAGGAGTTAAGTGCATTAGAAACCAACGAAGACACGCACACAATGGAATTTTCCAAGCAAATACAGTAAAACAGTGAAGTGCAAAAAATGAAGTTTCGATTCTGGGGCCCGGCACACACTATCTAACAGTCAAGGTCATTTTGCCCATGCCCACCACTAGACAAGTGGGAAAAGGCTTCTATCTAAAGGGATAGGTATGCGTTAATAAGAACAATGTATTCATTAGTGAGGTGAATTCCGGCTTCAGGGAAATGAAACCCAACTGAGGCCTCTTCTCAGATATGACAGAAGGATAAGTTTAGATTATAACACAAAATGGCGCCGGCATATAAAATGGCGCAGCGAATGCTAACATACTGCATAAGCAAGTTTTTCTATTCTAACAGGACACACTCTAGTAATAGTGTGTGTGTGTTTCAGTGCGAAAACAATGCTTTAATAAATTTCCCACTTTGTACGCGGGCTTTAGAGTGCAGCACACATGCAAAGTTGGAATAATGTGGAGAGTTTTAAGCCTTGTTCCACGGTTGTCGCTCCACATTTTTGGCATAAGTCCCTCTCTACCAATGGTGGTAGATAGGAATTTGCATCAAAACCCATGAGTGGCTAAATAGGGAAGCCCATGCATTGCCAATGGAATGCCCCTTGACACAAAGTAGAGCAAATAACTGCATAGCACCATTTAGCGATTCTTTGGTCAACTTTCAAATACAAATCCTGATTTGCGATGGACAATAAATACCACCACACACTTTGCAATGGGTTTCCGTTTCAAAGAAACATAAACCTGGCCCAAAGTATTAGCAAATCTGAGCGTATATGTTCTCACGGATAGCAGAATTTAAAAAATGTATGATGTTGCCATGGATGCCAATTCACCAAGATTGACAATTCATTCGACACTGATGGCAACATTGAACATAGAATAATATGTCTTGATGATGTCACAGGTAGTGGTAAGCAACACTGTTCTGATTTGTGGGAAAGGTGCTCAACTTTGTTAAGGAGGCTCCTGCTATGATATGCCAGTGGCAAAACCATCACTCACCTAAGTAGAACCATAGTATTCCGGACACAGTCACAATCTCACTATAAGCTCACAAATCTTTGCACAGGACCAAATATCCAGAACTGCCCAGACACAGATGTAAACAACAAGCCAATCACTCCTGGGCGTAGGCAATGTTTTTCATGCCTAAACCTAGCTTCAAATGAAAAGGCACAACCAGAAATGACAAAATGCAGAGAGAACACCTCTAATGAGCATTTGAAGCCATAAAAACATAAGCACAATTTCAACTGTTCAGATGCAGCCTAAAATGTCAAAGGGACTTCCTGAAATGCCTGTTCACAGCCTACAATGTCCAGACACCACCTAATAGGTCAAAGCAAGGAGTATATGCCCAACTACAGATTAAACCACCCAGGAGCAGCCTCAAACAAACATCTCCATCGCAAAATTTCCAGGAATACCACAAAAACCCCAGACACAGGCTAATGTGATCGGACATAGATCCATATACCCAACACTGGTCTCGTACAAGGGCAGACTGACCATTACTTCAAAAACATGAATGCCATACAGGCTGGGCTGCATTAAACACTTTGAGATTGCTGCATGCTGGTTTGGGTTTGTTTGACAGTGCTCATATTCCTCCACTGCATCATTTGTGAGAAAGAGGTTTCTGACCAGCAAAGCCCCCCCAATTTTTTTAATATTGATCTCTAGGATTTTGGATTTCTGTCAGGAGTGAAATTCCTAAAAGATATTCACCCCCTGTAAGCTCCTGTCGCAATGGTTTTGAGATGTAATTATCAGAACACACCTTTTCGAATAAGGTCCACTACAACACATCTCCGGTTACATGTGAACATGCACGTACAGACATGTGCAGGCTGAACAAGAAAGACTGTTGTCTGATTCAGCTTGGTAAACACAAGGTGATGATGGACGGAGTGCTGAAACCTTTCAAACACTCATTCCCAGTAACCGATCTGGGGTGAATCCATCATCGTTCTTTAGCACACTTTGCCACCCCAGTTTGGATCGAGCCATATGCAAATCAGTCTTGACCCTGTGCCTCATGGGAACAGTCCAGACCGAACTGCCAGGCCAGGTCCTCCCTGAACTGGAAACAAGCATACTGGGACCTGTTTCAGGGTAACACCCCTCATCAGCCAGGCTAGCTTGAATCCAGTGGCAAAGTGAGCAAGGGGCCCACGTCTGAGCATACACAGACAACTTGGGGCAAATAAAGAAAAAACATAAGGGGATGATGAATGGAGTGCTGAAACCTTTCAGATACTCACCACCAGTGTCAGATCTGGGTTGAATACATCATTGTTCTTTAGCTCAGTTTTCCACAGGAATTTGGACCCACCTATATGCAAATCAGTCTTGACCCTGTGCCTCATGTGAACAGTCCAGACTGAACTGCCAGGCCAGGTCCTCCCTGGAGCGGAAACAAGCATGCTGGGACCGGTTTTGAGGTAATACTACTCATCAGCCAGGCTAGCTTGAATCCAGTGGCAAAGTGAGCAAGGGACCCACGTATGGGCATACGCTGCCAACTTAAGGCAAACACAAGGTTATGATGGACAGAGTGCTGAAACTTCTCAGACACTCACCCCCAGTCACAGATTTGTGGGTTGAATTCATGATCGTTCTTTAGCTCACGTCATCACCCCAGTTTGGACCCAGCCATATGCGAATCATTCTTGACCTTGTGCCTCATGGGAACAGTCCAGACTGAACTGCCAGGCCCTCCCTGGAACGGAAACAAGCATCCTGGGACCGGTTTTGGATAATGGCCCTCATCAGCCAGGCTATCTTGAATCCTATGGTAAAGTGAGCAATGGACCCAAGTCTGGGCATTCACTGCTAACTTAGGGCAATCAAAGCAAACAATAAGTGATGATGGACAGAGTGCTAAAACTTTTCAGACACTCACCCCCAGTCACGGATCTGGGTTAAATTCATCATCATTCGTTAGCTCACTTCGCCACCCCAGATGGACCCAGACGTATGCAAATCAGCCTTCAACTTGTACCTCATGGGAACAGTCCAGACCGACTGCAGGCCAGGTCCTCCCTGGACTAAAATGAAGCATCCTGGGACAGGTTTCTGGGTAGCTTGAATCCAGTGGCAAAGTGAGCAGGGACCCATGTCTGGGCATAACCTGACAACTTAGAGCAAACGAAGCAAACACAAGGTGATGATGGATGGAAAGCTGAAATCTTTCAGACATTCACCCCCAGTTACATAGCTGGGTTGAAACCATCATTGTTCTTTAGCTCACTTCGCCACCCCAGTTTGGACCCTGCCATAGGCAAATAAGTCTTGACAATGTGCCTCATGGGGAAAGTCCAGACTGAACTGCCAGGCCAGGTACTCCCTGGACCGGAAACAAGCATCCTGGGACCGGTTTCAGGGTAACACCCCTCATCAGCCAGGCTATCTGGAATACAGTGGCTAAGTAAGCACAGGACCACTATCTGTGCATACCCTGACTTTCAGTCACAGATCTGTATTGACTCCATCATCATTCGTTAGCTCACTTCACTACCCCAGGTTGCCCTATAGCTTATAGGGACAAGAATAAATAGGTTATGACCAGTGCAGGCCAAATACTTCTATTGGGAAACAAAAAAGAAATAGCTCCTTTCTTTTTCACTAAAGTGGAAGTGCTTAACTGCATATACAAGTTAGGGGGAAATATTATTTTGGATTAGATAAACATGGAGACATTTACTTTACTTTTTCTCTCCTTCTCAGGGCCCCAAATATATATACAAAATACATTTGACCAATTAACGTACGTTCATTCCCTGATGCATTTTTTTTTGGGGGGGGGGCTTTATTTTCCTGAGCCAACCCTATTGAACACTGGTTTTGAACTAACCCGCTGGGCCAAGGTATTTGCTCTGTTGGCTAGCTGAGGGACCAATGCCTCTACCTGAGCACAGCATTTGGGGATTTTCGAAGATGAAAGAATCAATTTGCAAGACTTCTTCTCTTCTCTGACTGAACCTGGCTCTGCCGTTCTCTCACACTGCCAAACTGGTGTCTTCCCTGCAGGAGTTTTGGAGGGCCTCTTTGGTGCGACTTTTGATTTCTGCTGGCTCCTCCTTTGTCTCTGTGAAATAGAAAGGCCCAGACTTATCAAAGAGCTGCTGCTATTCACTATATGCAGATTATTCCCCAGCCTGCCTTCTTCCCATGAACAATCATTAACTGAGCTCCAATGCGGCACAGACAATCTGACCTCTTGGAAGTTCAGAGCTCCCTGCAGGAACATCTAAGACACCCCTAGTGGCTTGCCTTGAACACCATGCCATTTGGAAAAGCATGTAGTACGTAAGGAACACAAGGTGATGCTCACCGCCCAAATTGTCTGTGACATGATTGGTCATATTCTGTGTACAAATTGTAAATGCTCTTTGGCAGACTATTGGCATATTCTATATTAAAGTAACAGCAATAGAGAGAGATGTCATAACATCAATATTTTTTGTTCTAATAACAGAGGTTGTCTCTGTCACCATGGCAGGCATAGTCATCTAGATGATGATTAGCTTAGTTTGCACTCCAGGAGTGTCAGATGATAGGGATGTTTGCTTTATTTGGCAAAGACCTCCTTCACTTTGCATCATTGGTAGGCCAGCTCTAATGATCTGGCTCATAGAGTAAGAGATAGTCAATACAAAGGTGCACAAGAGGCCTATTGGCTTTATAAAAGCTCTTTTGCTTCCCAATCAGAAAGGTACGGCAATCCAACCAGTTTCCAAATGGCATTCATCCTGTCAGCAATTGAACAGGAAATTGAAGGCTGAAATGACTACCACACAAGGATAGAAACGTAGAGAGATCTCATAAAACATTGTGCTATTTAGGCTTCCAGGAATAAGCATCTCAGCTTTGCATAATACATTTATGGAATGTTGTGATGTGTCTGTTGCTGAACTTGAATACTTTGAAAAAGGGCCCACGCTGTAGCTATACAGCCACATGTCAAGGTACAATGAATCAAATTGCTTCTTGTGTGCAGAACGCAACTTGTTAGCCTTTTTCTAGAATAATCAGAAAAATGCACCAAAATCAAATCTTTCTCACAAAATATCTCGTTTGTTCGTTTAATCTTTATTCGTCTATCAAAAGATAGTCATAAAAGTACATCATACAAAGAAAAAACGTGTTTTGGATATGAGTACAATCAAGTTGATGAAATCATTTCATTTCTTATATTAAATCCGTACATCCAAGTTCATATTAGTACATCACCAAAAAATCAAGCCATAAAAATGACACATAAAAAATATAATACTAATATTCTAAAATTCCATGGATCATGTCATTTCTTTTCTGCTAAATACTCATAGTTTTTCTCATTTTAATAGCTTTCAGGATAAACACGGCAACACAGTAACAAGTCAAGGGATCAATCAATGTCACCAAGACTTTCAACGCTTCTTTATGTGACCTGATATGATGGGTGAGGAAAAGAGGATTCAGATTAAAACATCTACATTTCTTATAAAAACTACAAAATAGCAAAACATGCATTGTACTCTGCTTACTCCTGTTGTCACATGGACATGGCATATCTTCAGGCGGATGAATCCGCATAGTAGGGAAAGCTACAAGATAATGAGCAATGCCACATCTTAATCTAATTAGCACAAATAGATGATGGGCGTAGGTCACGTATGACAGATAATTTTTTGTGCTTGCCTCAATGCTGTTTGATATATACTGTGCAACAATAGATGTGTCCTTTTCAGCCTTAGATCTCAGGTACAGCCTAAGTTCTAGAAAGGTGTTTTTAATCTCTTTCTTTGTGTGCAACAGTGTTTTAGACATTTCTGTCCATATTGTTACCTTATACACGTTTTCCTGAGCGGAATTAATATATGACAACCATGGTATCTTAAGTGCAGCATGCAATTTAAGACAATCTAAAATAATTTATTTTGTAAAAGCAGTTTCTTCTCTTTTCCATACTGAGTCCCAGAATACCAATGGTTGTACTAATAGTAAGTCTTCAATAAACTGAAGACCCACCTCATTATGTGCGATGGTGTTTGAAGCATATGGTGGTAGATAAAGCAAGCGTTTCAAGAATAGGTTTTCTTGTATTTGCAAGACCTTATTATTTGCGTAACCCCATAGCCCTGCCCCATAAAGGGCTGTACTTGCACCTTTGGCTTTATACAAAGCTACCATCTCATAAATCGTCCGGTTCCCTAGTTTGGAAGAAAATTAAAAAATTCCCTGGGTTGCCCTGTTCATTTTGGCTCTAATATTAGTAACATGTTGAGACCAAGAGCCATTATCCATAAAAAGAATACCTAAATACCAAAAGGAAGTGACAGTCTGGATAGCGCTTCTTTCAATAAAAAATGTTTTAAGCAGTTTAGGTTTAGGCCCACAGATCAGGGTGTATGTTTTAGACTTATTTATAACCATTTTCTTCTGTACCATAAAGGTAAAGAATGCGTCCATCAGTCTCTGTAAGCCTATCACGGTTCTTGCTAACAATACAGCATCGTCCACATATAATAAGACAGGTATCGGACAACCTGCTACCATAGGGGCGTCTGCCTGTATTGTCTGTAGGTGTTTATCTATTTCATTAATGAATAGAGAAAATAAAATTGGTGCAAGAACACAGCCTTGTCTTATCCCCCACCCCTCTCTAAATTTGGGTGTACATTCTCCTTTGGGGCCAAAAGGGACCAGACTAAATAACTTCTCGTACAGCGGGGAAAGAAACCCTACAATCGCCCTAGGTGCTCCCAATGAAATTAGGGTTATATAAGGAACCTGCCTCTGCCCTGGTGTATTTGCCGATAAGCAGCGCTAAATTTGTACATTGCTCGATAGTCCCTATTTGCTTTCTGAACCCATACTGCACCGGTGTTAAAATTGAGTATTCGGTTGCCCATTACTCTAATCTTATCAACAAGACCCTACTCATCACTTTCATAGATGTATCAAGGAGTGAGATCGGTCGATAGTTTTTGGGATCCTCTTTATGCCCCTTTTTGAATATTAGTATGATAGTTGATTCTCCCCGTGACTCTGGGATTCTATCTATAGTTGCTATTTTAAACACCCTAGTTAGGATGGGTCCCCATAAGGTAGGTGCTGATTTGAATACATCTACTGGGTCACCATCTGGCCCGGGAACCCGACCCCCTGCACTTGCATGGATTGCCTGCATAACTTCCTCATTGGAAATATTCATTGGGAGGTTTCTACCTTCACTTATCAGACCATCCTGTAGCGTCCTCTGCACCATATTACTATTACAAATTCAGGAAAAATGATTTACGCATTTGTCCGCAGAGACGAAGGAACAAACTACTTCCCAAAAGAGATTGTTATTTTTAGTTTTTGCTGCCATGGTCAAATTTTCCCATGCCTCTTCCTTTAATATCTTTTTCCGGGCAGATACAGCTATCTTATACTCCCGACGTAGGGTTTAAATAGTGGACAATTCTCTTGGTGATTTGGAGAGAGCATGCTTCAAATCCCTAAGCGCTTTAGTGCAGGCACCATCAAACTACACCTTCTTTTTACTACATGATGGTCCGGGGTTTTAGTGAGGATTGCCTTAATCGATTGTGTAATGGTACCGAAATTGTTGGCCAATAACACTGGTGTAATTTCTTCCTGTAGACAGTATGCGATTTCCCTTCGGTTAGAATCCACTATTTTCCTCATCATTAAATATGGGTCAACACCTGGCCATTTTATTCTAATCCCATTTGTCCCAGCTATATTTATATGATGTGCTATATCATAAAAATCAGTCTTTTTACCCCAAAAGAAAAAGGATAATTGTAACAAATTATGATCGCAAAATGGGGAAGGAACTACATTAAGATTACCACACAAACCAACAGCAAAAACAGATACCAATACATGGTCAATAGTGGATTGTGCATTCCTTCCTATAAATGTTGGGTATAAACACCCATTATGGTCGCTGTCCCCCTTGAAGACTTGTAAATCATATTTTGCGATCATTTGATTAAGTGCTTACCCATAATCGTTATGGCCAAATGGCCAATTTCCTCACCGACATTTAGGCGACTACAGGGCATCGAGTTAGGCCCTCCGCATGCAGCTAGATTAAAATCTCCAGACCAAAATATAACATACTCTGTATTGACTAGGGACAAGGATTTTTCTAAGCCCTCATCAAGGGCTGCTACCAGGTTACCTCTTGAAGAATCGAAGACATTATTATAAAAATTTACAATTATCAAGTCCTTCCCATCCTTTTTGCTAAGCCATACCAATTGTGCATGGGGACCCACTGTTACAAACTTTTTGATATTAACAGATAATTTGTTAGACACAAGAATCTGTAAGTCCCCCTTTGCTCGACCAGCTTGTGATCTAATAGCTGCTAAGAAAAGGGAGGAGTACCCTTCAACGTGCTTCGGGTTCGACACACCCGGTCTTTTGTAAGTATATGATATCATATTTAGGGATAAAAGTAACCCAGTCAGCTATTATGACCTTGCCTGCCAGCCCGTGCACGTTCCAGGTAGCAAAAACATAAACTTTATTATAAAGTGTCTCTATACAATTTGTTTGTGGTACCATTAAACAATCATTACGGTTGTCGTCATTACTAATTATGCCATTTCAATCTACAACCGGCCCTTCGGTAGTAGGGTCCTGCATACTGGCTATATGTACATTGGTTCTCATGGGTTGCTTCATTTGATGGCTAACCTTAGAAACATCTATATCATGCAGAAGTTGCTTATCCTTTAAGCCCCCCGCACCACTTGGCTCGGTACTGAGTCATTCATTGTCATCTAGACCACTCAGTGCTTCAAATCTAGTATGCATTAAAAAAGCCGGGGAACAGTAGGGGTACGGACTTTGGGTGGGCCTCTCAGTTTGAAAATCCAATGCGCCCTTGTGGCCTTGGTCAATATCCCTCAGGTGGCGATAAAAAAAAAACAATGGGAGTATACTCATAGCTGCGGACTCGACAGGTATAATCCCTGACCTATTAAGAATACCTCCTGCTCTTCTGGGGTTTCTAAATGTGATTATAACACAATCACCCCAATAATCTTTTGCCAACGGGCCAATCCACCCTACTCTCCTTGTGAGCAAGATCTCATTGACTCTACTAGGGGTGAATAAGTGTTTTTTGCTTAACCAGTGCACTACCTTGTGAGTCAAGCATTATGTGGTTTCCATAGACCCTTCTTTAAGTGGCGGAACATTAACCAAAATTACCACATATGGACAACATGCGGGTGGTAGATTAATAATAACTAGGTCTTGTGGGGGTGAACTCCTCTCAGTGCTATGAGGTTGTTGGTTAAGACCTTGGTGGTGTTCTATCCTCCGCCCACCCCTTGTGGCATTACTGCTGGATTTAGATACATCACTGGTCCTTATCACATCTGGTCTAGGTCCATCTAGTCTGGATCCAGTGACCCCTTCTAAACTGGGGGGGATGGCCACTAGGGATTACACTCAGATCCTTACCTAATTTTCCACGATTCTCAATCTGTTGGAATCTGACACCCTCATTAACTTTTTTCATCTCTTCCTCCACCCTACACAGCCTTTCTTTAAGTGGGTTTACTATTTTATTAACAACAGTAGATAATTTGTCCCAAAAGCGTGTCCAAATTTGTGAGTCCATTTGATTGTGGTCTTCAGAGCCTTCTCCGAATAATATGAGCTCATCTGGGGTTTGGGGGTTGATCAGGGACTTTCGCTTCCGTTTGGCGGCAGGTTTTTGGACTCTAGTCAGGGCTCTTTCTGTCCTTATAGATGTCACTTACGGGGTAATGAGTAGCGTTCCCTGTTCGCCTCTGGATGTTGTTGGAATCTGATAGTTGTGGGCACTATCAACTCTTACTTGCTCAACTTGGTCCATTTGTTCATTAACAAAACCCTCGCCAGTGGTTATAGTATTTATGCTAGTAGCGCACCCCCTCTCATCAGACCCTTCATCCCGGCCCAATGAGGTGATCGACAGGCGCCACTCTGCCATATCAATTTCTTTAGTTAGAGCTCCTACAGCACGTGCCAGATAGCTGTCAATGCAGTAGGTAAAAGCATTAGGATTTACCAGCCCTTACAAAGTATCCCACGCTGCTGGAGTGCTGTCGCGATGATAAAGGCACCGGGAGGGTGTTGTCAACTCCCGCGCCGTGTGCAGGTGAAGAGGCTGCTGGGGGACTGAGTCCCACCCCAGCGATCGCGGTGCCTTGCGGAGGTGATAATGGTACTGCCCGCTGGTATTGGCCCCCAAAATGCAGTAGGTACAAGCGTTGGGGCTCACCAGCCCTTACAAAGTATCCCACGTTGCGCGAGTGCTGGCGCGATGATAAAGGTACACTGAATCAAATTGCTTCTTGTGTACACAATGCAACTTGTTAGCCTTTTTCTAGAATAATCAGAAAAATGCACCAAAATCAAATCTTTCTCACTAAATATCTCAAGTTTGAGCTTCCATTTAATTTGCCTAATGCTCTGTAAATCATACGTGCGTACAGGCAAGTTCCAGAAGTATGAATCCATATGTAAATAGCTGATTTACATTATGGGGAATTCACGGATACACTCTTTTTGACTACAGTATTAGCCACAAATATGTAGGTCTTTTTCATTAATATTTCAATTAAAAATCTTTTCATTATGCTCTGTATATAATGACAGTACAGTGTGCATTGTATAAGACAACAAAAATGTTTGTTAACATGTGTTTCTAACAATTGTTTATGTGGTTTTTGCAGTGTTTGAAATCTCGCTCTACTATTATTGCCCCTACTTTTGTTCTGGGACAGATGATTACAGTCCATTTTACCCGTGGTTGTATGTTAATATCATCAGTTTTCCATGTGTCATACAGGTATTTTGCAGTTACATAACTAGGTGAAAAACAATGTGCACACTAACTAATGTAATGCTAACTTTCTTCATTTTGTATCCTTTTGTTATTTTGCAGCTTCAAAATGTCCTGTGATATTTCTAGCCATTACTCTTCACATGTATTGTACTAGTTTTATGATTTATTAAACACGTTTGCCTACAAAACCTGTACATTTCTATCTGTGTGCTAACCTTCTGGGGGGAAGTAAGGGGGCTTAGGCAGATGGGAAATGAAACCTCTGGCAGTATTGATTAATCGTCCCCAAATGAAGCCCGCATCAAGCGATATGAGTGAGTGGTCATGGGATACCTGTTTATTTTATTCCATTCTCCCTAGCAGGTAGGTATACCTTGGCTGCGGGCCAGAAGGATCTATACCACGTGTCAGTTGTTAATGTAAAGGTAGAGACTATGGGCCAGATTCACAAAAGTAATCTGAGACAAAATCCTAACTTTACGACTTTCGGTATTCACAAAAGGCATTTAGGAGTAGTAAAGTTAGGATTTTGTCTTAAGTTTGCCTTAAGTTTTGGTCTTAAGACAACATCCTAACTTAAGTTAAACTTAAGTTAGGATTTTGTCTGAAGACCAAAACTTAAGACAAAATCCTAACTCAAGTTAGGATTTTGTCTTAAAACCAAAACTTAGGACAAACTTAAGACAAAATCCTAACTTTACTACTCCTGAATGCCTTTTGTGAATACCGAAAGTCGTAAAGTTAGGATTCTGTCTCAGATTACTTTTGTGAATCGGGCCCTGAGAGAGGTACTAGACAGGGCTGCTCTCTGGCACCACTATTATTTGCAATCTCTATTGAACCACCTTTGTGCCAAATCGGCAAGGAAGACTTTGTTGAAAGCAAGTCCAAATGTCTCCACAACATTTAGGGATTTGATGTACTAATGAACCGATCGCATTGTGCAACTTATCAGTAATTTTGAGATGCGCCCATGTACTAAAAGTTTGTGTTACAAAATGTTAATTCACATATGCCATATGAATTTTAATTACGTAGGTTACAATATGACTTTGTGTGATTGGCTACGAACAAAGGGATGGTGACCTGAAACAAACAGCCCACTACCACCCCTCCATTCTCACTCCCAAACATTAAATTTTTTTACAAGCCTCCCACAATCTTTAAATGCTACTTTGAAAAATGTTTTTCATTTGGGAAGACATTGGAGGAGCAGACTGTGGTTCTTGGACACACCCAGGACACCTGACAAAATTCTCAAAGAGGAAGCTATCCAACGAGCATTGCGTCCGCTTTGTGAATGAATTATCCCCTGTTGAGTTACACCTCTGTAACCTTTCAATGATTTGGATCCCCAATTCCTGTCACAAACCATTTTTACATCTCTGTGTAAATCACAATTAGGAGGGCACACCCTTTTTACATACCCTCATATTTGCCATATGGAATGTTATGTTAAGAGTATTTTTTAGTGCACTATCCCCTAGTATTCTAATACTTGGCAGGTGAGCTAGGCTAACCTAGCAGGGACTTACTGAAAGAACTACATCTTGAGGAGGCTCTAATGTGTTGTGAGGTCATACGACTCTCTAAAACTGATGTATGGGAAGGCACAGCCTAATAATCTGCTTTTGTGTAACCATGGGGCATGTGCTAGTAGGGTCCTGCTGAACAGAGGTACCTGAGGGCTTTATGGATCTGCATGTGGCTGTTCAGGTAATCTGGGTCTATGTTGTATAGTGCTTTTGTATGTGTGGGTCAGCAGCTTGAACAGTGTGCACTTATGTATCAGGAGCTGGTAGGGTTCCCTCGGGGGGGAGGTGTGTGATGTGAGCCCGGTGTGGGTGGTTGAGCACCAGCCTGGCTGCTTTGTTCTGAAAGGTCTGAAGTTATTATATGAGTTGTCTGGTGATTTCAGCATAGAGGGTGATCTCTAAATTCAGTCTGCTTGTGATGAGGGCTTGGGTGACAGATTTCCTGCTGCTGATCGGTAGCCACTTGAGAACTTCTTCAGCATCTTCAGGGTGTGAAACCAGGCTGTGGTGACTGCTAACCTGGGCAGACATGTCCAGCTTGTTGTTGCTAGTGATCCAGAGGTTTTGTGCTCGTCTGCTGGGAGAGGGAGTGTGTCCGTGGTCTATAAATCACCAGGAAGAGTTCCACTGTGAGGCAACTTTTCCAAAGGTCGCCACTTTGATCATGTCCGTTGTTAGAAATGGGGGTCTCAAGTTGGCAAGGGTTTGCACCTTTGTCCAAGTAGGGACCCTTCCTTCTAGTCAAGATAAGGGAGTTACGCTCCTAACCTAACCCCTGCTCACCTCCTTGGTAGCTTGGCACGAGCAGTCAGACTTATCTCAGAGGCAGTGTGTAAAGCATTTGCATATAACCAACAGTAATACAGTGTAAGCACTACAAAAGGACACCACACCAGTTTAGAAAGATATACAATATTTTTATATACTTAAGACAAAACCAAAAACGATAAAAAAAATACACAATACAGTCCTTTAGAAATCTTCAGTGATCAAAATAAACTTGATATAAAGTTCCCTGAAGTCGATAGCTCCGTCTGGGGCTAGCACGGCATCATGAACAACAAATTCCAAACAGTTCTGGCTGACCGCGGCATCGCGGACCAGCTACGGTGTCGGGAAGACCCGCAAAACAGTACCTTTAGAAATGCGGGCATCGGCAACCTCTCGTTGAGCTCCGAAAGCACGGCGTCCGCAGGCATCGGTTCCTGAGGTCGGTGCAGGAGCCGTCGGGCCCTTGAAGTCACACGCATTGCAGATCGAACTCCTCTTTGATGAAGTCAGGAGCGCTGGCGTCGGCAGGCATCGGGTGCTGCGGTGCAAAGTGCAGCGGCGTGCGGTGCCCTCAGGTTGCGGTGCAGGCAGCGGCTCGGTGATGGTCGTCCAGTGGCGTCGGTGAGACCAGGGCTGCGGTGCGAAGTCATGCGATGCTCGTCGCGGTGCTGCCAGGTCAAGGTGCTAGCAATGGTGTAATCGTTGCTGAAGCGCAGTAGTTGGCTGATGAACTGGAGTCGCTGGCGTAGGTAGGCCAAGGCTGCGGTGCAGAATGAGGACGGTGCTTCGTGTAACTTACGAGCAGTGTCCTCAAACCACGGTGCAAGCAGCGGCGTTGATGTCAGCATGGAGCGGCGGTGTCGGGGATACCAAGGCTGCATCGTAAAGCGAGGCGGTGCAAAATGTGGTGCCCACAGGTCACGGTGCAAGCAGCGGCTCGGTGGCGGTGTCTGATGGCCTCGTCGGTGAGACCAGGGCTGCGGTGCAAAGTGCAGCAGTGCTCTCTGCGGTGCCTTGAGGACACGGCTTCGGCAGCGGCGTCGTTGATGGTGTTGGGTTGCTTTTCTTCTGTTGCAGCACACAACACACAGTCCCCAGTGCTGATGGCAGAAGAGCTTGAAGTCTTTGCTGTTCCTGAGACTTCTTGAACAGGGGGCAAACTCTACCTCAAGCATCTGGAGAAATGTAATAAAGAAGTTGTAGAAAGTTCAAGTCCAGTCCTTTCACTGTCCAAGACAGAGGCAGCCACTGCAGGCCAACACAGCAAAGCACTCAGCAAAGCTCTTCTTCTTGGCAGTCTTCTTGGTCCAAAATAGTTTTAAAGTTCTGGGATCTGGGTCCCAATATTTATACCGCCAAATCCTTTGTTCTTTGAAGGCAGAGAGTGTCTGTACCCAGCCCAAAACAGTTCTTTCCTCCCCGGTGCAGCTTCCTGGCAGGGGGTGGAGACAGCATTGTGCAAGGCAGACCAGGCCCATTCACGTGCAAGAAAATCTCCTCCCACTACCCTAAATGCAGCCCATGTTTATTCAGCCCAGCACTGACCCATCAGGCTCTCTGGAGCAACTGCCCCTTTCCAGCCCCTGTATTTTTAAACAAAGACTGTAAAAGTAATCTTCACTAAAACATGCATTTTAACATTCTGAGTCCAGACATACTAAACTATATTTTTCTACCTTGTTCCCAGGGGTAGGTATGTTTATAAGATGGTATAAACAAACCCCCCATTCTGTCCTATGAGAACAGGCAGCCTTGCAATGGTGAAAAACAAAATACACTGTAATTCACCACCAGGACATGTCACACACATCAGTACATGTCCTATCTTTAACATACACAGCACCCTGCCCACAGGGGTACCTTGGGCCTACCTTAGGGGTGGCTGACATGTAAAAAAAGGGAAGGTTGGGGCCAGGCAATTGGGTACACTTGCCAGGTTGACATGGCAGTTACAAACTGTGCACAGACTCTGCGGTGGCAGGTCTGAGTTACCTTTTCAGGGCTATTTCTGTGGGTGGCACAACCAGTGCTGCAAGACCACTAGTAGCATTTGATTTACCAGCCCTGGCCCTCTCAGTGCACTTTATTAGGGCCTCACCAGTACATCAAGTATGCCAATCATGGAAACACCATTCCATAACATAATTTACAACAGGTGCACTTGCACTTTAACACTGAACAGCAGTGAGAAAGTGCGTAGAGACACTAAACCAGCGAAAACAAAGTCAAAATTGGGAGGTCAGAAAGCAAAAAGACAGGGGAAAGATGCCAAAAGATGCTAAGCCTAACATCTGTGTTTAGATTGAGGCAGTGGACTTCATCTAGGTGGCCACTTCAGTCTTGCACGATCTGAAGTGCTGGGTGTTTTGTCCACAAGGGACAGTATGAGTCGCATGTCACTGGCGGAGGTAATATTGATGATGTGTGCGATGATAACGTTTGCCAGCAGGGTCATGTAGATGCTGAAGAGGGTCTGACTGAGCAAGGAACCTTGGGGGACTCTGCAGGTGAGTTCCAGGGCCTTTAAAGAGTATGATGACAAGCTGGCTCTTTGGGTATTTCCAGAGAGGAAGGGGCAGATCTATTGAAGGACTGGTCCTTAGATATCTGCCTTGTGAAACCATTTGATCATGTTGTGATAGGATACTCTGCTGATGGCTGCTGTGAGATCAAGTAGGATGCGGGCTGTCTCTTGAGGTTCATTTCGATGTCGTCTGTTGTTGAGATGAGCACTGTCTCTGTACCGTGGTTTAGTCTGAATCCTGATTGTGTGGTGTCGAAGTTATGGGGGTTGGTGAGATGGTCTGTGAGGCGTCCATTGATGGCTTTTTCCAGGTCCTTGGCTGGGTATGGTAGTAGAGAGATCAGTCGGTAGTTCACAAGATTCATTGGGTCTGCTGGGGGCTGTTTCTGGAGGGTGTTGACTTCTACATGTTTCCAGGCTCTCCGGAAGGGGGCTGTGTTGATGGAAATATTGAGAATGGGGTTAAGTTCTTCTCTCATAGGGGATGAGCCTTTTTTTAAAGAGTGTTGGGGGAAAGGTACGACAATGCCTAGGAGTGGATGGGTTTCATGATTGTTGTGGTTGCTTCTGTAGTGATGGTGTTCCATGTGGTCCAGGTGTTGATTTGTCCTATGGGAAGACTTAATGCATGGCTGATAGGGTCCGGTTCTGAGTCTAAGTTGCTGGAGAAGGCTGTGATTTTGCTGCAGAATAAGTGTGAGAGGTCATTGCACAGTTCCTGGGTTGGGGTGATATTTGCTGGCAGTTGCTGCTGGTTCGGTGAAGCCCTTGATGATTGTGAGATTTCTTTGCTGCTGTTCGAGCTGTTGTTGATATATTTGGGTAGGGCCTTCCGCTTGGATTTAAGGATTTCCTGGTAGTGGTGTCTCTGGGTGGATTTGAAGACAGCCTTGACTAATTATTTCTGGCCCATCCCCCAGTTCCATTCTAGTTGTTTGCAGTGTTGTTTGATCTTTCTCAGTTCTGGCTTGCATTTGTGTTCTTGTTAGTTGGCTTCTTGTCCAAGGGCCAGGGTGATGGTGCAGGTGGTGATCTTGTCATCACAGTTGTTTATGTCAAGGGATAGTTGGCCTGTTTGTTTTGGTTGCATATTGTGGAGGGCTGGCACCTAATCTGTGTCGGATATGTTGTTCCTTTGGTGGTGGTCTGGCCATGTTGTGATAGTTGTTTTTTGGGTGAGAATGTCCATTGTCAACAGAGAGGTTGAGAGGTTGACGATGGTATGAACGGCCTGGGTGATCATGATGCTTATAAAAAAGGAGAAAACTCCATCCAGGATGCATTTTGTGGCATGATGAGCATTCAGATGTGTTGGGTGCGTCTGAGGTTTCGGAGGCTTGGGAGGAGTGTGGATAAGTTGAGGTCAGTCAGGAAATGTAAGTCTCCTAAGGGAATGTAGGTACAGGAATCATTGGCAAGGGGGAAGGCAAAGCCTGAGAAGCGGTTAGTGAAGTTGATTCAGGTCCCTTGGGGCAGTTAGATCCGGGTTCTGTCCAGGGCGAAGTTGGTTATGATTTGCAGTTTGAATTCCTCCATGTTGTCGTGGTCAGTTCCTGTGGTTTCTTTGAGAATAATGTTGATTCCTCCTCCAAGTCTGTGTTGGTGGCCTTGTCTGACGATCTTGTAGCCGGCAGGGATGGCTGCAGTAATGGCTGATGTTGATGCCACGGTCAGCTATGTTTTAGTGATGAAAAGGAGGTCTGTGGCGGTGTCTTCCAGAAGGTCTCAAATTTTCATGGCTTATTTGCTGAGTGAGCGGGTGTTGAGAAGCTTCCATAATAACAAGGCAGATCATGGATAGGTTTTGGTCTGTGTGTGCCTGAGCATGTTGGGTGTTGTCAGTGGGGTCGTAGTGGGTGTGGGAGAAGTTGGTGTGGAAGTGCTGTTGAAGCAGCAGTAGGTGAAAGTGAAGGCTCCTTCCGTATTGTATAGCGTGGTATGGTGACTGGGGTTGAGTGTGCAGGGTGGAGCTGGGGCACAGTAAGAACAGGGTACCTGGCACTGGGCACAATCCAGGTGCTGACAGGTGTATATGGGCTTGCCTTTGGTGTGCCTTTTGTCAGCCACCATTAAGTATGCCCTGGGAGATGGGAGGAGCATGGGGGGATGAGTAACAAAATCCCTTTTGTGATTCAGAATCACTTTTCTGATTTGCAAAAGAGGTTCAGTAGATTTGAAAGGACTATTTTACAGTTGCAAATCCTGTGATTTTTCAAATCACATGGTTTGAAACCTCAAAATTCTTTTGTACATCTGGACCAAAGATTGTTGATATACATAGGTAATGTAACTCTTTTCTCTTCCCTGCTCAACATAATTTATCAAATGCATTTAAAGTAATTGAATAATTTTCCATAAACAAATATATTTCCCTCTTGTGCTTATTCTTGTTTTAAGGTAACCTATAACAATGTCTCAACGGGAATCAGTAAGGGGATAAACTAAATAAATAATGTAATTAAAATATACATTTATTGATTCCTGTTGAGAAATTGTTATAGGTTACCATATTTACCCAGGTCTCCACTGGGATTACAGATTTCTCCTGTAGTTGTTAACACATTCTTGTATTAAATCATTCCCCAATATGTAAAACATTCATTCTCTGAATACAGTTCTAACATCTAGGTCAGTTAGGAAAACAAACTAGAGAAATGAACTAGAAAATACTATATTACTCCCTAGTCAATGTGAGAACACAGCATTTATTGATATTACGTCGCTGAGAACATTTTGACCAAAAGACTTTGATGAACACGTGTAGAGAATAAGAAGGTTGTGCTGGTGTACCTGAAGTATCGTTATTAAGAATGCTCCGTGATAATGTGTGCCTAAATGGTGGATATTATTTATTTATTTATTTATTTATTTTTTGAAACCGTTTATTACAAGTCTTAAGAGTATACAAGTATGGGCCTACAACCTTCCGGCCGGCCGCTAGCAATGATAGGAACATACGACATACATTTATGGAACACGTGGTGTTACGGAGGAGCATTTCTCAGGAGGTAACAACGTCAAAAGCCACATCATCCAGACCCCATTATACGGTTTCATTTTAAATTAAGAACAACAAGAAAACCACACCCACAAGGCAACCCACAATCGGAAATAGCAGCACGTGCTCCCCTAGAGGGGGGATCCCAACTATCCACAGAAGTCTAAAGAGGGGGAAGAGAACAGAGCGAGGACTGGGGGAACCCAATGCCCGGCAGCGGGGGAATGAGTCGGCTAAGGGGATGGGGCTGGCGAGGTATCAGGCAGCAACGGTGGTGCACAGATACCCCCGCGGTAGGCGTTCCAGGGGCCCCATACTTTCACCCATGTCCCAGGCTTACCCCTCGCCACATACACCACCTTTTCTCGAAACATGCACCAGTCCATGTGTTCTTTCCAGGCCGAGACCGTCGGGGGCCTCTGGGATCCCCACAGTTGAGCAATATCACGCTTGGCTATCATATATCCCAGAGTCACCCACCACGTCTGCGGCGCCGAGTAATCAGTCGGTTCCCACACATTCAACAGGCATCTCCTCGCTTCAGGCAACAGCGCCACATGCGTAACCAGTCGCAGCACCTCATGTACACCACGCCAGAACCCTTCCACCTCCGGGCACTCCCACAAAATATGCAGAAAGGTCCCCAAAGCACCACACCCACGCTTACACAACCCATCTCCAGCATAGCCCATACGCAGAAGCTTTGGCCCCGTCATGTAGACCCGGTGGAGTATCTTGAGCTGGACGAAGCGAAGGCGAGCCGGTATGGCCACCTCCTTCGGGGAGGCCACCGCGGAGGTCCAGTCCTCGTCGTCCAACTCCAGCCCGTCGGCAACCCAAGCCGCACGAAGGGCAGTCAACAGGCCCGAGCGGTCGTTTATCAGCTTTTTGTATATCAGTGAGATCGTGCTGTCCGGGACGTGCCCATCCAGCATTCTATCCTCCAGGGGGGAATATTCCGGGATGGAGGCAACGTCCGAGAAGACGGAGCCCAGCGCATGACGGACCTGCAAATACCGAAAGTATTCACTGCCCTGCAACTGAAATTCCGTCTGCAGCATATCGAACGTTTTAAATCCTCCCCTCGTCCAGAGATCCCCCACTTTACTGATACCTATTATGTCCCACTTCTCAAAGCCCTTAGAGGTCCACAGGGAACCTAACCGCTCAGACGCGTATAGTGGTGACGCCCGGGTCAAACGGTCCTTCCACCCCATAGCTGCATTGGCCGCATGCCACACTTGTACCATGACACGCGTGGGGCCCGTCAGACGAGCGTCGGGCGCGCTAGAATAGAGCGCTCGATTGTAGTCGCCACCTGGCAGGAGCATCTTGTCCATTTCGAATGCCGGGTTTAAGGCGGGCCCGTATAGGCCATGGTTAATTGCAGCGAGCTGGGAGGCCCAATAGTACCGTTTAATATCCGGGAGGGCAATCCCCCCGTCATACCATGGGAGCGTCAACTTCGCCAGGGCAATACGCGGCCTCCCGTCCCAGAACAGGCGGCGTTGCAGACTCTCCACCTCACGGAAGTAGCGCGCCGGGACTAAGTCCATAGTGTTCTGCAAAGCGTACAGGAAACGCGGCAGAGACATCATCTTGAACAACGCCGCCCGGCCGAGCGGCGAAAGCGGCAGGCGCCGCCAGCGTGCGACATCTACCCGCAGGCGCTGGAGGGGGGGAAGCAGGTTCCGTTCATACCGGGCCTCCGGGTCCAGAGTAATGAAGACACCCAGGTACCGAAATCCCTGCGGGGCGATCTGGATCGGACAGCCCCGCGGGAGAATAGGAGCCTCCCCAGAGAGAACATACACGCACGATTTAGCCCAGTTGATGACAAGACCGGAGTTACGACCAAATGAATGTAAAACATCAACCAGCACTATAAGTGATTTACGTGGGGAGGCTAGGTACAGAAGGATGTCATCAGCGTATAGGGATACGCGGTCCTCATACTCGGGGGTCCAACGGAGACCACGGATGGAAGGCTCCCACCACAGCCACTCCGCCAGGGGCTCCAAGGCAAGCGCAAAAAGAAGCGGCAACAAGGGACAGCCCTGTCGCGTGCCCCGGCCCAGCTCAAACGGGGCCGATACTCTTCCGTTCACCACCACCTGCGCCAATGGGCCCGAATACAACAATTTGACCCAACTGATGAATCCTGGGCCAAATCCAAACTTCGCAAGCATCGCCCAGATGTATGGCCACTCAAGCGTGTCAAACGCCATGGTGGCGTCCAAGGACGCCAAAATGGCCGGTTCCCGTATAAATGGGACGCGCGCGAGCACCCCATGCAAACGCCGCAGGTTAAGGGCTGTGTTGCGATGGGGAATAAAGCCGGACTGGTCCTGATGAACCAGATCTCCCACCACACCGACCAGCCGATTGGCCAGTACCTTGGTGAGAATTTTGGGCTCCGCATTCAGTAGTGAGATAGGCCGATAAGAAGTAACCCGGTCCCGAGGTCTCCCTTCCTTGTGGATCACCACGATTGTAGCCAGACGCTGGTCAAGCGGGAGGGAACCCAGCGAATGGGCCGCCAGGAACATTGCGAGGAGGTGGGGCGCCAATGTATCCGGTCGCAACTTATACAACTCGATAGGGATACCATTCGGGCCCATGGCCTTGCCAGAAGCGACCGAGCGTATGGCGAGGGCGATTTCGTCGGAGGTGGGAGCGGCGTCCAGCGACACCCTGTCCTCCCCGGAAAGGGACGGCAGCGCGATATCCCTGAGCAGGGCACGGGAATCCTCTTCAGAGCAAGAAGAGACCGGGGAATACACCTCGCGGAAATAATCCGCGAAACAGGAGACAATTTCCTCTGGCTCAGTTACACACACACCATTCGTTTTCTCAATCAGCGGGACCACGCGATTCGCTCTCTCCTTTTTATCCAACCACGCTATCAGTTTACCAGCCTTATCACCCACATCATACAGTCGCCCCTGTTGCTCTCTACTAAGGCCCCTGGCCGCCTCCGTGACGAGGGCCCTATAAGCCGCTTGTTTGAGTTGGAGGACATGTAGTGTAGCATCCGTCACCCCATCTTCTAGATTACCCTCCAACTCAGCTATTTCAGCCTCCACCCGGGTCACCTCCTCCCGCTCGCGCCTCCGGGCGTGGGAAATAAGGGATAGGGCTTCCCCTCTGAGTACTGTTTTGAAGGCCTCCCACAGGGAGATAGCCGAAGGCACTGACCCCACATTCTCATCAAAATAGCGCTGGAGGGATTTAATCAAGTCAGCGCGAATGGTGGGGTCGCGCAGGTACCAGGAATTGATTGGGACCACCCTGCTCTCACCCCTCGGAAAGACATCGAAATGTAACAGGAGCGGGGAGTGGTCCGAAATACCCCGTGCCAAATGGCGCACCTCCCCCACCCTCCCGACATAGGCCGCCGGGACAAGGACATAATCAAGCCGTGAGAGACTACCATGGGCCCCCGAGTGGAAAGTGTACTGCAGCTGCGTGGGATGTTTTAAGCGCCAGCAGTCCACCAATCCCAGTGTATCCAAGAGGCCGGATAGCCACGCCTGTGCCCGGGGGAGGTCCCTAGGGGGGTGACGATCCACAGTCCCAGAAACCACCGCATTGAAATCCCCCCCCACCACCAGAAGCCCCCCCGGAAGGCCAAGGAGGAGGCGCCCCAGGTCTGCAAAGGTGGTCGACTGCAACCCCGGTGGGACGTACACTGACACAAAGACAACCACTTTGCCCTCCATTCTCCCCACCAAGACAGTGTAACGTCCCCTATCATCGTGGAGCACCTCATCAATTTCTAACGGGAGCGAGTTCTTTACCATGATACCCACACCCCTTGAGCCTGATGTGAAGCCCGAGTGGGCCACGAGGCGGTAGCCACGCCGATTCATGGCACAGAAGGAATTGCCAATAAGGTGTGTCTCCTGCAGAAAGACTACATCGGGCGAGAGTCGCTTCAGAAACTGCAGGACCACACCTCGTTTGATCCTGTCCCCCAGTCCATTAACGTTCCAAGACAACAAAGTTAATTCCCTACCCCCCATCATACACAGAAACCATCATTCGTCCCCCCGAGAGCACATTAGAACCAACACAAAAAAAAGTTTGCCTTGTGATAATAACGAACAACACCCCATCCCTGCCCACCCACCCCAACAGAACTCCCCCCTCCCTGCACCCCTGCATGAGCCCAGACAGCCCCCCCAACGTGCAGTGTGCCTGTCGCCCCATAGATAGTTAAACTAACTAGACCCCCAGAGGAGGAGGGAGAACCCCCAAGAGACCCCACACAACCTCCATAGGAGGGGAACTTAAGCGAACAGACGTATGGTCAAAAGTGGCATCATTTTTGTCCCGAGCGAGGCCTAATATTAGTCCCTCAGTCATGATCCGGCGAGCCCTCTCCCCCCGCCGCTCCCCCCCCGCCACCCCGATCCCGATCCCCAGACAGAGTATCCAGCCAGTCCCCGGCCGCTTCGGGACGATCAAAAAAGTGCGTGCGACCATCCACCTCCACTCGCAGCTTAGCTGGGAAAAGCATGGCGTATTTGAGGTTTAGGTCCCGAAGACGGCGTTTGACACCGAGGAAGCTCAGTCTCTGCTTCTGGACCGCTGGGGTGAAATCAGGATAAAAATTAATGTCCATATTGTCAAGTCTAATCGGTCCCTGTAGTCTGGAGGATTGCAGGATAGCGTCTCTGTCCCGAAAATTAAAAATCCGGGCAATGAGAGGTCTCGGAGTGGCTCCAACCTTAGGCCTTCCCCCGGGAACCCTGTGGGCCCTCTCCACAGCAAAGAATTTACTCAGCCCCCGTGGCTGGAGATGGGTAACAATCAGGTCTTCCACGAAAAGGTCCGCCGCCGCCTCCTCACGTCCCTCAGGCACCCCGATGATACGGATGTTGTTCCTCCGGGCCCGACTCTCGGAGTCCTCCAGGCGGCGATCCATCAGCGCACTCGCCCGAGCAAGCCGGCGCACCTCCGTTTGTAGGGCCGCCACATCTGTCGTAAGGCCCGATGCGGTGTGGGCCAAAGAATCGACTCGGTCGTTGGTCTTGGAGAGATCGGCCCTTACCAGGCCAACATCCACGAGGACCGAGTCGATCTTCTGCGCCAGTGTATCAAAACGCTGGCCCACCGAGGCCTTCATCTCGGCGATGGCGCCCATGACATCCCGCAGAGTCAGATCCGTGGGCAGATCGGGGGCATCAGTAGGGCCCTCAGGGGACCTGCGTGGCACCTCGGGAGATCCCTTCTGGAGGGTATATCGGTCCATGCTGTTGGACTGATGGGCTGCGCCACGCCGGGTCGATTTTATCTTTGCCCGGTCACCATCTTGTTTCGTGGCCATGGTCCCAGTCTCCCGGTCGCACCAGCCACGTCGTGAAGGGCAGGCAAGCCGGTCCACGGGCTCCGGGGGGGTGCCACCCCAGATCTGCGGGGCGGATCACAGCCGGCGGGCAGGCAGGGTCCCCCGGCGAGGCCACACCAACACACAAAGCCCCGCGACCCAACCTCGCAGAGACAGCAAGGGGGGTGCGAAAGCGAAAGTGAAAGTGCGGGGTACGCGAGTCACCAAGCCCTGCCCGCCACTGTTGTTCACTTTGTCACTGGATCGCCCCACAGCGCAAATCCGGGGTTCGGCTAGGAGAAGGCCGCAGACCTCAATCGGTGCTAAAGCCGGTGTCCGAGGTCCGATTTGGAAGCGGAAAACGGGTGCCACCTCAGCTCAGGCTCACCAACACAGTCCCCTCATCTGGGACAGGATATGTTCAGGATAGTCATAGGAGGTCGCGGAGGTCCTCGGGAGCCTCGCACCTACGCGGCCATCTTGGTTGCGCGCTAGGCTCCTCCTCGATATTATTGATAGTAATAAACAATGATTGTGTTTAGTAAAAAATTTATAGAGACATTCTATCTGTATTTATCTGTTCGGTATTGAAAATGTGTTTTAATGAATGAGTGGTTAAGTGTCAAACATAATGAAAAGTAATTGTTTTTATGTCTCTTATAGTTACTGTTATTATCAACATGTCCTGATGAAGGTGTATGTACCATATCTAAATCCACCAAAATGCCTGGTCAGCAGGAATTTTTGAAAGATTTTATGTGCAATAGGAATATCTAATAAATTGTGTTTTGGACTATGAGATTTATGTAAAAATATTTTTAGCATTGTGAAAACAGGTTTTGTAATGTGTAATATTATTGTTTTTATTGTGTTTAATAAATGGCATTATTTGTTTTAACTATAGTGAGTCAGAAAGTCATTTTATGTTGACCTAGATGTTCCAACTGCATTCATAAAACAAGTGGTTTACATATTGAGGAACGATTTTAAATAAGAATGAGCACAAGAGGAAAATATTTTTGTTTTATGACACTTTAACTCTTCACTTTTGGTAGATATGGGTAACTCTCTCTTTTTAGTGATTGAATAAATTTCCACCACTTCAGGTTATGAAATCAACAAATCAGGAAGTTGACCTAATTGAAGAAATGCAACTGATTCATGTCAAAGGACAATCTGGAGCCATGTAGAATCTTAATTATGAGGGTGTTCTGTCAAACACATAGAAGGTCTTTAAAATTTGGTAAAATATTATTTTCTCGTTCTTTTGTTGCAAAAATTCATTAGGATGATTAGGCTACTCCAATGCCTAGTTCTATTTCAATGTCTCCACTGTTGCTTAAAAATCATTATCACAAGCTTAATCATTTAGGGGTGTGCAGACAGAATATCGAGTTTAAAATATCGGGTTGCACAAATATTGAGTCAGAAATATCGTGGTTCATGAATCTCTACAGCAAGAATATCGTGGTCAAGAATATTGACTTAAGGTAAGTAATATGTATTTTAGAATATGTTTTAAATGTATGTGATGTATTGTTTTTTGTATAAGAATTGTTTGTATTTGTAATATATGTTTTACGTTTTTAGTAGTTATTAGTTTATTTTTATTTGAATTTTGCGTTTTTAGATCTGTAGCAGGTTCTGAGTTTATAGGGGAATAGGGTGGGAAGTAATTTAATTATGTTAAATTAATTGATTATTTTGTATTCATTAATATTTGTTTAGTTGAGATGTTATAGTGTTAAATGTGTAAAGTGATTTATTATTATTTAATTAATAATTTGCTGTTAATTAATAATTATTATTTAATTTGTACTTAATTATGGTAATTGTGTAATTAATCTTAGGTGTGTATTGTGGTGTTTATAAGTGTAAAGGGTGGGAAGTAATTTATTTTTAATTGATGAATTAATAATCAGTTGTTAATTAATTGTAATTAATTAATTTGTAATTAATTATGGTAATTGTGGAATTAATTTTAGGTGTGAATGTTGGTGTTTATAGGTGTAAAGGGTAGGAAGTACTTTATTGTTCATTCATGAAGTAATAGTTGGTTGCTAATTAATTATAATTAATTATTTGGTAATTAATTATGGTAATTGTGGAATTAATGTTAGGTGTGTGTTTTGGGGTTTATAGGGGTAAAGTGTGTTTAGTAGTTAATTTATTTTTATCAATAATTATTGGTTAATTGATATTAAATAAATAATTATACATTTATTATGGCAATTGTGTAATTACTTTTAGGCGTGTGTTGTGATGTTTGTAGGGGTAATGGATGGGAAGTAATTTGTGTTTAATTAATTAATATATAGTTGTTAATTATTTGATATTTATTTTGGGTAATAGTTTTTTGTGTTTTGTTTTTACTTTTAAAGGGGTAAAGGGTGGGTATTAAATACATTTTAATTACTTTATAATTAGTTTTAATAGTAATAGCTTTTGATTTAAAAATAAGTTTTGATTGTGTTTTATCATTTTATAGTTTAATTTAGGTGTGTGTTATGAACATTATAGTGTTAAAGTGTGTATAGTTAATTAATGATTCTTATTTTTTTTTAAATAATATTTTTAATTGATTATTAATTATGTAAATTATGGAAGTACATTTAAATTAAAAAGTTGAAGTGTGTTGTCATTGGTGTGGTGTTATAGGGTAGGAAATAGAATTAATACATTTATGTATTAATTAATGTTTTTGTTTGTAATTATATGTGCTAGTTAAGAAGTATTTTTTTTAATTTATTTATTATTTAATTTTATATAATATTTGTTATATGTAATGAATATTATATGTTTTCTTTTTATATATTTAATATATTTTCTTTCAATTATTAAAATATTATTTATTTTTATAATTTTTCTTGATTTTGAATATATATATTTTGTTAACTGTTGGAGTGTGAATAGTAATTTTTGCATCTCCACTATCCAACACTTTCCCCACTGTTGTACTCATTGGAGTGGGAATAGTAATTTTTACCCCTCCGCTATCTAACACTTTCCCTACTGTTGCACTCACTGGAGTGGGGATAGCAAATTTGACCCTTCCGCTATCCAAAACTTTCCCTACTGTTGCACTCACAGGAGTGGGAATAGAATATTTAACCCCTCCACTATCCAACACTTTCCCTACTGTTGCACTCACTGGAGTGGGAATAGTAATTTTTACCCCTCCCCTATCCAACACTTTCCCTACTATTGCAGTCACCGGAATGGGAATACATTTTTTTACCCTTCAGCTATCCAACACTTTCCCTATTGTTGCACTTACTGGAGTGGGATTAGTAAATTTTACCCTTCCGCTATCCAACACTTTCCCTACTGTTGCACTCACTGGTGTGGAAATAGTAATTATTGCCCCTTCACGAGCCAACACTTTCCCTACTGTCGCGCTACCTGGAATGGGAATAGTAATTTGTACCCCTCCGCTATCCAACACTTACCCTACTGTTGCACTCCTCAAACCAAAACCTGTGGTCAATAACCTGGGAGTTCTGCTGGACGGTGCTCTCTCTTTTGAGGAGCACACTAAGACTGTGGCTGGCACTTGTTTTGGTCTTCCATGTGGCTTGAAGCCAATCTTGGGACTCTTTGACGCACCTATTTGGCAGATGATCATCCAATCCACCGTGTTGGCACAACTTGATTACTGCAATGGGTTGTTACTTGGTGTCAACAAATCGGTGACTAAAAGACTACAGCGGGCACAGAACGCGACTTCTCCCATACCGCCAAACTCGACGCCCAGCTGCCCACCAGGTTACGAGATTTCTTATAGTCTGGAGGGGGCTCCTCTGGCGTTCCACAGCGGTACCTTTCAAAAAGGCACTGAAATGGGAAAGCCAAAGCAAGTTTCTGGACGGCATGCACTGTTAATCCCATGCTGTGCAGAAACTGGGTGTGCATGCACACAGGGGACACACCTTGTGGCCCCCACATGCATCCCTTTGGGCCATGAGGCTGATATGCAGCAAAATTTCACATCCTTACACTGTTAGGGGAAAAAACAGATTTAAGACTGGGAGGGCATTAGGTTAAAATTATGCACCATGGTCAAAAAAGCTTAAAGATCTACATGCAATGGGATGGCTTCCGGGCTCTGAGTGAATGGGAATGAAAGGGTGTTTGGGTAAATTACCAACTTTTATATAAAAAATAGCCTTCTCTGTTCGTCAAAAGAGGTATTCCATGCAATATCAGGAAAAATTGTTTACATTTCTGGAATTGTTGATGTTTTTCACTGGATATATTAAAGAACCAGGCTGTTTTTCATATTATTTCAAAGTGCACTTCAGAAGGGCTAGATAGCACAGGTATATAAAAAGGTAGAAGATACAATTGTCAAAGAGCATATTAAGATTAAAACTTTATGGGAGCTATTCATAATGGTAACTTACACTTGTAACTAATATACATGTGTAATTTACTCTTACACCATTTAATATTACGGACCATTCACAAAATCTGAGTGTAAAGTTCCTGAAAAGTGTAGACTTACATGTCTTCACCCCCTAAAAAAGGAGTGGAAACAAAGTTATGAGTGTAAGTTACTACTTCAAATATTATAATTTTCTACTGTCAAATCTCTATGAAACATTCAAGGATGAAAGAGGCTTGATAGCAGAGAATGAAAACTAGGCACAATAATTGCTTTAAAAAATGGAGGAAATTCATGATGGAAGAGTTTTATGATAATTTTTCCAGCCTTGCTTGATCTTCTCTAGGTGTCCTTGCTTTCTTACATCCTGGCAAACCTGGTTCTAAATTTGAAACTTTACGGTTTCTGCCATTACAAATATACATGGAGGTAAAACAAGATCCCTGACAGATGATCCAAGAAATTCAACCATTGAAAAACAACCGTTGGCAAGAGTTTAATATAGCTCCAAATCTTCTGTGTATGTATTGTTTTCACATGGGAAAACACAGGGTATATTACATAGTATGCTGGTGTGAAGATTAGTTGGACAACTCTGCTAAAATAAGTGTACTATAGATCAGAATCCTAAAATCTCTGAAACTGGGATATTTTCAGTGGAGTTTTTAAATTGTATTAATTGTGTCGAAGAAATTTATTAATTTTACCAATTTAAAACCAAGTGTGATTCAGAATAAAAGAAAGTAATGGCATGTGTTATCCTGTGATACATACTATAATGTTATTATGTGACTTGCTGAACTTTTCCAAAAGGGGGCACACTGCTCCTTTATCAAGCTACATACAAACATACACTCATACAAAGACATACATTTTAAATAGTTCGCAAAATCATTACATATGTTACCAAAATAAGACCATTAAACTGTTCTTTTGATAGAAAATATTATCATGCTTAATGTCATTAAAATACATGCAATCCGAATAGCTTTGGTATCTAACATGTAATTTTTTGTATTTGTATTTGTAATTAGATTTATAAGGCGCGCAGCTACCCACAAGGGGTCTCCCGGCGCCAGTAGAATAAAGATTACGCATAGAGTTGTTAATGGGAGAAGAGCCAGGTTTTAAGGTCTTTGCGGAATTTTAACAAAGATGGTTCATGTTTGAGCATGGTCGGAAGAGAATTCCACAGCTGAGGCGCAGCGACGGAGAAGGAGCGTCCGCCCATTCTCGTCAGTTTAAAACGTGGGATCTGGAAGTTGCCTTGGGTGGATGACCTGAGGGAACGGGAAGGGGAGTATTGTTGAACCAGGGCCCTCAGGTAGCCGGGAGCTGAGCCATGCTTGATTTTGTGCAAAAGGCAAAGGGCCTTGAATTTAACGCGGCTGGCAACACGGAGCCAATGGAGATCTTTCAGAAAATGGGAGATGGAAGATCGCCACGGGACCTTAAGGAGGAGACGGGCAGCAGAATTCTGAACGAGATGAAGTTTCCTCTGAAGCTCCAGAGTGGCTCCCAGGTACAACACGTTGCCGTAGTCCAGGCGAGAGGTGACTAAGGCCTGGACCACTGAGCGTCTGGTAGAGGGTGGAAGTATCCATAGGATTTTGCGAAGCCACCCTAAGATGGAAAAACAGGTGGCTGCCACTTTAACCACTTGATGTCGCATGGAAAGTGAGTCATCCAGGATAACACCAAGATTACGAACCTGGGAGACTGGGATGGGTAGAGGGCCCATTTCTGATGGCCAATGATCAGAACTCCAGAGATGCTTTTGCTTGCCCAGAATAAGCACCTCCGTCTTATCTCCGTTAAGTTTCAGAAGGTTAGCCTGCATCCACTCTGCTACTCGGCTGAGGCCAACTTTAAGGGCAGATGGAGAATTTGCAGCAGCCGAGGAGAGGGAGAAAAGGATCTGAGTATCATCGGCGTATGAGTAAAGGGAAAGACCAGCGTCTTCCACGATGGTAGCTAGGGGTCTTACGTAGATATTAAAGAGCGTTGGGCTCAGTGAGGACCCCTGCGGGACACCATACGCGGAGGAGCAGACGGAGGAGGAGGAGCCGGAGGAAACCACCTGGAAAGTACGTTGATTTAAGAAGGAGGCCAACCAGGCAAGAGCGGGGCCCAACACTCCCACCGATCTTAGGGCATTCAGAAGGATGGAATGAGAGACCGTATCGAATGCGGCGCTTAAATCTAAAAGAATAAGCGCCATGGTCTCTCCATGGTCAAGGCGGGAGCGTAGGTTCTCGGTGACCCCCAGAAGAGTGGTTTCGGTGGAGAAATGGGAGCGGAAACCCGATTGGGATGGATGAAGAAAGCCTGAGGTCTCCACGTGAGATGTGAGGTGAATGTTGACATGCCTTTCCAGGATTTTTGAGAATAAGGGCAGCAGAGAAATGGGTCTAAAGTTGGCCAGTATCTTAGGGTCTGCACCAGATTTTTTTAACAGTGGCACTACAAGGGCCCTTTTCCATTCCTCAGGAACAGTGGATTCGCGCAGGGAGGAGTTCAGAAGTGTCTGAATGATAAGGAGAGCATCAGGAGAAAGCAAGCGGAGAGTGCTCATAGGAATCGGGTCAAGGGGAGAACCTGAGTTGACCCTCATTAAGCAGGCAGACAGCGTGTTGGAATTTAGCAGGGGCCATTCTGAAATCAGAACTGCTTGGGATTGCGAGCTTAATGAGTCCGAGGTGGGAAGGTCAGGAAGGGGTTTGTGAGGGGGTATAGGGGGAGCGCGCGAAAAAGCAGTGTAGATGGTTTCCACTTTTGATATAAAAAAGTCGGCGATTTCATTGCATTCTGCTTCCCCTAACGCAGGTGGAGTAGGAGCTGTCTTAGAGCCTGCTAACTTTTTGACCATGGACATGTTATGTAATATAGTCTGTTGTAGAATTCAGCCAAGTTTACTTCGAGATCTGTTGTTTGTTTATTTTAGATTTAAACATGGTTTGTGCCATAAAGAAAAGTCCTTCTTTTGTTTGAAACATGGAATTTTGTATTTAAATCTTTAGAGTGAATTCACAATTGATTAATTGCTTTTAAGCTTAAAGTTCATGTTGTGGTCGATTGAATGTGAAGAGTTTAGTTTAAGATTATTTGAATTGACGCTAGCAAATGTTTTGAAGTTGTAAGGGGTGACAACAATTATTTTAGCTGGAATGTATACGTGCATTCTCAAGTAAGAAAAAAACACTATTATGAGTGCAAAAGTTTATTTTAATATGTAGTAATAGTATTTTGCCTTTTAAGTAAACATTTCAAACTATAGTCTGTTTGATTAGGCTTCCAGTTTTCTAAAAAGGTACAGGAGTGCACAGTGGCACTTATTTTTAACACTATCACAGTAAATCTGTTATTCAGTCTGATTCAACTTACTAGTGGTGTATTATACATAAAACAACAAAGATTTACAGTGACATTACATTTGCAATGTTTGGGTGATATGAATTGAAGAATCTTGTTGGTTATGCTAAAATGAGTTTTGAATTAATTTTTTAATAAACAATATTATTCTTTTTGCTTTTTTCTGAGTGGAGAGGGTCATAACTCAACAACTGTTGCCGAATGCAGATGTACATGACTTTCTGCCATGACCCCAGACATGAAGATGCTAAATGCATCCTTAAAAACATCACATGCAAAGAATTGCAGGCATGCCAACATAAGTTTAATTTTTTTAAAACATGTTATTAGAAATTTTGTAATAAAAATTCAGCAGTAAGAAACAAAAATAAGATCAATAAAATAGTACAGATGAGAAGCAAAGACTGTCAATGAATTTTGTATGTTATCATCAAGTGCAATGAAGAGTCCATTTACTAGCTTCATATCAGAAGGTGTGATGACAAAGTATGCAAGGGCAGTAAAAAATCATGAAGTGCGACAGGACATCGACATACCTGATTAGTAAAGCTGCCACATTACCTAACATGAGCATAAGGAGGTCTGAGTTTGATGAAAAAGGAGCGGAGAGAGAAAAGGAGAGAGAGAGAGATAGAGAGTGATGTGTGACGAGGGGGGTGAATGTGCTATCCCATGTATCCAGAGGAGATAAAAAGGTGAGATTAGTCAGGGGTTCGGGGGTCATCAGCCTAATCTGAGGGAGAGGAGGATTGTGTGTAAACTTTCAGGGGGAGCCAAAGCAATCTGGATTTGTTCAGGTTAAAGTTTAGATTGAGGATAGTATTAGCCACACTTCTGAGGAAGCAGACCCAGGCCCACCAAGTGAGGTAAGAAATGGATTTAAAGTATTTCCCATTGCAAAGGATAGTTTTGACTCCTAATGCAAGCAGTAAGTCAAATGTTTTGTTGTCGAAACAGCAGCCAACGGGGTGAAAGGGAGAAAGAGCTCTTTCTCAATATCTGGCAATATGGGTAGGAGGAGTAGTGGATTTGGGTGAAACAAATGTATAGATTGTTTGAGAATAAATGCCATTTACAGTTTGCTAAACCTGGGGAGACCCACTCCGCCTTTCTCTTTGTTTAGTAATAAGACCTTACTTGCGATCCTGGATCTTTTACAGTGCCAAATAAATTAGGTAATGGACTTGTTGAGAAGTTTGTAAAAGGTATCAGGGAGGTGTAGAGGGAACATGCTGATTATGAAGTTCGCCTGTGTGGCTATTGGCATTTTGATACAGTCTAATCTCCCCCACCAAGTCATATGTTTGGGCAACCAAGTCTTTATGAGGTCTTGTATTTTTTGAGGAGTGTGTTCTCAATGTGTGTACGAGACTCGGGCAGTGATTTGCCTAGATGTAGGCCCAAGTATTTAAGGTGGTGGTTTTGCCATTTGAGGTTTCAGTTTCTGAGAGTTGCAGCGGTATACATAGGATTGAGAGGGAAGACCTTTGTCTCGCCTTTGTTTAGTAAGTAACCCAAAGCTTTAGAACAGGCATTGATTAGAACCAGGATTCCCAGAATGGCAGATTCCACATCATCCAAGAAGATGAGGACATCATCAGAAAAAGGTGCCACCTTGTGAGATGTAGAGCCAAATGGAATGCGTTTGATGGTAGGTTTTGTCATAAATCAGAGAGGAGCGGTTCTATTGCTAAGAGAAAGGGTAATGATGAGAGGGGTCATCCTCACCTCGTACCTTGGGATAGTTTGAATGTCTCAGAGAGAGAACCATTTACTCTGACACTGTCTGAGGAGTTGTCATATAGAACGAAAATTGTTTGAGTGGAAGGCCTAGGTTGAATTTGCAGATTATCGATTTTAGGAAGGGCCAAGACACCTTGTCAAAGGCCTTTTCATCGTCTAAGGCCATGGCCATCACTGGGGAGTGGAGTAAGGAAGCTCTTTCAGGACATGCATGCAGAGCCTTATGTTATCAGAGGCCAGTCTTCCTTCTATAAAGCCATTTGGAAGGGATGTATTATTGATGGGAGTAACTTTTCTAATCTTGAGGTAAGAATTTTTGCATAGAATTTGCAATCTACATTGAGTAGGGAAAGTGGTCTATAATTTTTTGTGCCTAGAGAGTCTTTATTGTCCATATGGATAACTGTTATTATGGCCTCTGTAAAGTTCAGCCCAGTTGTGCCTGTGGAGGCATAACATTTAGATGTGGGGTTCATAGTAGCTGGAATGTTTTGTAAAAGAGGCCTGTGAAGCCATCTGGCCCTGGGGCTTTCTTGATTTTAAGGGCCCTATTACAACTCTATCAGTCCCAGGACCACCAGACTCGTGGTGGTGCTGCGGTGGCAGGTCCAGCACTGCTGCACTGGTGATCCAACCTCACGATTACGACTCTGGCAGTCACAACACCCTGGTACCATCGGCTCTGCCAAGGACCTGCCGCTCCCTAGCATAGGGGCAGCGGTCAGAGGCAGCAATATGCTTGGCGTGACTGCCAAAGTCCCGCAAAGCATATAGCGAGTTTCCTCTCAGCCATGCTTTTCATGGAGGTTCCACTGCCATTAAAACCCTGGCAGGGAGGAAACAAAGGGGGCCCTACAAGCCGCTCCTGTGCCACAAAAACATACGTGGATGCACACAGGGGATCATAACATGTGCCCCCTGTGAGCATGCACGTAGTTTCCTGCATGGCATGGACTTTCGAGTCCATGCCGTCCAGGAACCTTGTAGTGCGGTCACCTTGCGGTGCCTTTTTCAATGGCACCGCCACCTTTAAAAGAGGCACCGCCATGGGAACGCCATGCGGCTCGACTGCCAGACTATGAAAAAGTCAGAATCTGGTGGGCAGGTGGCGCGAGCTTTGGCGGAGTAGAGGCACAGTGGTTTGTACCGGCACGCCACCACTCCGCCAAAAATCTTATAATCATGACCTAAGTGTTTGATCATCTTATCTATATCTTTTGTTTCAAAAGGTTAGTTCAAGGCAAATTGGTCTGCTTTTTTAATTGTGGGTAGCTTTTTGTCATGGAGGAATTTTTCACAGACCTTAATATCTTGTTGACAATTAAGATTGTAGAGTTCTTTATAGTACTGTTCAAAACAGCTAGCTATCTTCCTAATTTTTGTTACTGTTTTCCCTGATTTGTTCTGATTGAAATAATCGAGGAACTCAAGGTTTTTATACTTCAAGATAGTGGGCAAGGAATTTGTCGGTCTCGTTCAATTCAATGTCAAATTTTTGCTTTGCTGGTGTTTAGCCATATATGAGCTCTCTTGCTCATTAGTTTATTATATTGGTAAGTGAGGGTTTTGAGTTTACTGATTGTGTCAGTTGAATGTTTGGAAACTAGGAGGCGTTCAAGTGGCTTAACTTTAGTTTAAAATTCCTGTAGAGTTTTGTTGGCTATTTTTTTTTTGTCATCATACTAATCATTCTACCCCGTAGCTTTCATTACCAGAGGGTTTCTGGAGATATGTTCGGGGAGGCGTTTTCTTTGAAATAGCTAACAATTGCAGAGTATATTTCGTCTCTGGAAGTGGAGTCATTAACTACAGTGTCATTGAGATGCCATATTCTGTCAGGGTTCTGAATGTTGTTTACTGTGAAGTCTACTGAAATGCAGGCATGATCTGAAATAATGATAGGTTCGATCCTGGCGTTGGAGCAGAAAGGGGACAGTTTTTGATCAGTAAGGATATAGTCAATCCTTGAAAAGGAACTATGTGGATTTGAGTAGAAAGTGAACTCGCTACCTGTAGCATTGAAAATGCCTCCATATCTCGATAAGTTTGTGAGCAGTGCATACATTTTTCATTTGCGTATGGGATTTTCCTGGTGTAAGTATGCAAGGGGATAATTGATCTAGCACTAAGTCCATTGGGAGGTTAAAGTCCCCACCTATAAGAATGTTTGAACAATTTGGGATATCATTAAGCCTTTTTTTAGGTCTATCCAGAATATGGGAGAGTCTGTGGTTGGCACATAAATGTTGACAATAAAGATCTCCCGCTAATTCTTGTTGATTTGTGAAATGACCAATCTCCCTTCTGTGTCATGTATGCTCTTAATCACTTTAAAGCGTGTGGATCTGGCAAAGACATTAACAACTCCATTCTTCTTATTAGAGTCATGGGAGCAAGCCAGTTGTTTAGGAGGTATTGTGAAATATCCTTATCTATTCTGATCTCTTGAAGCAGGAGAATATTCCCTCTCAGTTTATAACAATATTCTATATTTTTCCTTCTTTTGACCGAGTGGTTAAGTTCTTTTGTGTTAAGTGATAATGTCTTGAGAGTGTTACTAGGCATGGTATGTGATGTGAGATACTCGGTTAATGCTGGGAGTGTCTGTGGTACAACAGGTAAATGCCCTATAACTGGACGTTATGAGATACAGAGGATTGGCGATGACTGGACTATTATACTTGGAATATCCCATCAGGAAGGGGGAAGTGGGTAGGGGAAGAGAGAGAGAGAGAGAGAAAAAGGAATAGGAAAGTGAGAAAGAAAACAAAAAAGATACATAAATAGAAATCCCAATTTTCCATCCCAAGACGGAAAGGTGGTAGCCAAGGAGACGCCTTGTGGGAGCTGCAAGAGAAAGTGAAATATTACAGCCAAGGGAGGAGACAGGGGTTGGAGAGAGATTAAGTGGTAGGTAGCTATAAGGTTTCCATATGTTAGTAGGTAGTCTGGGTGTCTGGGCGGACTGTGTGGTCAGCTATCTTTATATAACAGAGGTATAGGCAAACATTTCAAGCATTTGGGCATCCAGGATAAGTATCATAGTAGGAGAGGGCTAAGCTCGAAAAAAGCACATTAAAACGTAATTTCATTGATAACAATTCTCATTAATAACGCTTACCTTGGACTCGCACACATCAGCTAGTTCAGCCATCGGTCATTATTAGTATGGAGGAACCAGAAATTGCTGTTATGGACATATCAGGAGAGACACATCATACAAGGAAAACTGTTAAAAACAGTCATAGAACGTTAATGATAAACCTAAATTAATCTTAAAAACACTGAAGGTGTTTAGTTAAATTTGAACAGTCATTGAACTCACTCTTCAGTTTGTGGGGGCTGATTGATGTGTTACGAGTCCTTGTGAGAGGGAGAAAAGCTAAATAGTTTGGAAGTTAGCATGGTGAGTGCCATTGAGAGGAATTGATGAAGGTTTTGCCCCTGATGTCATAATATGGGCAGGAGTGTCCTTACAGAGTGGAATAGTATTATGTCTATATGACTGCCAAAGTATGTGCAAGGTGAAGTATGCTGTAGGAGTCTGTGTGATGGGTGCCTGAGTGCAAGGGAGAAGTGTTATTGCTTGGAGATCTGTGAATAAAACTATGCAAGAGGGGGGCTGCATGACAGAGGTGGTACGAGTATGTAGCCAGAGGATCATTATGTATGTAGCTACATGTATCTGGGATGAAGGTCAGTTTATGGCCCCTTTGATCTCACTGATCACCTCTTTTGGCATTGAATCCACATCTTATGCCGACAACATACAGTAAATCTTGTCTTTGGATAAAGATTCTATTGGCTTTGATATCAACTTCAAAAACGGTTAACTGCAGTTATTCGTTGGATGCACACAAACTATCTCAAGTGCCACACCGATAAAACAGAAATCATGCTCCTTAGGAAATCCAACTCCTTTGACCCGGCCCTATTGTGGGCCAATGCTACCCACCACCACCTCCTGCTGCCAAGTTTGTGAAGAACCTTGGTGTAAAATGTTCTGCCCCTCTGTCATTTCGCCCACAAGTTATGGCAGTAGCTGGAACGTGTTTCAGCCTCATAAAAGCACAGAAAAAATTATTTGAATACCTCTCCTTATTGGCCAGAAAAACAGTAGCTTTTGCATTGATAACATCTAGACAGGACTAGTGTAATAGTCTGTATGCAGGTTCATCAAAATACACTTTGCAGAAGCTCCAGGTGGTGGAATACTCTGCGGCCAGACTGATGCTCAAACTCGCTTGTCGCTCCTCTGCATCAGCAGCCCTGAAAGTGCTACATTGACTGTCTGTGCATAAATGGTTAATTTGAGAATTATTTTATTCATCTTCAGTGTCTTTAGAGGACTGGGCCAAAATACTTATCTTCCAGCGTCACATACTATACGATGAAACAACCGCTTAGGTCCTCACACGCTAGTCTTCTCAAACTCCCCACATTTAGACTTAAAACTGAAGGAGGAAAAAGCTTTGCATTCTTGGGTACAAGGGCTTGGAACCAGCTCTCTATAGAGTTGAGATTCATTGAATCAAAAAGGATCTTTAAACAACAGCTTTAGACATGGCTTTTTGGCATCTCTGATGTTATGTGAATTCACTCATTCTCTGATTCATTTCCCCCCAAGAACGATTGAGATTATGTACCCACATTCATTGCCGCTGAGCGACAGGATGCTCCTCTGGGAGTGACAGTGAGTTCTACAAGTATACTATTCATTCATTCATTAGAAATTCATTCATGATCAGCTTATGGGGATTATGAAATCATTACATTAAGTAACAGATCAGCACATTAGCAGATCAGGCAATGGAAGATTGACATATCAATAGAAGTAAAATGTCAACACATATGGCATATAAGATATCAAGACATCTATAGGTTGAGGAAACTGAGTCTTATCTGTCTTGATAATGAGCGATCATGAGTAGGCTCTGAATATTCACTGAGTTGGTCGATCGGGAGATCATTTCTTGTAGTTGCTGATTTGAAATGTAGGATTGTAGTTTGGAGGGCTCCTCAAAAATAAAAAATTTCCCCATATAAGGGATCTTAAATCTGTCTAGGCCAGTGGAGGAGACGGTGATGTTCATAGTTGTGAGGGAGTTTTGCAGGGCTAGAAATCCATTCCTCCGAAACACAGACTCTTTGGCGAAGTCCTAGGAGATTCCAATCTTGTTTTCATTCCAAGTTAGTGATTTGGTTTTACTCATGTGTAATAAGATAGTCTCTGAGTGCTGGAATCTGAGCGGCCTGAAGACAAAAGTTCTTGGAGTTTTGGAGCCTGGGATTAGTCTGGTTGGTACTCTGTGTGCCCTCTTGATTTCGAATGGTCTCTCAAATTTGATACACAGGGTATGTGGAATTCATTGTTCTAGGAAAGAGACACACGAGGGAGCTTGGTTCTTAGTTCCTTCAGGCAGTCCAAAGATTTGTAGGTTTCCTCTTCTACTCCTACTTTCTAAGTCAGTTATGATTCTGGATAGGGTACTTATTTGCTTTGTGGTGGTCTGTTTAAATTTGTTTTCTATCCGGCATTCTTCTTCTAGCATGCTGATTCTTGATTCGGCCACAGTAGTTCTTGCAGAGTGATTGAAAGACATTTTGCATGCCTGAGATCTCTGTTTGCAAACGGCCGGTGTTCACCTTGGTACTTTGTGCCAGTTTTCGTAATGAGGAGAGATTGGGCAGAATTAGATCAATTTTGTCATTGATATCTAGGGCTTGCGGGGGCTTGACTGGTGAACCGATGACATGAGGGTCTTGTTTGGCCCTTTTAAGGGTTGCTTTTCATACTTTAGTGTCTTAATGCTTCTTCCCATCTCTGTATCGGAGATATTTTCTGTCAGCCATTGTAGGAGCATGGATTTGTCCACAAGACCAGGATTGGGTATGTTAGCTTTGGCACAGATGTGAGATAATCTGTGATGGAGTTCTCAATGTATGACGGTCGGTGGAAATCCCTATGGTCCTTTCTTGGTGATGGTGCTTGTAGGAAAGTAGGATCTGCTTTCATGGTTACCCTCACTTTCTGCTTGATGTAATTCTGTTTCTGACGAGTCTGACTGGGATCCTGCTAATCAGGACCCCAGTCTCTGTCCTTTCTCCCCTATATTGGTTTTGTAAGTACTTAGGTACATCCAAGATTGGACACTGGTGCAACCTTATCAGTCCCTAGTATATGGTACTAAGGTACCCAGGGCATAGGTACACTAGGGGTCCCCCAGGGGCTGAAGCATGTATTATGCCACCCCTGGGAGACCACTCAAATTATAACTACAGGCCTGCCATTACAGCCTGTGTACGCTGGTGCTAGCACAACTTACAAAAGTTATAGGTTCACCTATATTGAAGGTCACTGCACTTAAAACCTATGTCACTCCTAGAGCAGGCCTTACAATCCTGAAGGCAGGGTGCTTGGTTCTAGGTGTGCAGATGCCCCTGCATGAGCAGAGCACCCTTACAGCCCATGGAGTCCATTCTCCAGGTTGTAAGGGAGACAGCCATAGGACATATAGAGGGGCACTGCATCATTATGCGGTGACCTTCTTGAAGCTGGCTGTAGTGAACCCTGTCATGTTTGTTAGCATAAAGCTGCTCTGGGAAGTCCTCAGTGCTCCCAGTACCAGTCTTCCAGACCCGGACAACAAAACAGGGCTGCTGCCGGCCAGAGACACATTTCTGCCCTCCTGCTGCTGAGCCTAACTCAGGCAGAGGAACAATAGGTATCCTGTCAAAGAGTGGTGTGACCTCCTTCCAGACAGAATTTAGAGTGTTGGGGCAGGGTGGGAGTGCTTGTCAGTGCCACATAGTCTGCGTGCAGGGCACACTTGGTGCCCTCCATGCATAGTGCAGCTCAAACCAGTTCAGAGAGCTGCCACAAAACTGGACAAAGGACAGGGGAGTATCCTCCCCCTTGCCCAGCCCCTCCTTTGGGAGGGACCCCTGAATTGTCCCAACCCTTTCCTTAGGGTATTCAAGGGCTTACCTGTGGGTGGGTCCCAAGATTCGTCGTGGGACAAGATTAATTTCAGACACCACTTTTACTTCGACCGTCTGGGTACTCTGGACTTCGCTGGACTTCACTCTGGGCATCAAGGCGGCAACCTGGAAGACTCCTGCTGCTCCTGATCTCCTCGCCCCGCGCGTCTGCAGCAACGTCCATGCCTGTGCACCATACAGTAACCCTCCAAGGCCTTTGGCCAACCAAAACACCTAAAGGAATCTTCCTTGAAGTAAAGGAGTCACTTCCCTGCATCTGCATCTTCAGGCACGGCAACTAAGCTGACTGGTCTGCTGATATTGAGTTCCCATAGACTCTGAAAGGGTCAGCAACACAGGTGTGGTTCTTCAAATCTCTCGAGTCCTGACCTGTCCTCTCACCAAGTTTGAGGCCAGTATCCCTCGTCAGAGCTGCAAGAACCAAATGATGCACACACACAGTAAGAGGGTAGTGCGGGCGAAGACCCCAAACCCACCCTGAGGAGGTTACACTTGAAACAGTGTTGTGGAGAGCCCGGATGCCTCTCTACATCCCTCCTTTTCTTTAGTGCCTATTGCTCACAGGGTTCTTGTAGTGGCAGTGGACTACACACAAAGTCTTTGAGCTGCTGGCTCAGGGCAGGATTGGGCCAGAGACCATACGTCAGGCTCTGGGTGTTGGGCATGGTCTGGACTGGCTACTGGCATGTTCAATGTGTCCATTGGATTGACACCTGGGGTGACCTCACCGGTCCCATGAGGCTATGGTTCCCTTTGGCTGCGACCGTGGATGGTGGATGGTCTCCGAAGGGTACGCTTGTCATTCCTGGATCTTCCATTTGTTCTTGATTGGACCGAGGCCTGGCCACCTTCTTAAACTCCTACACATTTTGGGTCACCAGCCTCGTGCCTCTTTTGGCCGAGACCATGTTCCCGTGGATGGTGATGACTGTCCACACCGCGGGCTCATAAGGTGTCTGGAATTTCCACCCGGGGCACCTGTTTCTTACAACCACATAATCAACAACACACGAAGGTGCATGAGCTCCCCGCTCAAGGCTTGCCTTCTTGTTGGTGAGTTCTCTCTGGGCCTGAGTGGCCTCGGAGTCAAGTGGAGCGGGGGGCCAGGCTGGGTCTGTGGGGATTCTGTCTCGCAGGGCATGCCGGAAAAGCAGAAGGTAAGGAGAGCAGCAGGTGGAGGCGAAATGCGTTCAGGAATTTGTGGAGCGAGCTCTCTGCATTTTCCCCCTGCTCCACTCCAATTCTCAGCACCCCGTTTAGGGTCCGCATGAATCGCTCAACTTCTCTATTCGCTTGTGGCCTCTGAGGAGTGATCTTTCAGTGTTGGATGGCCTTTCTTGATAGGTAGTCCTGAAAATCCCTCCCCTGGAATATGGGCCCATTGTCAGACTTGATCTCATCGGGGAGGACCAGTTATGCAAATGTCTTGTCTAGGACAGCTTGGACTTGACGAATGCCATGGAGTAGACCACCTCGATGGCGGGGAACTTGGAGTGTGAGTCCATCCGTACGACTGTACTCCGGCCGTCGGGGAAACTCCCGAAGTCGATGCTCACTTTAGACCATGGTTTGGTGCAGGGTTCTTTCATGATGACTGGGGCTGGAGCGGGATCGCTTCCAGTGATCGTGCACGAATGACAGTTCTGGACTACTTCTTCCACTAGGCCATCCATCCCCGGGAACCACACTTTGCTGCAGATGCGTGATTTGGTCTTGGCCATCTCTTGGTGTCCGACGTGTGCAAGATCTACGACTTGACCCTGTAGCTTAACTGGTATGATGGCGGTATGGCCATGCAGGACAACTCCATGCATCCCTTCACTTATTTCACTTATCTCCACAGTTGCTGCCTTGCCTGGTCATCCTCTGTGTTTAAGGATCGCGCTCCGTCGAGGAAGTGTTGCCAACCTCTTGACCGCAGGGCCTCTTTGAACTTCTCCAGGTTGTCATCCAGGGTCATGCCGGCTGCAATCTCTTCCAGTGTCAGCACCTTAGGGCGTGCCTCTTGGGACACCATCCATATGAACTCTTCCGTTTGCTCTTCTTCAGCCTGGAGTTGTCGTGTGTTGGTCGCGACTGGGTGTCTCTTGAGGTAATCAGTGGGCTTTCCTGCTCCTGGGCGGAATACAGCCTCAAAGCAATAGGCTTGGAGCTGTACAGCCCACCTTTCTATCCTGTGAGGTGCCAACCTGGACAATCCGAATAACCGGGGGATCAGAGGTTTGTGGTCGGTCACCACTCCGAAATCATGTCCGAACAGATATAGATGAAAATGTTGAAATGCCCATTTGATGGCAAGTGCCTTCCTCTTGATGTGGACATACCTCGTCTCCGTGTCTGAAAGTGCTCTGCTGGCATAGGTGAGGGGCACCCATACCTTTTCTTCACTTTCTTGGAGAAGGACAGCTCTAAACCGATCGGGCTCGCATCAACCACTAATTCAGTGCGCCTTTTCGGGTGAAAGAAGGCCATCACTGTCTTGTCCATCAGCACCTCCTTGATGGCATGGATGGCTGCACTGGCTTTCTGTGTCCAATTCCAGGGTGCCCTGCAGCGTGTGAGAGCTCACAGTGGCTCCAATAAGGAGGCCAGGTTTGAAATGAATCGGCCACAGTATGTGGCCATTCCCAGGAAGCTGCTGACTTTGGTCGGGGTGGTGGGCACTTGAGTTGCTCGAATGGTGATCGCCTTCTTCGGGTCCACCTGGAGACCTGCTTGCGAGAAAAGGTATCCGAAGAAGTCTACAGACTCCTGATAAAATGAGCACTTTCCTTTGTTGAGCATGAAGCCACTGGCTGCCAGCCATTGGAGTGTATACCACAGGTGTGCATGATGTTCCTCCAGGGTGTTCGAGAACACCAGGATGTAGTCGCATAGTTTTATGACTCCCTGTAAGCCATATAGGGTCTACGGAATAGCATTTTGGATGAATTCTGCTGCGAACGACACCCCAAAGCTCAACCGCTTGAACCTCCTCAGACCCACGTGCGTGGAGAACATGATGATGTATCTACTCTCCGGGGTGAGTTCCAGCTGATGGTAGCCAGCGTTTAGATTGAGTTTGGAGAAACCACTTTGCCCCGTTGAGATCAGCCACAATGTCATCTATAATGGGCGTCAAATGTCGTTCCTGCTTCACGGCCTGGTTGGGAAGGCGCATGTCAACGCACAGCCGAATGGCCCCCGATTGCTTGGGCTTTGGGGCGATGACTAAGGGTGATACCCACCGGGTCGTGTCTGTGACTCGTTCAATGATGCCAAGATCCTCGAGTTTCTTCAACTCCTCCTCTACCTGTGGCCAAAGGTGAAAGGGCACTCTTCAGTCTGTCAAAGCGGTCGGTATGATTGAGGAGTCAATGTGTAGCTTGAACTGCTTCCATTTGAGCTTCCCCAGTCCTTTGAATAACTGTGGAAATTCCCACAGGATGGCACCGGCGTGGGAGTCGTGGACATGATTGGCAAAGAAGACTAAACCCAGGTCCTCCGCTGTGTGGCAGTTAAGGAGAGTGCCTTTCTTCCCTTCTGCCACATGGAATTTGGCCTATGTAGCATGCTTGTCATTGACTACCTCCACCTCCATGACCCCTCTCAAAGGGAGCGGGTGGGTCCTGCCCTAGGTGTAGATCCTTGCACTCGGGGGAGCAAGAGGGGGTGTGGTGTGTGCGACTCTCATACTGCTCTGAGTCCATGACATTCACCGATGCCCTAGGGTCAATTTGCACCCTGGACCTGGCCACTCGGAGAGTGCACATAGGGGGCAGCCGCCATTGATGGTCAGCACTTCCAGCGAACAACATGACAAACAAGTCCCCATCTTCTTCCCCTATGTCACCGCCATGCCCTGCAGGTGCGCCATTTTCCTGGGCATTATAATTTTTGGGAGACAGCTGTCCGAGTTTGGATGGGGGTCCACATGGCCGGTTGAAGGTCGTCTTGGATTTCCCACTCCGGCAAACTTTGGAGAAGTGTTTCAGTTTACCACATTGGGAGCAGGTCTTTCCCTTGGCATAGCAAGTGCCTGTTGCTGGGTGTTCAGCCCCACAGTTTCCACAGGGCCGCTCCCTAGCGTTTTTGGGAATGTGTGGGCCTGGTCCGGGCGCCTCTGAAAGGCTTTCACTCTCTCCTCCTTCATTTGTACTTGTCGGGAGGCGTTGGGTGGGATCAGCCATTTGTTCAGGGCTGCCTCCATTTCATCTGCCCGGGAGTTGGAGAGTCTGTGGGATCTCGCCAGTACCAAGATGTCGCCAAGTGACATACCAGGTTGTCGCAGGATCAGTCTTCGTAGCAGCACCGACTGGCACTCTTGGATGATCTGGGCCCGTATCTCTTCCCTCTGATCTGGGAATGTGCATGTGCTGGCGAGCCTCATCAGGTGGGCGTAGAAGACATTGACTGACTTGATTTTGGACAGTGTGGCCTGTCTTAAATTAAACCTTTCAAAATCGGGGTTGATTTGGGGGTCACATTTTCGGTCCAGAGCCACCACCGCAGCGTCGAAGTTGTCCTCAGCTCCGGTGTCTGGGAGGGTCATGAAGAGGTCATAGAGTATTCCCCCTCCGTAGTGTAGGAGCAGCAACCTCTTAACTGCACCATTGGTCTCCCTGAAGCCCCTGAAGAACTGGTTGAGGCGCCCTACCCAGGATTCCAACAGGTGGCTGCCTTCGTATGGTCAGAGAGCGCGATGAACGGCCGGTGCAGTGTCACCCCGGTGTAGCTGTGGTGCTGGGGTGGTGTTGCAGTTTTTCCTGATGGGCTTACAATGCCTGCTTGGGGGCTGTGCTCATGTTGGCCTTTTGTGTGGTGATAGTTTACCCCCTTCGATTTTATTCTTTTCCTCTTGTCTTTACACGGCGCACTCCTTTGTATTTCCGTCTAAAACTTGTGTGTGTGTCTACAGCCATGTGCCCAGGACAAACACTGCTGCCGGTAGACACCCAGGTCTTTGCTGCTCTCGGTCGACCTCCCTCGTGGCAGGGGACTTCTAGCAAGGAGACAATCCCTTTCTTGGATCTATCTATCCAACTTGAAAACGGGATACTACATACCAGCACATACAAGAAAGAGACTGATTGCAACAGTCTCCTGAGTTTCAAGAGCCACCACCCTAAAGCCTTAAGGGAAAATCTACCATATGGCCAGTTTCTTAGGATTAGACGCAATTGCAGTAAGATACAGGATTTTGACATGCAAGCCAACACCTTAACAGAGAACCTGACAGAGAGGCACTACCCGGTAAAAGTGATCAAGCAGGCCAAAAAACGGGCCAGAAACAACACTCGTGAGGGCCTCCTAGAAACAAGAGAGCCCGATACTAATAACTTGATCACCTGTGTCACCACATTTACCCCTCTCTCAAATAAAATCAAAAGGATCATCAATCGCAATTGGAAAATCTTAAACAGCGATGCCTTGAACATCCCCACACCTCGCTTCGCCTTCAAAAGAACCGCAAACCTCAGAGACCAACTGATCAACACACGACCACGTCCGAAACAGGTGAGAAAGGAGAACACCCTTTGGGACCTCCCAACAGTTAAAGGCCACTACCCGTGCGGCACATGCAGTGCCTGTGCCTCCACACGACACACTAAATTCTTACAGCTGGGCAATCTAAAATGGGAACAACGAAAACACACAAACTGCAATACCACTAATTGCATATATCTGATCTCGTGCCCATGCGATCTGCGCTACGTCGGAATGACCACCAGACCCATCAAGATAAGGATTAGTGAACATAAAAGTACTGTCAGGCGAGCTCGCTCAGCCACTAAATTGACAAACCACTTCTTGGAAAAGGGTCACCCGTGTGAGGCAATCCAGTGGACCATTCTGGAATCCAATACCAACTGGACCAGCGAGTCCCTCTTTAGGCGGGAACAACGCTGGGTTCACCGCCTACGTACAGATACCCAGGGACTTAATGATGATATCCCATGGTCTGAACTATAACATGGCAACATTCAAGTACATTCTTTATGGGTATGTTCATTTACCACTCTACCTCCTTTTAGGTACTGAACTGAACCCGAGGATAAGAACCCGTGCACTGACCGTCGAAGATACAACTCAGGACGATCTCTCACTAAACATACTCTGACATACTCAAATTGAATCCCTCACTTTGAGAGCAGTGGGTCTGTTTTGGGGTAATAATAACCTCAACACATTGGAGATTGCAACCATTACAACAACCAAGATGCCTTGACGCCTCACGGCTATCACCCCCTTGTCTGGGGCCCATGACTGATATCACGCCTGTCTCTCATCCATAAGGTTGTTCCTTCGATGTGAAATTGGGGACACCCCATCTCTCTGCCTTGGCACGATAATACAGGAGTCCCTTCACGTCCCGCATGCGCTGAATGACTAACACTATTCACACCACGCATGCGCGAACTACGAGACACGCATGCGCGAGAGAACACTGAGACCCGGGAATCCCTCACTCATGGGCAGCTCCGGGTTCACTGACCGAGCGTTTTTTCATTACCGGAAACAGGCACCTCCCTCGTACCTAAGCCCCACACTTTAAAACACGGGTCAGGGCGTTGTTTGCCTACCTTCGAGCTGGCGTCTGGACCGGGCAGGTTTCCAGTGCCGTCACCTGAGTAACCCGTGAGTATTCCTCGAGGCAACTACACTCTTCATCCTAACGTAAGTCTCTACCTTGCGCCATAGATATGTGTAGTGTTTCTAACGCTTTACCACTTAAATATTGTTTCCTCTACCCGCTGGGCTGGCTCTTTGCTGATACCAACAACTACCGGCTATCAGCCCTAGATGGTGTGGGCCTCCTACGCCGCTTAAACTCAAGGAGTAATCCCAACTCCCTTCTTAGGTAAGAATAAACCCTTGATTTTCCCGCAAGAAACGTGCGGGGCTGTATGTGCAGCCACTATCCTTAGCGATATGACTTTCTCTGTAACTCTCGTCGGCCGCTACACGTTTGGTGAGCCCACTGTCCAGCCTGGTGTAGGTTGATGACGCCCGTGGGAGGCAGGAGAAACCCAGCCCCCTTTTCATTGCTGGATTCTGTGACCCCCACCGGGCCCCGATACTTATCATCCGTGGCTGACATGGGACATCACCCAAGCTGTTCGCTCCTCTAAGCTCATAAATACTTGGGCCATTGGTATGTGATAATATGACTGTCTCCAAGCAGTGTGTGTTTTCTCACCGCTTCTTACATATGCCGAATGATATGGCACTTCCGCATATGGATTTTAACCTCTGTTTTGTGTTATGTTTATTATTTTCTTTTTGGTCTAGGTCTATTGCAAAGGGGGCATAACATACTCCTTGATCACACACTACCTGGATAGGAGACACTAAATTCCCCCTTGTTGCCTAGTGATAGGGTGATTATTACCCCTCTCACTACACTTAGTCTGTGCACCCCTTTTACATCACCCACTCTTACTGGTCCTGATGAAACGCCAGGGATCGCTTTGACCACTTAAGGCGCGAAACATGTCGACCATTTTTTCCAGCTACCATAGACACATTACGTCTTGAAAGGTAACTTATAACTCACGTTTTTATTGTACCAAGGGTACCTCTTTAATAAAATACTCCCTTAGGTAACCCTTAGGTATTTTTATCTTTGCACACACTACCCCCACCACTTATCCTGGTACTCTCCCTCCACATACCCGCATACACCCATCGGCAGCTCTCTAAATGATCTCCGCCAAAGAGACCCTTCGGGGGACCCGTAGGGTATTGCACCGCCGGCCCGACGAGGAGCACACGCCCGATGATGAAGCATGACATCCTTCGGGGTGTGTGAGGGCAACAAGAGACACTTTGCTGTCTCCCCCCATCTTTAGTACCTGACCCTAGACCCTATCTCTTCTTTGTTCACCCTCTTAATTTTTGGGTTGGACTTGGTTGATTTATGACCATACCCACCCCGGAACAGTGCCTTCTAGTGATTTTCTCATTGACATTTCGGAGCATAGGCACTGGACCATGAACCAGCTCCTGGTCCCCCCCTCTTCCTTTTTTTGATGCAGGGGACTGCTGCAGCCTGCAGGTACAGAGCGGCTCCCAGCCACGCGCTCTAAACGTGTTTCTGCTGAGCAGGGCTTATTCACGCTTAGCCGGGGCCCAGTGCAGCAGAAGGTGACTCCGCTACGTTCAGGAGCATCAGGCGGGTCAGCACACACGGTGGTGGCAGCAATGAAGAGGGGCTGCAAGAGGCGCACCCAGCTGTGTGGTAGAGACAAGGTCGTCTGGACCTCTGGCGTCATTGGGGGCAGGCAGCATACCTCAGGCACTCTCAGCAGCTAGGCTGAATGGGAGGAAGCTTCGGCCTTAAGCGCAACGCGGATCTCAACAAGAATGATGGATAAGGTGAGCAGGCGAGGCGCAGGTTGGGCACTGGCCTTGTCGCCAGTGTGGAGTCTGGCCTGCAAAGGGTGACTGGGCCTAGCCACTGTCCCATAAATGACGCACACACACACAGTATGAGGGTAGTGTGGGCAAAGACCCCGAGCGGTCCTCAGCCCGTTTATGTATCTCCTCGGGGCGAGCCCGCCCTGAGGAGTGTTACACTTGCAACAGTGTTGTGGAGAGCCCGGGTGGCTCTCTGCACTAGGGTAGTGGAGATAGCAGATGGTAAGAGCTTTACCTTAGGTGCCTTCGTTACCCGGATTGGACTCAGAGGGGTCTATTTTTGGGAGATCAGTAAAGCTGAATGCGGTGGCAGCTGATCCTCGTGGCACTGCTGCCATTTTCTTGCCGCTAGTCCGGCTACATGTTCCTGAGACGAGTGAAAGCTGATGAAAATAGGAGCTTCGGGTGTTTAGAACACTGTTGGGCCATCAAGGGAGACATCCCCCTCAATTGGGGGGGTTGATGTTGGCAGATTAAGGAAGAAGGCCGCATATAATCTCCCCCAGTTGCCGGAGCTCTCACTTCATTCGGCCATCTTCTCCTGGCTCCAAGCCATGCCCCGTCTGCAGTCCAACATTATGAAAGAAGTTGCCGGTACGTTTTTTAACAGGTGTTCACATTAAACATACACTGCAAAGCTCAGGATTGTTATTAGCTGAGTTCTGCGCCTGGCACTATTTCTGAGTTAGTATACAGCAAAGTAATTGTTAAGTGTGAAACTGCTCCAGAGACATGGTTGTTTGAAGTATTTTTTCGAAATTTTTTGAAGATGTTTATACATCAAACACCAAGGAAGTAATTAAACGGGTGCAAAACTGCATTATTGTGTAAATGTCTATATATGTTGTATCTCTCCTTCTTGTATATGCATCTGCTTTTGTTTACCTTACATTGTTGCACACTGATTTGGATTATGTAGCCTTTTCTATCATTTCATAGTTTTCATCTAGGAGGATTTGCAAATTGTGTTCATCACTTGCATTTTCTAAATATTATTGTATAAATGTTGCATAATTCCTCAATTAGCACCTAATTGTTGCAACATGTCAGGCACAGTGTGTAAGAAGGCATGTTTCCTCGGGATGGGAGCCAGGGAGAGATAGCTGGTAGCACACCATTTATCACGGTAGATGGCCGCTCTTGGGTTGGGACAGATGTGGGCAGGTAGACGGCAGTGCAAAGAATATAGACACCTCTAAAAGACGACATAGCTATTCATTCAAATATGCTAGACAGCAGAAAGTGAGAAGACCCCCACTAGGAAGATGCGCAACAGCTGGCGCTTAAATCTTAGTAATTAAGACGAATTACATGTCCCTGGATTTTGATACCCTGACCCCCTCGCCCCCCTGCACGATGTTGGGTTAGTTGTTTAAATTTTAAATTCTGAGTTTGATTTGCTGAGGACAGTACTGAGCCCTGGTCTGTGGCTGGAGTACGGACACTGGGATGGGACCGAGAAGTAGTGGTAGGTATTGTCCAGGGAAAGATGCCACTATGAATCTGTGAATGGTTGATAACATCTAGAGAGAGCACGGATAACGCTGGGGAAATGAGAAGTGGTTTTAAGATTGGTTATTGAGCTGAAATGTGTATGGAAATGCCTACAGTATAATAATGATTATGCAATGTAAAGTGCTAATTGAGAAATGTGAGTGTCAGTCAGTCAGTCAAACCACTTTAATCGATTAATTAAAATCATAAAAGTACATCACAAAAATGCATACAGATAAAATTCGTTAAAAAATACATTGTGATAAACACTTCCTGGAAAGATCATCCAGACAAGTAAATGTGCCACTGATGTCACAATCCAGGCTGGACATCAAGTTTTTTCCATAGAAACCATAAAATTAGCAATATTCAAAATAATCCATGGACAGTCAAGTAGTTGCAAGTACATCAGAGCTGGTTTAACTTGATAAAAACCTCTCCCTTGGAACAATGGTAAAATGTACTTCTCTCTGCTTGCAGTATAATAATTACAAAATAGAATAACGTGCACAGTGTCTTGGATTGAGCTATCATCACATTTGCAAAGAGCAGCATCTTCTGGTTTACTCCATCCTTGGAAGCTCCCTAAACTAAAATGTATCAAATTAAAACGAAATCTAGTCAACAGCCAGCGGTGAAAATGGTTCGTGACCAACTTAAGATAAGGCTTGATAAATGTGAGTGTATAAATGCCTCAAATTACAAATGCAAATAAAAATATGTTTAAAAAAAAAAAAAGAAGGCATGTTTCGTCTTCTAGAAGAGCAATAAATAATGTATTGCTTGCCATATGTGCCTTACACCAGTTTCCAGGTTTGTCTCTATTGTCAGCCAGTGGTCACTTTTTTTATCATTAATTATCAATGTTTAGAATTTTTGCTATTTATTCTCATTCAGTATCCCAAGTACGTTTAGCAGCCACACATCCTTTATGGCCTACAAGAATGCACCCATTACATATCAACTCAGTCATTCATCCATCCATCCTTGAAGCCACTCATCCATCCACGCTCCATTCTCCATTCTCACCCATAGTTCATACAACACAACCACACTCCCAAAATGGCAAATCAATGAAGAAACACTTTCGCTTGGAATGCAGCCAGGCATACTGACTTTGCTAATGCTTATTCGTTGAATACTCCCTTTTGGAAGTCCCCCAAAACCACAAGTTCAGAATTGTTTCTCAAAATCGCTGTAAGGAAGTAGGCGAAGGTTGCAATGAGGATTTCTGAGAGGGACATTTACGAATGTCTCTCTTAAATGTGCCCCATTTGATAAATGTGACAGAGGTTCTTGTCACAAATTGCATCTTGTCTGTGAAAACTGTTAAAGAAGTACACACAAATACGTTTTAGTGTGTCTTACTCTGACCCTTGTCAGTGGACCAAAGTAAGAGCCTAATACAGAGAAAGACAGAGAAGGTATAATTGGCAGGCATAAAAAGAAGGGGGGGGGCGGCATAAAGTAAATAAAGGTTTTATAAAAAATGACAAATGTGTGCTTTCGTTTTGACGCAATATCGTGCATCAATATCGAAAATGATACACCTCCTGTTATTTAAATAAGATTGGGCTCTTTCGAGACAATCTGGCTACCCCTGATGTTTTATGTCGCTTTTAAATGAGAGAACGACAAGCATGCAGTGAGTGCAGCGTGAGGAGAGCCATCCATAATGGACTTGTCTATGTGCGCAGGACATTTGTATTCTAGGACAGTGTGCATAAAGGGCAGCGCACCATAGCAACAAAAGCATCAATCTCGGTGACACGTGTAACTTGTAAGAGAAAAAGAACTTTTAAGGCTTGCCTTTTGACATTCATGCGCGTCATCAATCCTGCTTTGAAGCCGGCCAGAAGAGCAAACATGAAGGAAAACGAGGCAACAAAAGATCACACCCCACGCCATGCGACACAGCGAGGAGGCCCGTTTCACACTCCGACAGCACGTTTGACAGCCTTTCATCTGCCCTCGCCAGGGAAAAAAAAAGAAAACAAAAAATGACAAAATATCACGTTTATGGATTTTTAAGGAGATGTCTTGATTTAAAGGAAGCCTCCCTCTACGGAGTCATTACTGCGAAATATATAACTATATTTTAAGCAGTATGAATAACATTGTGCTTCTACATATTTAGGTAAAAAGTAGTATATAGTCACTCTATATTTGTTGGTTGCAGGAAACTTTTTGATGTTTATTTTTTTATTGATTCTTATTAAAACGGGTAAGAAGAAACATAGGGGCAGATTTACAAGCCCCTTGCGAGACATTTACGCCGCCGTTGTGTCACTGTGACGCAGCGGCGGCGTAAACCATGCGCCATGTTGCGCCTTATTTACAACGTGACGCATCTAGGGAGATGCGTCACGTTGTAAAGCCCTGCGCTACATTAAACCTGCGTCAGGTTTAATGTATGCAGGGTGGGCGTTCCCTCGGAAAAAGCCTCGGAAAAGTGACGCAGTGAAATCTACAAGATTTCACTGAGTCACTTTTCCGGCGCTGCTGCGTCAAAACCCTGCGCCTGCTTGAAGCAGGCGTAAGGCATGACGCAGCATGTTAGGTATGGGCAGCCCCTGAGCATTGCTGGAGTTGCGTCGTGCTTGCGACACGACTCCAGCAATGCGCCGCCCTTATGCCATCAGATGCGTCACGCAACTGTTTATCCTTGCGCCATGATGCGCCTCATTGTAAATGCGGCGCATCTGTGTTGGCGCAAGGGTAAACTTGCGTGACGCATCTTTCCTGGCGCATCCCTCCTGATTTGAAGGGATGCGCCAGGAAACATAAATCTGCCCCATAAACTTTAAATTACAGAGGTACAGTAACAGAGCACCTGCGCGGCGCTTTAGATCAAGACAGATCCTCTGTACTGATCTTGCTTCACTTAAATGCCGCTTTTGACGCTGTGTCTCACAAAGTCTTGCTTCGGCGCCTAGGAGAGATTGGCATAGGCTGATCTCCTTTAGCCTGCTTTGCTTCCTTTCTTTCTGATCAATCTTTCGAGATTATCTCCCCTTCTTATAGTTCCCACTCGCATGCTGTGCACGGTGGCGTTCCCCCGGGTTCCTCTCTGAACCATACTTTATTCAATATCTATGTGCAACCCCTGGTTCAGTTGGGGAGAACCCTGGAGCTCGGGGTGGTGTCACCCAGCTTGGGCTCTCTTTTTCTGACAACCTCTCAGTGGACCTGGCTGATTTCCAGAGGGGTATGTTGGCTGTCCAAAGTGGATGGCTCCCAACTGCCTGCAGCTAAATGCGAGCAAAATTGGAATTATTCTTGGCAATGATACCCACTCTTGCGGTGACCACTGGTGGCCTCCTTCCCTTGTGCTCCCTCCCCCTCCCAAGTCGGTGGTTAAAGACCCAGTGACGTAGCAAGAGTGGGGTGGAGGGGACGGTTCACCCCCGGCGGCGTTTTGGGGGCAGCAACGGCTACCCCGCTCTTACATGAGTTTGCCGTGGGGGCAGCAAACGCAGAAATCATCGCCAGCCCCACCCAGTTCTTCAGCGTAGCCGCGGGGTGGCAAAGGCTAGGTTCACCACAGGCAGCAAAGTGCCTAGATATGCCACTGTAAAAACCTAGGTGTCTGGGTGGACAGAGCATTATATTTTGAAGTACAGGCGAAATCTGTGGTGGGCATCTGCTGCAGACTTTTATGTGGGCTCAAACCCATTCTGGATTTTTTTGATCCCCACATCTGAGAAGTCATCATGCAGACAGTAAGTAATCCTCACCAGTATGGACTATTGTAATAGCTGATACCTGGGAACTAAAAAGGTTGTCAACAGAAGACTCCAGCTGTACCAAAATGCTGCATCTAGGCTGTTGTTTTGTCTCCCAAAGCACGGCTCGGTCTCTTGCCTTATTCACAGACTGCACTGGCTCCCTGTGGATAAGTGTGTCCACTTTAAGAACTTGTGCAAGATCATCAGAACATCTCCCTGGGGCCCCCTTTTTTTCAAACTGCTATCTCCGTACCTTCCCTCTGAGCCATTGCGCTTAGCTTATCCAAACCTGGCCTTTGTTCCTTGTGTAAGATAGAGGAGAGATGCTCATTTTGTGCTAAAGCTCCTGCCTTCTGGAACACACTCCCCTCATCCATTAGGAAAATTCAGAACCACTGGTCCTTTAGGACATTTTTGAAGACCTAGATGCTTTCCTCTTAAGTGCCCCTCAGGCACTTTTTTGTTAGGTCATTCTCTGCAGCTTGTTCTTTATGAGACTAGCGCTGGAACGACCCGTTGCTGAAGCAGTCATGTGCTACACATTTTATAACATAACATAAAGGGGCTATTCAATATCAGCCGGGGTCTCACAAGTACACATGTAAATGAGTTCCCTATTGACCATATAATACTTTGGTAAAAAGGAGACACTTATCTGTACAGATCTGAAATACCCTTAATGCCCCCTCCCCAATCAAATAACGTTACATAAATTAGAAGGCAAAAACCTTTCAGCTAAGATGATTAGATCTCATGTGAGAATGTCATCTAGTAATTTTTTCCACATGTCAAGGTCTTTTTCCCTTTTATGATCAGTTCCAGATTTTAGGCCTTGCTTTAGCCAAGACTGTTTAACTATTGTCAAATTATTAAAACATTATGCACTTTCCTTTAGGGGATTCCAGCTATCTCTCGTCATCCACTGATGTTGTTGTGTCATTCACATTTATTATTGCACACTACAACATCCAGCATGAGGCAATGGGTTAGCCTACTTCAGCCATTGGCTAAATTCACTAAGATTGACAGTATTTTATTGTTTCACAAGAACATCAACAAACAAAGCCGTTCCCTTAAGTTCAATGGAATATTGTGTCAATGTATACATTTTGAGACCAAAGAAAATGAGCTTTTTCCCAGCTTTTTTTAATACTGGTGGGGGCCTGGCAGCTCTCACAACAATGATTTGTAACAAGCACACCGTATTGATTGACTTTTCTAAATGTTGTGTTAGAAATGGGGTTTCTGGTTGGCAGAGATATGCACCCTGTTCAAGCAGCAACTACCACTCTAATCCGAGTAAGCTAGATACACACTAAAAGATAACCTATGCTAACCCTCTGGTAGCTTGGCAAAGAGCAGTCAGAGGCAATGTGTAAAGTATTTGTGCAAGATACACACACAGACAATGAAAACACCACAGAATTACTACACACAGCGTCAGAATAATAGACAATTATTTTATGAATAAACCATGACGAAAACAACAGCATTCAAATAAGTAGAACTGTAGTTATGAATTTTTAAAGATGAAATCAAATTATAGTGCGTAGAGTCATAAAGCACCAACCAGGGACATCTGGTCACGCTAGACCCAGGGTAGATCTGAAGTTCGGGCTGACCGCGATGGAAGGCAGGTGTGCTACAGGACTCACACAGGTCCCGCTGAAAAAATATCTTTGATGGAGGCAGTGTTGATGTTGATGACTCGATGCGAGGAGCAGTGAAGGCGATGCATTGTCATTGATTCTGTGGAAGCAGGCGAGGCGTCGGCGCTGATCCACGCAGTTGATGAACGCTTTGTAGACAAACACCTTTATGATGCAAGCGATGCACTGTCGTTGAGCAGTGCAGTATGTTGCTGAGCTGTGCTGTCCGTTGAAGCGATGTGTTTGCTTTGATCAGCACAAAGTCACCGATGCATCAGTTTTGATAGATCAGCACAGCAGAAATCACCTTTCAAGGGCCCAGGACTATATTGGCACCACTTGGACTCACAGATGGCAGGACTCACAGATGGCAGAGTCCAGGTGCCTTTGCAGGGTTAATAAAAAATGATGATGAGCAACAGTGACAAAGGAAAGGTAGCGTTGCCCCTGGGGGCATGTTTTCAGCAGAGCATATTTTCTCACAGTGGGGTTAAGTAGCTCCTTGCTCTCTCTATCACTTTGCCACCTAGATAAAAACAAGACTTTTAGGACCTGGAACCCTCCATCCCATAGCTGTAATGGGTTTAGTAAACAAATCTATACAGCCCACACTTGCCAGTGTCTGCTTGACATACCTAAGCCATGGTATGCTAAGGGAGCTGGCGATTAAACAATAATCCTTGATCACGAGCTGATTTAATTCAAGAGCTGGACTTGACAACATTTTTAACCACTGCAAAATAGGTGCCAAGGCAATTGTGTCAATGATATAGCCAAGGCCCACTTCCTCGTGTAACAGAAAGGATGGTGTGCAAGCAGGGACGGCAAGGAGATTATGCAAGAAGTTTTTCTCAATCACTTGAAGCGCCCGATGTATTTATACCCCCAAACATCACACCCATAGAATGCCATTGGGATATACTTCATATGATATACCTTAGCTATGGCATTCACCAGTATGGCCCCAAGCATCTGTGCAAAATCTGAGGACGCTCCTACCTTTAACTTGTCATGCACTGGAGGTCTTCTCATCGCTTTGAGCACTCTCTGGCTCTCTGGGTGTCAACACCCATTGTGCTGCAGCATATACTGAGGTCTAGCCAGATCTCAGTCCACACTGTATTGCCTAGTTTAGATTAAGGTCCCCCATAAAGCTGAGGCTATATCTGAATGGCCCCATCCCAGATGATCTCCAAGCCCTCCTGGGAGAAACTGAATGTTCTTTCATCTCGATCCTCAGCAATTTGGGAAATGTCTCTACTGAGAGGAGCAGCACGATGGAGGAGGATTTTGTGATGGCATTTGTAAGTACAAAAAGTAGAGCTACAGGAGTACTGCTTTACGTACTCAGACATTCTTTGGTGAATAGACTTCTATGTTGCTTTAATCTCTGGACGTGCAGCTGCTTTTTAGAGACCATTCTATTGCCTGACCTGCATAAATGGGTCTGAAGCTGCACACATATCGGTTAACCCAAGTGGCATCTGCTCCTAATGCTCCCAAATTGCTATAGTGTTACATGTTTATATATATGCGCAAATTTGGGTAGAAAAAAGATGAATTAATGCAACTGCACTTGAAACGAGACTCCTATTTAATAGAAAGGATGAGGTATCTAATGTTCATTGCCCCCTCCCAATCAGTGACTCACTGCAAGAAATGTTTAGGAAGCTGTCAGTACTCTTTATGAGTTTTACACTTAGAGTCTGAAGAGATATGATTACCTAAATAGGAGTTTGACTATGATGTTATGACTTTGTGTTCTGTATCTGACCCTTGGAGGAAAACAGTGCATCTTTCTTTGTACCTTTTATATTATCAATTCTTTAATAAACCTCTTAAAACTTAATTGTGATCTATAACTCAGTCATTGAGGTGTCCCATTCTGTATTTTGAATTCTACTCTGCTAATTATTGCGTTGCTGATGAGGAGGGTGGCCTCTTGCTGCTAGATCAATGAGATATCACGGAGGGGAGATACCTGAGGGAAAAATCTGGGTTCATAAAATATTGGGGTTCACTAAATTATTGGTGTTCAGCTCTGTTAGACCTGGCATCCTTGGCATGGTTTTCCCTGACTTTTTGCCTCTACCTCCTGTGTTTTTGATGCTGTGCTGGATTTCGTTTTTGCTGGCTTAGATGCTTTGGGCACTTTGCCACTGCTGATCAGTGTCAAAGTGCAAGTGTTCCCTGAGTAAATTGATCTTGTGATTGGTTCTCACTGATTGGCATATTTGTTTTTCCAGTAGGACCCCAGTAAATTGCACTGAGTGTGCCAGGGCTGGTAAAACAAATGCTACTAGTGGGTTTGCAGCTCTGCTTGTGCCACCCACATGAGTAGCCCTGAAAAGAGGTCTCAGGCCTGCCACTGCTGTGCCTGTGCGCAGTTTGTTAACTGCCATAGCGACTTGGCAAGAGGAACCTTTGTCAAGGAGAAGAGCTGGAGAGACTGAGGAGAAGTACTGCCCTTGCTGTGTGTCTGGGGTTGGCCTGCAGTTGCTGTTTCTGCCAAGGAAAGGAGAAGGACTTTGCTGTGTGCTGTGTCCCCTGCTTGAAGGAGATCTCCAAGGGCCTAAATTGTGCTGGCCTCCTGGTCTGAAGTCTCAGGGACACAAATGACTTCCTGCAAATCTGCTGGTGCTGCTCGACTCTGCCATCTGTGAGTCCTACCCTTGTCTGAGGTGCCCCCTTCAAGTTACAAGCCCTCAGAAGTGGGTTTTGCAGCTAATCTCCGCAAGAACCGGCCCGAAGCATCGCAAAGTCATGCAAAATCGCTCGGGTCCGACGCCGGACGACGTGAAGCCTCGCCGAGTCTCGCTGGGCGACGCGAAGTATCGCAGCGCAGCCGCAAACACCGACGCCGGGCGTCTCGAAGCCTCGCAAAGTGATGCATCGCCTCCGGTGTGTCATGCATTGTACCTGTGCACCAAGTTTTCCACTCATCACCCGCAGACCAGAACAGTCTTGGATTTCGACCCCTCACTTCCCCCTACAGTCCGGATTCGATGCATCCCTTCTCCTGTGTGCAGCAGAACTGTCGCCTCGCCTCCCCAAGGGCTCAGGAACTGACGCATCGCTGTTATTTCCGATGCTTACTTTCTCTGTGGCTGTTTGGCCTTGTGAATTTTGACGCATCTTCAGGTACTTTGTGTAAAAGTCATGCATCCATAGTTTTCTATGGTACAAGTTCTTGAAACCTTTTGGAAGTCATATTTTTAACTGTGTACATTGGATTTTTGTCTTATTAAGTTTAGATAAAGATATTTCATTTTTCTAAGCTGGTGTGGTGTCCATTTGTGGTGTTTTCCCTGTGTTACTGTGAGTGTTGGCACAAATACTTCACACGTTGCCTTTGGGATAAGCCTGTCTGCTCGTGCCAAGTTACCAAGGGGGTGAGCAGGGGTTATCTAGAGTGTGTATCCCACTTACCCTGACTAGAAGCAAGGGTCCCTATTTGGACAAAGGTACCTACCTCTGCCAACTAGAGCCCCCCCATTTCTAACAAGCTCCTACATTGAATGCTGTGTTGAAAGTGCAATTTGCCACTGTCAACCTTTTTAAACCAAGGATGGTGAATTTATGTCTTCTATAAATCTTGTGTTTGCTATCAACTTTTGGGTACCTCTGATAAATAGGCAGGACAAGTATGTGTATCTGTTGTACCCACTATATTTATGTGGGACTAGACATATTCTAAATAAAATGTACATTTATCTTCGAGTTGTCCGAGTTGTGGGTTTGCCCAGAAATATACTTACATATAAACACATGATGATACTTCTTTTGCCATAGGGCTGTGTTCCTTCTCTGCACCAAATACGTATGATTGGAGTAATCTAAGTGGTAATTTTAGCAAAATATATGAAATCCATGTCCTTGCTTATCATAAGGGAGGAAGTAACAGAGTAACTTTAGTTGACTCCCTTAAAGATTAGAATTGAAAAGTTCTGACACATTCATATGAATAATTGCCATCAAATGATGGATACAATTATTTGACTGTCGTGTCCACTAGAGTCAACAGCCCCAAAATACCTTTATTGTATGTTGTGATCTACCAAAAGCCGCATAGACAGGGTGATTATAATACCATTCTATATTATGTATAGTGAAGCAGTAAATAACTTGCCATCCTAAAGATCTCAGGTGAAAATTAACTGGAGAGCTTAAAGGGTGTCCATTCTAGATGTCAGAAACCTCATAACATATGTTGTTTTAAGTAGTTTATCCCCAAGGCAGCATATATACCAGTTCATCTGACTGTACCATGGAGGTATCTAGAAGGTATGACTGGACACGATCGGATGTGTTGATGATTTCCAAAAGGGATTTAGGTATCCACATAAGGAAGATATCTGAATCAGCATGCATCATTAGGATTTATGTCAACTGATTTTTGCTAATGTCCTTCAATGCATAGTGTCATGATGAAAAAATCATTTCATAAAAGCAAGGTAGATAAGTTAAATTTCCTCTTTTTGACTATAGAGGAATATTACATATATTGATCATTTTTCAAAAACATGAAAGTGTATTTTATTCTACTTCGGTTAGCAGAAAATTCCAGAAGAATGCTTTTCTCTTCCTTTTCACAATGAATGGGCATGAACAACTTTCTTTTCACCTGCTGCAAGAATGAGGAACTTGCTAACCATTTTGTTGTGACCTCTCAAACTCTTCCAAGACGGATTAATTTCTTAATAGAGAATTGTAACTGCAACATTCCTGTGATCAATATGTAAGCCATGTGCTTGGGTTCCCCCCTCTGCCCCCACTATTCCAACTGCCCCATACAGCCATCAGTACAAAAAAACGACTTTTGCAGCTAGTTGACTCCTGAGGCACCCTCTGCTGGCATCCTGTGTTATCCACAATTCAATCAATCAATCAAGGGCTTATAAAGCATGGCTACACACCCATGAGGGTTTCAAGGCACGGGGGGTGGCTGCTGGTCGGACTGGGTAGAGGAATATTCGAAGAGCCAGGTCTTGAGGTCCATCCTGAAATGGGTCAGTGATGCTGATTGGCTGAGGTGCAGGGGCAAGGTGTTCCAGATCTTGGCAGCGAGGTAGGAGAACGATCTTCCTCCGGTTCTGGTCTTGTGGATCCTGGGGATGGAGGTGAGGGCGAATTTGGAAGATCAGAGTTGTCTGGTGGGTAGGTGGAATGTGAGGCGGTGGTTCAGGTATGCTGGTCCTTTGTCATGTAAGGCTTTGTAGGCATGAGTGAGGAGATTGAAGGTGACTCTCTTGTTGACTGGGAGCCAGTTGAGTTGTTGGAGTTGTTGAGTGATGTGGCTGCAGTGGGGAATGTCAAGGACCAGTCTGGCGGCAGTGTTTTGGACGTTCTGTAGTTTCTTGAGCAGTTTCTGGGTGATGACGGTGTAGAGTGCAGTGCCGTAGTCCAGTCTGCTGATGATGAGTCCTTGGGTGACCGTCCTTCTGGAATCTGTGGGAATCCATCTGAAAGTCTTTGGGAGCTGGCAGAGCATATGGAAGCAGGCTGAGGAGACCGCGTTGATTTGGTGGTTCATTTTGAGCGAAGAATACAGTGTAATGCCAAGGTTGCATGCATGGTCATCCGGGGAGGGTGGAGCACCCAGAGTGGCGGGCTACCAGGAGTCGTCCCGGGCTGATGGGGTGGGTCCCCGGATGAGGAGTCTGGTCTTGTCCGAGTTGAGCTTGAGGCAGCTTTCTTTCATCCATGTAGCGATGGCCTTCATTCCACTGTGGAAGCTGGTTCTGGCGGTTGAGGGTTCGTTGGTAAGGAAGTTGACCAGGTGGGTGTTGTCGGAGTAGGAGATGATGTTGAGTCCGTGGCGTCTGACGATGGCTGCGAGGGAGGCCATGTAGATGTTGAAGAGGGTGGGCTCAGGGAGGAACCCTAGGGAACTCCACATTCAGACGTTTGGAACTTCATAGGGCTAATAAAGCCTTTCATCCTTCTGATGTCAATATATTGAAAAAGCATTATAGTCGATATTTATAAACCCTGTTAGTTACAATACTTATAGCATTCAAGCTGAAAAACTGAAACTGGTAAACACTAGCAGCGATAGGCGCGGTATTATTGTTCCTTTCCAACCTCCTTACCTGGAATGGGAAATAGTTCAGTGATACAGAATGTCTTTCCTAATTCTCAGCTGGAAATCTCAGAATGTGTGATTTCTTTTCCCCATTCAAATTGCATCAGATTATATATAGGTATTTGTCTGCAGGGAAAAAGTGTGAATATTACAACAGTTGCTTTCTGAATCATGTTGTGAGAAGGTCCACAAAAAATGAGCAACTGATGAAAACTACCTGAAAAGGACACAATAATAATAATGACAAGTCTTATGTCAATACTACTACTAATAATACAAAATTGGTATCCTTATTATTATCACACCATCTGCATAATCATCATCAGCATCATCATCCTTATTATTATTATTACTATTATTGTCATCGTTGGTATTACTAACAACAGTGTTATTATTATTATTATTAATAATAATATCATTATTATTATTATTATTATTATTATTATTATTATTATAATAATACTAATAATAATAATAATAATAACCCCTTCTGTGCCCATGACGAGATAGTCTCGTCATGGAGCGCGGTTGCGCTGTGCCCATGACGAGACTATCTCGTCATGAACCCCGCCCGCTAATGCAATGCCCGGCGCAGGGTGGGGAAAGGGCGGGGCACTGAAGAGGTTAAATTTGATATTGTTATTATTATTATTGTTGTTGTTTTTGTTGTCATTCCTAGTGTTTTGTTACAGTGTATGAAAATGCTGGCATGCTTAAAATGATGTTCATTTTTTACTACAGTCATCTCTGGTATGACAGCATGGCACTTACTCATTTACGGAAGCATGGCTTACCAAGCACAACTTTACTTGCTTTGTTACGTTTCGTGTATGGCTCCTATTCTGTTTTCATGTCCAGAAGGGGCCCCTGGATGGAGCTTCCATATTTTCGACAACACGCTCGACTAATATTCCTCTCCACGCTCTGAAGAAGTATGTTACTGGTTACTCCCAGCTCAAACCCTCAGTTCAATGCTAGAAAAACACAAAAAGTAGAAAGTATCAGCAGCTGAACTTTTTCACCTCTTTTAAATGGCAAAAAGCAGTCGGTAGTCGGTAACATATTAGAGCGTAATACGATGTTCTGTATCTGCCCCGGGAGCCCAATATTCAGCTCCTCTTTGTACAAGCTGCGGTGTGCAAGCAGTTAATTATGGGATTAAAACACACATTGGAAACATTTTCAATACCTACAAATCTACATTGATGAAAGACGCAGGAGTGGTCCAATAGCATGGCTTTCTAATGCACCAGATGTAAAATCGTTGCAATCCTGAGGTTTGTGGTCGTCTCCCCAGCAGCGTTAACAGACTCTAATCTTTTTGGCACAGGTTGGATCAATGGTAATTGTGTTCCAATACAATTTACAGCTGCTGCTGCTTGTAAACCTGCTCCAAGAGTATGTGCCACTGTTAAAGCTCCACATTCCAGTTACTTTATTAATAACATTACTCATTCAGCATGGCTTCAGGAAACCCAAAGGAAAAAAGCCAGAATTGATGGCTGTGGAAATGTACAACTTTCCCCAAAGCCCTACAACGATGAATCATTTGCAAATTACCTGATGTTGCATGCAAAAGGTTAGGACAAGATTCAGAAATTCAGGCTGAGCACCTTTTCACAGCAGAAAGCAAACCAAACTTCAGTGAAATGCAGTTTTGAGTCTTGTTTTGTGAAGTCCTTTTTGGAGGATGTATGACGTTACAACACATTAGTTTACCATGCGATGCCTTCTCCATGCATTTCCTTCACCACGCAAATCGTTACTGTGCATATGCCTTTACCACTTGTGCCTTTAAACAACGAAAATGTAAGTATATATCAGGTAAGTGATATATATATTTATTTACAGGAAGAATACATTTCAAACAGTATTTGTCATTGTACCAATTTTCCATTCCTTGCAGCTACAGTTAGTCTAACTGACTCTACCGTGTTTAGATAATTGTTCTCTTTTTCTTCCACAGGAGAAAAGGAAGGGACTATGTCTCAGACTCGTGACAAAAGGATCCCTACCCTTTTCTTCAGCCACATTCTAGTTGACAGATAAGATTTGTTCTGTTTATCTTATTTCATAATTTCATGAACTGTCACTTAGGGTGGGAAGGGGGTGAATCACAAGGGCCAAGCACAACACAGTCCTGGTTGTAGCACATACACACATTATACAGACACAAGGTAACGGGAAAACTCTCCTTGGACCACAATTATCCCACTATTTGGGGACATTAAAGTTTACATGTGTCGTGATGGACTCAAGACTTACAGATAAACCAAATACGATAGAAATAAGACGTTTCTACCGCCTAGTTGCGCACTCTCACTACAAGTACCAGAATGCAACATTTCGAGGCACGTACCTTCCGATCACACTGAGTTTCCTTACACGACATACTCATACAGTAGATCGGTGGAATTTACCATAGATACAACATCGCAACAATTCACCATGAATGTCAAATGTTGCCGATTTTATTCCTCTTTTATTCCTCTTTAATTGAACTTGTAGTAACTGACGCATGACTGAGGGACACCTGAACATGCACACAATACACGGACGCAACAGCTGAGATCAGTTGTACAACATGTTGAAACGATTGTCATACCGTGTCTGTGTATTACTTAATCATTGTTTGTGATCTCTCCAAAATGCCGCTCATTTGTACAATACGCGATACGAATAGTCCGCTTTCTATGCATACCTTAACAAACCAGGAAATGTATGTAAAGCTTCACTTGTGGTGACTAATGTCAACGGCGGGCATATGACATTAATAAACCCCCTTGGTTGAAAACCTTGGATCACTGGTGATTAGTGCGGAGATCTGAGTGCGCGATTGGAACTTCATTTTTTCTGCATATATATATATATATATATATATATATATATCGACAGAGGGAGATATGTATATGTTCACTAAAAAAACTAATGTTACAGGGACGTTATAGTTAGGTTGTATATATTGAGCTTTCTTCGATTACTGTAATTTTTTCTTCACAATAATCTTCTTCAAGGTTGAATGTCGGAATCTCACATGCGAATAGCACACATGCCTTTACAATGCCGGAATTAGGACGAACTCATCGTTATGACGCGTTAGGGGGGCGTTGGAGTTTGGAATAGTATCATTTACTATTTTAAATCCAGTCTGCGCAACAGTAGGGAAGGTGTTGGACTTAAAATCCAACACCACTCCATCAATGCGTTCCCATAAAGCAAGTTGTTGTAATGACTTGCACGCCAATCGAATACATGGTAATGACACGTTTGTTTTATTGCCTGCTTTGTAAAGGCACAGCGTTATTCCGATTTAATAATAAAGGGTGATTCCCCTTCCTTACACATGAAACTATATGTATATTCTTTAGGCATATTTTACAGATCAGTGTGATTACCATCTGGGGAGATGTCGTAGATAGGTCGTATGATACTCTGTCTCAGGGTAGGGTGTGATCATGTGCATTACAGCCTTGTATTTGGCAGAGATTATCACAATACATTATGGCACTGAATCTATGCCCACTGGGGCTTCATTGCATACGCCATATCTAGAAAAGGATGACCCTATAATATTGACAGAAATATACAATGTATATCTAAGCTTAGCCTCTATTTGGGACCGAGAAGTCATATGTAGGTATTAGTTAATTGAAACCCGTATGATTGAGGCCCACTGGGGCTAGATTGAAGCTTTGGTTAATGTGAGAAGTTGACCTGGTATATGATGTCCACTAATTTAAGTTGACACCTTGCACCAGTCCAAACAGCCCTTATGGTGATTTAAGAGGTCTAATATTACCTTAGAAAGCTATCCAAGTGGTATCTGTGGAGAGCAGCCTTCAGGCTAAGAGCCCGATTCTGATCTTGCTAGTAAAGCCCTCCATACGACTCGGATCCGGAGGGCTTTCCAAGCAAGACGTGCACCGGGAGTCCGAACGAGCGAGTATGGTGCTGTTGCATGCTTACGGACTCATTTTGCTAGGACTCCTATTGAACTCTATGAGAGCCCGTGTACAGACTCATACACAGGCTCCCATAGCAGAAAAGGGGTGGGTGGGGAAAAGCGTACACCCTGTGGTGGGCACCCCATGGTGCCCGCCACACTGTGCATGCCAGGATCGGGGGGACCCATGGGCACACTCCCATGACAGATTCGGAGGGCCCCTGCTACGACTCCTGGAAATGGTTTCGTCGGTGCGTACGTGATCTTCGCAACATACTTTGTCATTCGGACGTGTGTACAATTCGGTTGTGAAGAAGGGCTACGAATCTGATCTGGGAAAAGCCACATCTGATTGGGAGGTCTTCCGAATGACATCGGAACTGGGCCCTTAGTCTTGAAGGAATGTTATGCTGCTTGTTTTACAAGAATGCAATCTTATAGTATTGGTTAAATGAAAGGAGAACCACACAGTAGTTATAAAGTTATAAAAATATGTATTTATTAATATAACACTCTCTAGTATGTCACAGTATCTCCTACATAGGGATAATCACAAAGCACACAATACTTAAGCACAGAAATGACAGTAAATAGCACTACACAGTGGGCCCCAGGGGCGCACCAAACCATATACTAAAATAGTGGTATAAGAACCAAGGCTCGAGTCAAGACAGTGTTGAGAGGACGTAGAATGGATGGGACCCCAAGGAACCACCCAAGGTGAGTAAGTAGTTGCCCCACGAAGGACAGGTGCAGTGTGGGAACACGACCACGTGCTCCGTACAATTCTATGGGAAAGTCGCAGTTGAAGTTTTAGAGTTTAAGGACCCTTCCCATTGGACTTTGAAGAAACCCTGTGGAAGACAGAAGGTTGGAGAGCCACCCCACCCGTGGATACCGAGATACACAAGTTACCTATCCCAGGGAAGCCGGGTGCATAGGTCTGAAGTGGCATTGGAAACTGCTGCCGAACTTCAAGGAGGACTTTAAAGAAGAGCCACTGCTGGAAGGAAGAAAAGTGTCCAGCAGAATCCAAAGGTGTATTCTTGTCAAAGAGTACCCGAAAGCAGAGGGGGCAGAGTCTGGCTCACTTAAAAGTGACCTGGGGCATGGTAGACAAATGTCCACTGATGTCAGGTGCTTCAGGTTGGTTGAGGGGGTTCTTGACTCTGCAGTTATGGGAACCAGGAGATGTTGAGGACAGCCTGGAGCTGAATAAGAGCTGTTCCACAAAGGATGTCGAGTGATAAGGGGTCAGTGTCCGGCGGGATCACCAACAAGCCTTGGCAACAGGAACTCATTCAGAAGGTCTAGGATGTGTATGGTTCGAACCAGCAAAGTCCAGGAGGCTCACCAAACACAGGGGAGTCAGGGAAAGCCTGGAGCAACCAGAGGAGCTAAAGAAAAGCAAGGTTGACCCTCAAATGCACCCACAGGCCGGAGGCACAGGTGTCGCAAGAGGACCTTGAGCGATTTCACTAAACAACAGCTCACAGAGCACTTGGTGCAAGGAGGTCAAAGATCTTTATAGGAAATAGTGCTAGAGGTTGGGGCTACTTGGAGCCCAAAGCACTTGTCCGAGAAACGCTAACAAGCAAATGCACTTGCAAATGCTTTGCATGGGGGTTTGGGTATTGCAGCCCTCATGGGGGATTCTGAACTCAAAATTGGAGAGAGGGCAGTTTGGACCTTGAGGGATGTAGAAACTTACCTTCTGTGTTGCTGAAGCCTTTGGAGTCCATAGGAGCTCAGGATCAGCAGACCAGACAACTGTGCTGTGGTGCCTGCGAAGGCAGAGGAGTGACTCCCTCACTCCAAGGGAGATATCTTTGGTTGCCCTTGATGCTCCACAGGTCCTGCACAGATCCTGTATGATGTACAAGCACAGATGATGCTTCAGACAGAGAGGGAGATGAAGTCAGGCCCAAACGAAGTCCAGCGAAGTCCAGAGTGTCCAGACGGTCGAAGCTCTGTGGTTTCTGGTTCAGAATCTTGTCCATTTCGAATCTCGAGCTGTGGTTCTCATACCACTATTTTAGAATATGGTTTGGTCCCCCCTTGCGGCCCACTGTGTATTAGTGCTATTTACTGTTATTTCTGTGCTTAAGTATTGTGGACTTTGTGATTATCTCGATGTAGGAGATACTGTGCCGTAATAGAGAGTGTTATATTAATAACTACATATTTTTATAACTACTGTGTATTCTCTTCCCACGCTCCAGACGGAATAAAATAGGGTCTAGGCAGCATGAGGAATTTGCTATTTTAACAATTTTTTCACCCTACACGAGCACAATTTTGTTTTTTATCTCTGATCACTACTGTAACATCCAGTGGTTCCCTCCGGATGGAGGAAGCATGAAAGAAAACCCTATGATGATGCTGTCACGTATTTAAAATTCAGGCGGAGAACCAAGATATACCGCCCCCGAACTGTTTTACGTGAATGAGGGTTTTTTATCGAATGTCGGAAAGAACCACCTGAACCCTGGTAACAGGTACAAGTGATCCATTCTTTTTGATTATTTATATATTAAAGCACAGAGACAGAATAATCCATTTATCAAAGCAAATAGATGTAAATAAAAAATATACTTGGCCCAGCCGCGGTCCGTGCTTGTAACAGCGGTGGGGCAATGGGGCCGGGTAAGGGGGGATGTCAAGGTAAAATTAATTATTTATTTAATTTTCCCTCTGCATTGTTCCTCAAAATCCCCCTTGCCCGGCACCACTGCCCCACCGGTTACCTGCACGAACCGCGGCTGACTTGGCCTAATTCAGAAATGCATGTAATAAACTTGTACCCATAGTGGTATGCCTACAAATGGTTCAGATTTGCTACTTTACGTACTACAAAAAAGGAAAGACCACAAGAAAAGGAAGAGTGGCTCACCACGCCCCTGATTTACTGAGATTTCATGCAACGCAGTGCAGCAAGGGCAGGTACTGCTCTGCATGAAGGGGAGAAAGCCGTATTGTGCATATTTACAAAGATATGGAGCAGTTCTGCCTTCTCCTTGTGCCAGCGTACTTTGGTTGCCCAGTGCCAACACAGGCATCCATGCACCATGGCACATCTCGGCACACCATGGCGCAAGGGTGCCTACGTTAAGGTCAGGATAGTTTTTGTGAAGGAAGGGTACCTTCCTGCACAACACCTTTCCTTTCAAGCTTATTTCCATAACTATGTGTACTGCAGCAAGCACCGCAACTGCAAAGTTATCAAGGTGAAATACAAATATTTCTCCTTGTTACGTCAGCCTCAGGTGGGCTCACCATTTTGGTGCAAACCCATGTTTACATCTCTTTGTAATTATGGATGTGCAACAAAATGCATGATATAAATCAGCACTGTGAGCTGCCTTGTGTTACTTTTGTTTATAAAACCACACACAGCCATAGAAACCAGACTTTGGGTAGTTTTGTAAATCCCAAAATAGATTTAGCAGCTGGACTGCACTAAAAATGTGACACGACCCTGGCGAAAAATCTTAGTAAGTCGGGCCGACATATTTGGTTGTTGTGTCCAGGATTGATTTAGACATTTGCGGATGCCTTCCCACTGATCCACATGTTTGAACCCTCTCTTAACCTACAGGTCTGCACCTCAGTGCCTTTGTTCCAGTCAGTCAACTAAACGATGTGGCTTCATCTTTGTTTACTATGCTGTAGTGCCGGGTGGAAAGCAAAGAATCACAGGACATGAAAATGTTAATATAGGAAATAATTGCATTGCTGCAAAAAACATATATTCACATAATGTGTTGTTACTATGTTCGGGCTAACAAAATGGCTGAAAAAGGTGGATCGGTTGTATCCAAAGGCACAACTAAAGAAAATGATTTTGAAATTAGATTGTGGGTGCGAAGTTCAATGGAGCAGGAGAAGTATGATGACAGTGTGAAGTGGCAGTTGAGAAACTCAAAAGTCTTGGAGACACAGGGGGCCTATTTTGTGGGGTCCTACCGGCACTATAGCACCGTTGAAACGTCACTTTTTTGACATTCCGGTGACGCAATGTGCCACTACCATATTTATATATATATATGGCACTTTCACGCAGAAAACTGCATGAACGGGGCATTCCATGGCTGTTGCCGGGGTTGTTCCCAGCAACATCCATGCCCCAGATTTTTGAGTAACCGTAAGTCTAAGGTAGCGCCAAAAACGTATGCCTCCAGCAGGCACAGTGAGCAGAAATATCTTTATTTCTCCTAGTCTTTCCTCTTTTTATGTGTGCTGCAGAATGCAGCACACATAACAAGAGAAAAAAGCATCTTCTGATAGTTTTTGTGCAGAAAGGTTTCCCTTACTGTACAAAAATAATCATCCCTGCAACGCAGGCACCCTTGCACCATGGTGCAACGGTACCTGTGTTGGCGCACATCAGCCAATTGTGCACCGGCACAGGGATAAAAGGACAGAAATGCGTTGTATCTAATGGATACGGTGCATTCCTGCCTTTTTCTTTTGCCGTAGGGCAGCGCAGCAGCAAGTCCTTCTCCTGTATTTTGTGTGAGCCTAGTATGTTGGCTGTTGTAGCCTGTGGGTGTGAGGAGATCAAAATGGCATGAATGAGAATGTGAGCCAGGTCTATATGACGAACAGTGTTTCTTGGTTGTGTTGTGCTATCATCTCTGTGATGTCCGGTGTATGTTAACTACATGAAGAACTGTTGACTTTGTGTTGCTGAGCTAGGGTTAGTTGTTTGACCTACTAGTGGAGCCTGCCAGTTAGTGACAGGGTTATGAATGAGTTTTTCTTCGTTTGCTGTGTGTGTTGTGTTTGTGACTGAGAGGTATGGCCGGAAGTGATACAGTTTCTAAGAGACACATGATGGGAAGGCTTACATGAGATGTAGACAATCTGGTTATTGGCCCTTCTTTCTTCTAGCCGGCCTAAATTGTCCCAGACTATTAAATGTCATTAATTTCAATACAGCTTTAATAGTCCAATATCATAAATTGTCATGATATGAATTAAACAACATAGAGGACAGAATTGAATTGTTAACTAAAGAGATATATTGAATAAGGGAAAACAGGCCATGAAATCTGTGATTAGAAGTGAAATATCTGGCTTTGAACCTCTAGGTAATTGGATTTTAAGATGAAATACTCTACAAAGGTAGAGCACGTGAATAACTTAAAGGTGAAATTATCTCCTTCAAAAAAGCAAAATAAATCCTTCACAGGAAAATGTATTTGGTGCAAAGTAACCCGCAGAAACAATATTGTAAATATACTGCACAAGTTACAGGATGAGTGAGAAAGTAGTAATGTCTCCGCAGTGGGAAACTGCAGTCTCGTGGGGAGCCTCTGCCCTGAGTGGGGAGATCCCGCTACGACTGTGGAGCATCGGCCCAAGTGCGTAGAGGCTTTGTAAATCAGTGCCTGGATGTCTGCACAAGATTCTGGGTTTCTCATAACAGAGGAACTTTACACAGGAGTAGCTAGTAGGACAACTCCATGAAGGGGACATTCCTGTCCCACCCAACATCGTGGTTGTCAGTTACGCAGGATGCCTAGTCTTTCTTTCACAACCAAACGCTTTCTGTCTCTTTACATCACCCTTACATGTTCTTTTTCATCGCTTCTTTCTCAGTTTTTCACAGTTTTCTTATTTTTTGCTTTCTTCCCCTTCTTTCGCTCTTTTCTGCCCTTCTTTCTCTTACTCTGAGTCAAATTCCAATTACAAAAAAAGTCAATTTCCCAGCAAATGCTGGTGGCCACCACCTACCACCATAATAAGCATTTTGTGGGCTGTACAAGAGCCCGCATTCCTAGCTATGTCTATCAGTGTCGAGATTGTTACAATAAGACTAATGGGACTACAATGGTGTGTCATTGTCACAAACATCAGGCTGCAGTGCTCCTCACTTCCATATGTGATACACCAGGGATGTACACCATCTCCAACAGGAGGAATAACATTGGAACTCTTTGTTTAGTGGTAAGACCATCTAGATACAATTGCCCACCCAAGGAAAAATAAAAAAACACAGGAATAGAGGACACAGGACAAGCCAACATGTGTATATCTCGACAACTGCACCCATTGAAGTTTGTCATGGTGTAAGTATACTTGCCGCTGTGGCAGTATGGTAAATCTAGCAAGGAAATAGATCCTGGCAAATACATAAATAATCACCATTTTAAATCTGTTTGGGAACTCTGAGACAGCCCATATATGAATTCATAACCTCGCCAAAGCTTCAAATGCAAGAGCAGCGACAAATAACCCTGTCAATCTGATAGGCAGTAGATCATATTAATAGTGGCGTGCTGTCATCATCTGCAGACTTTAGAGATAAGTGCTCGAAGGTGTCAAAAGTGAAATCAGTCATACTGGTGGGAGAGCACATGCATCATCGAATACATGGAGAAATTGTGTTGCTTTTGCAACACTTAATGTGACTTTCAGTAACACGTTGATCAATCAAGGATGGTTCATGCAGCACTCCATGTACTTTAATCCATCCGTGAGGCTTTGCGTTCTCTTGAAAATTGCCCATTTGTTTTGTTTTTCTTTCTCTTTGCTTGCATGTTTGCATCTTATCTTATCGAAAGTAAAAGAAAGTGGACCAAACCCTGTGAACGTTCACTTTACTGTCGTGTGGAATGCTCAGATGGAGGGCGGAGGAGTTACAATGTACAGAATTGCTATACTATAGTTCTCCGTATAAATCAAAATATTGTACAAAATGAGAACTATGTCCAAAGCCATAATAATATATTTCTGTAGTGCAATTCTCCAATTTGTATCCTAATGTCCACCTGTCGGGCGTCTGGTTGCTGTTTCCATATGCTACAGGGATTTTCATAGTCAGGGTGACTGGGACCATTATATTTGTCTAGTGAACTAGTGGTTTAGTGAGCCTGTATCTTAGACTGGTAGTCTTAGTCAATTCTGTAGATTTGATTGATTTTAGGATGCATCTTGGTTTGGAGAAAGAAATATGCTTTCGAGGTCACAAACGTCTTGGCAAACACATGGCTTTGTTATCATTTAGTGTACATAAGGGTGTCATGTCTGTCTTATGTGTTTTGTTGGGGTAGAGTGAAGTATGATCTGGCCAAAACTCAATAATAACGATTTTTTGATAGCAAGTCTACACATTGCACAGCCTTCAGCAGCATACTAGAGATAATCATCCCAAAAATGTACTGTGTAGAGAATTTCTGCGACAAATGTCCGCAAAGGGATATTCTGTCCATTATGCCCGAACAGAATTTTAGACCTACAGAAGCCAAAAAAGGCATAGTAGCTTAACTGATTCCCTAACACACCCAAACACACACACACACACACATGTGCACACGCAAACACACTCTCTCTCTCTTTCTCCCCAATCCCACAGGTTCCTGTCAAAACACTATCACTGTCCCCCATTGTTCTTCCCTAAGCACATTGCCACCATTAGAGGGTTGTGAGTGGATATAGTTAACCACTCTGGATATCCACCTCAGCAGCTGCGATTGTTCTGCTAAATATAATAACATGGTACAAGAATACTGAGGACAGACTATTGAAGGACAAAATGATCATAAGTGCATGTAGGAAGCCTAGATGTAATCTTCTTAACTCCAAATCTACATACCTTGAAGATATATGTACTGTATAACTACGTGTACGTGGAGTTAGGTATAGAAAATATGGATTACTTACCCATCAATATTGTTTATTGATATTTAGTCCTCAATAGTGTTTCCCATCGATATTCTGGGATCAGCATTCAGGTTACACACCAGCAGATGCATAGTCTGTGCTCCTCCAATTCCTGTCAGGTATTCCCTCCGTTTATACTTCCATCCACCTTCTGAACATTAGTAGGAAGCCCATACACAGCAAACTACTTTATATATTTTTTCCCTACCAATCGGTGCAATGATTGTTTTACATTTTAGCAATCACATACAGCTTTATTACCCATAAGCCTGCATGAACGACATGAGGTTTCACCCATCTAGTTACAAGCACATAAGACAAAAGAAATGTGCTAGAAAACAGAGTGCAAAGGAAGGCAAACAAATGACTCAGCTTGCCCTAATGCCACGGAAATTAGAGTATAAGATGAATGTGTTTACTGGCGTTAACAGTTCCCTTCCAAGCAGTCATTACTTTAATTCGATGAGGAGCTCTCTGCCTCTTGTTGGGAGCTAAGAGCATCCAATAAGAATTTGTTTATCTATGGGCGTGAATTACATTCCTAAACTTAATTGCAAAGAAGACTCTGGACTTATAAATGTGTATTACGTGTTTAATAAAACCTGAATCAAAGTGATCTAGAAGTCTGTAGTAGAGACCACATTTAACAAGTCAATGAAAAAGAGAGAACAAATCCCAACACAATTAAACAGAATTGTATTGTTCATGGATACCGGGCTGGGCTAGTTCAGCAGGAAAAATGGTGGATTTAACTGAGGAAATGATGTGTTTCTCTTATCTAAGACCTAAAAACAAGCATTGTGCAGTCTGAGTAGAGTAAAATGTTAATGGAAACCTAATACCTAACCACTAGGGGGTTATTGGCAAACAGTGTTTCTATAACTTGCTTAATAGTACTACAATAGTACTATTAATGTACTGCAAAATGCTTTTCACAAACCTATGTGCGGAAGGCTCCGCCTCTCCTGTCTTTTCTGTGTGTAGATCTCTGCATCGATTACGGAGATCTCAGAACACCTAAGTATACGCTTTAGTAGTAAACGAGGGAGGTATTGAAGGGAATGGCTGGAAAATGGGGAATACCTATGACTAAAGTGGAGGGGTTAATGGAAGTGTAAGAAGGGATTTAGGGAGACTTAGGAAGGAGGTTAGAGAGGAACATGCTTCCAACCACAAAAGAGTAAGCCCATTCCTATTCTCAAACTGCCCTTCTATAGTAACTACAGACAAAACAGTCGTAAATGTACACCAGCTCAGAGTTGGAGTAAGTCCACCACCACACACGGCCAACCACTATTACTCAGCCGCAGTCGGTAGTGGGAGTAACTGCAGGGCGGTGACGTGGGGAGGGGGAGGGGCAGGGTGGGGGGTAGTAAACTACGGATTACGAAGGTTTACAGGTAAGTTAACATATAAATTAATAAAACGAATTTCGTTGCGTGCACTGCATCCCCAAATGTGATGCAGTGCATGCAACGAAATTCGTTTTATTAATTTATATGTTAACTAATCTGTAAACCTCCGTAATCCATAGATTACTACCCCCCACCCTGCCCCTCCCCCTCCCCACGTCACCGCCCTACAGTTACTCCCACTACCGACCGCGGCTGCTATTACTGCAAAACCCTCCCTGAGAAAATAAGGAGGTGCATACTTAACATAAAACCCCATAAGAAGTAATGTTAAAATAAATTACATTATTTAAACTATTTCAAAATATAAATAAATTGTATCTAATGTAAAAACATTGCCTTTACATAAAATACAAATATTATTTTAGGACAAAATATCTTATTAACCTTTTTTAAATTTAACAATTAATGTAACATTAATATATATCGACCATAATAACATTATTTTTAAATATTTCCATACATCACTTTCGATCATTTTTAATGCGTAATTCAACACTATTTTGTTTAGCTGGGAGTTTTTTTTTTGCGATTCAACCCTCAGAAAAATAATTTTATTTTGATCTAATAAAGTAAAAAAAATTGCATTTGTAATTTTAAATTAAGGGCATTATTACGAGTTTGGTGGTCCGTGAGCCGCCATACCTGTGGTCATGGTCCGAATGGCGTGAGCTCGGCCGTCAAACCGCCGTATTATGAGATGTGCGGATTGCATTTGGAAAGACCGCAGCTGAACTGCCAACACCACCAGCACATCACGAACCACTGGGGCCGTGGTCGGGGAAAAGTAGGTGCCACAGGACGGAACTGGAGAGTTTCACCGCCGTCCGTATTACAAGTTGGCTGTTCCATTAGCTGACCAAAAGGGTGAGACCGCCAACTTCAAGTTGGTGGAAACAAAGGATCTGGGGTGCGTACTCTCCCCTTTCCTATAATTTGAGTTAGTGAACAATGTGGGGATCTTTCTTCTGGACCCTCTTCACAGCAGGATCTTCACCCTTAGGATTACGACCCTGTTTGTGACGATGTACAGATGAGTCCTTTTGTACCATATACCCATTGCCGGAACTGCCTACATATGGGACAGACTTTGGTAATGAGTAGGTGGTATTTGTCCACAGGTATCATGTAGATATGTGCATCTGACATATATGCATTCGAAATGCTAACACAGGCATTGGTACAGATGGAAAAATAATCATTACCACTGCAAAATCTCCACAGCCACACAGCGGGCATGTGGTAAACTTGTAATACAGTGGTCTGAAGACAGCCAGTGCTGTGATTTACTTGCGGCTGAGGTGTTCGGGCAGTCGGACCGCCAAACCCGTAATAAGTCCCTGAGTCATTAACACTGTGAAATGTTTATATTGTTCTACATTTAAAATAAAATAAATAGATGTAATTACTTACCAATGTTCAACATATATACTTTACCATAGAGAGATCACTGCCCTGATTGTGGATGTCTCCACCAAATGTGTGGAACGTAAAATACCGTTTTAGGGTCAATATTAGTAGCAACTTCAAAGTTATATTTGATGTTTTTACAGACCCAGCCCCCTATTTTACGGGGTGGAGACATAGAAATATACTCTTTTGAGTAACTTTCCACTCGTAAATGGTGAATCGCCAAATTTAGTAAAGTCGCTCAAAGGAGTATGAGTAAACTTTCCTTGTAGCAAATCTACACATCTAGGTCTACCTTTGCGAATAGGGGCCTAGATGTTATGTTATTGTTGTTAGGGACATTAGTCTTGAATTGATTTATGACAGAGTTCCCACGAACCTCAAACATTCTGACCCACAAATATTTCTTGACTCACCTTTGGTAGTCTGTCTGAATCAGCACATATTTCCACTGAGAAAAGGGTCAAAAAACAAATGCTCAAAAAAACAATGAAGATATGACAGAAAAAAACCAAATACCAATAAAAGGTAACAAATAGGTGGAATCCCAAATGGTACTGTGAATGACTTATGGGGTGGTCTTCAGCTGGGTTTGGTCAGACAATGTTTCAAAACCCCAAGTATACCTGTGTTAGATAATCTAAATTTCGCTTAACCATTGAATTTTTCAAGCCAGATTTTCTATGCGCTCAGAAAAACATCTTTGTAATAAAAGTTACTCTTGTGCATATAATAGCCCCGTCCTAGAACAAAATGATATTGCAGGTTTGAAAACTATTTTCTTCACTCCTACTCCCCATATCTGTACTCTCTGAAATTGTACAAGTGTCCTAGGCAGAAGCTGACAGTTATTGCAATGTAGAAATAAAAAAGTAGTGTCCATTTAAAATGAATATATAAATAATCATATCAAACAGGAAAAAAGTTTGATTTCTACCAAAGAAAATGCTGTCATAAATGTTCTACATATGATATTTCAATATGAAACAATCATTAGCAATGATAATCAGTTTCGTTTTGCTATGAAGGAAAAGTATTACTTGGGAATATAGTATAAACATGTTTTGTACTTTGTGTATTAGTACTAATATGAAATGTATGTTACTTTATATACATAGTGGGACAAATTTACTAAAGGTTCACACAACGGCATACAGCAATGCAAGTTGCTGGGCTGCATTGCATTGCGTGAACAAGAGAGAGCTGAACAGCACCATATCTACAAAGATATGGCACTGTTAATCTCTCTCCCTGGGACTGCCTAGTGCTATTGCAGGCACCCTTGCATCATATTGCAGTGGCAACTCTGGATTGTTTTTGTGCAGGAAAGGATACCTTCCTGCACAAGAACAATTCTCGGAGACAAATTCCTCTTTCTATGTGTGCTGCAGAATGCAGCACACATAGAAAGAGAGAGTAATGAAAAATGAAGATATTTCTCCTCGCTATGCCTCTTTCGGGTAGGCACACCATTCTGACACAAACCCAGGCTTACTGCATATAATAGATCTAGGTTTAGACAAAAATACATGGGTGGATGCATGGGAATCCCAAACTCCACCTATGTAACATATTTGCGATGCAGTGTAACACAGCACAAAGCACTTTGTTGTGTTAGTTTTTTTGCATGGCATGCAACACGAGACATTTTTACCCATGGCTTTGTAAATCTGGACTCGAATTTTGCATTGTGAATGCATCGAAAAAGTTGTGCAATGATGATACATATTTTAGTAAATCTAGACTAGTATTTTGCTAGTAAGGAAAGTCTTTAAAGTTGTCAATATTAGTACAACAACAAAGTACAATAAACTAATCAAAGAAAGTACCAACAAAAGCTATAAATCATCAGAATAATAAAAATAATAATACAAACACACACTCAATAAAAAAAGGAAATACACACTCCAGGGGCAGGCATAACAACTACAAATGGGAAATGATCTTGCCTTAGAAAGCCATTTCCCAACCTTTTGGTTTTCCAGTGCTTGTTGCCAATAGAGGTAGAGTCCCATGCAAATCACAACTGTGACCTTTCATCACCACTGTAAAATGTGTTGTGAGGACATCTGTTGTGTGGTTAGCGCAACTATAACCTATAGGGTTCATTGTAATCTCCACCCGAAAGTTTCCTGCGGGGAAAACTTGCCATCTAAGTTGTGCAGCTTCAACCTATGGGCTCCACTTAAATCCCAACTCCCAGCAAACCCCTCCCAAATATTTTGGCCCTAGTAAGGGGTTATGGGATTCTCCCTTGCCCAGCTGATTGGATCACTGCTGGGATATAGCTTTTGGGCATTGACAAAGGTAAAATAGCTGTGCTTCACGGAAAGAATGAACAAGAATTGAAAGAAAGCCACCAATAAAATGTAGAGAACTGAGATATATTGTAAACACCTCCTCAAGGCCCCAACAAGGACATCTGTTGTGTTGCTAACTCAACTGCAAATGTGATTCTCTGCTATATAAATTAAGCCTTGTTCAAAGTTTACACATGCTGCCTAGTAGTTTTACGTTCAAATGATAAAAGCTGCTTTGCTCTGAAATCCTAAAGGTAAAATCCCTCAGACTCAGAAATGCTTATAAAGTTGATAAAGTTCTTACATGTTTATAAATATAATCCGTTGGGACACCTAGGGTGCCAAACCATGATTAAAAGTTAACATTGCTCTCTCGGCTGCTGCAATCCTGGCAGCCCTCACAGCATGCATAAATTTGTTCAATGCGATATTGAAACACAAAAATATCTGAATTTATATATCAATCATAAAAGTATTGACTTCCTATACTTAATGAGTAAAACCACAAGTATCGAGAACTTAAACGTTGTTAAAAATATTGATTTTTATGTATATTGAAAACAAAAATATTGGATACAAACATATTTGGATAAAAATCTATGTCTAAAATATTGATACACACAATATCGAAACAATAATATCACAAAAATAACTAAATAATCACTAATAAATATAAAAAATACTGTTTGCATAAAACAGTTGTTTTAAATAAAAGGAAAATATTGTATACACATAATTAAATTAAACAAAAATATAATATATTTCATTTTCACTCCCCAAAAAATATAACAAAACATTTTAACAATACAACACCCAAAAAATAAACTTATAAACTAGAAACATTTAAACTACAACCTAAACATTAATAAGTATGCAAATGTCTAAATGTATATTCGAAGGCAGCAAGCTATCTATTATATATAAAAAATAATACCTAACTTAAGGACCACCGACAGACTGTCAGTGGCAGTCATTCCTTCAATCAGACTCAGCGGTCCGTGCTCCACATCACAATGCAGTGGGTCAGACCGCTGCAGCCTGGGGGAAAGACTGATGCCTCCGTCAGGATCAGGGATCCTGTGGAGGCGTCGGTCAGACAGATAATCCCCAAATGGCAGCTGTATCTGTTTAGGCTCCGCCGTCGGCATTATGATGTCCGTTTTTGACAGCCTTTCCATGTTGGCCTCTCTGTCATATAAAGGCTGTCGCAAAGTGACTGTGGGGCGCCCTAGAAGAGCCTTGCTTCCCCAACCAGCTATGCTGCCTGGGGGGCACCTGTGGTGCTCCCCAAACTTCTAGACATTGTGTGGTAGGCATCACATGGTGCTTGACACATGGTGCATAGATGTTTTAAAAGTAATTTATTTCTATTGCGGCTTGTACTGCAACCCACAGCACAAGCCGCAATAGAACAAATACACTTTCCAACTGCTGTGAAGGCAGTTGCATCGTAATAATGAAAGCGGGAGGCGGACTCCTTGTAGGGCTGTCCCTTTACTGCTACGATGTTGGTTGGACACTCGTCCACCCGACATCGAAATGGGCCCCCAAGCATTTACCATAAAAGGACCAAACAAATAAAAACAAAATCAAACTAAAACTAAACCAACCAATTAAATACAACTATAAACAACTTTAACCAATGAAATCAAACAAACACTTAAATCAACAATATAAAAGTCACTCATATTTAAACAACTAACTACTTCAAAAATGACAAATGCTGCAAGAGTGGAAACTCTGGATTTTTTTTATCACACCTTTACATAAAAATCATACACATATTAACAGCTACCTAACCAAGTAAGTAAAACTTATATTTACACTAAAACATAATTGTTAATAAACTTAAAAAGGTTAAATACCGAAAAATGAATAAATTACTATATAACTTCTTTCTTTTTACATAGACTTCCTAAAAGATAAACCTATGCCTGGAAACAGTGATAAACTTCCCGTAAATAACAACTATCAACAATCATCAAAAAGATGGAAGAAAGGAAATATACAATACATAATTCAAAAGTAAAACAAGTTTTTAATCATTTTATGGGTTACTTTACTCATTGTTTGATTTTATTCTATTATTTTTCCAGTACCATTCCTCTCACAGGGGAGCCTGTGGAGGTTTGCGAGATGGCTGGACCCTGTTTTCTTTCCCCCCTTGTTTTAAGGTCAGTACGTGCTTTAGCGCTCGCGTGTTAGACATGCCCGTGCATGGACGGCTACTTAAGTCCCCTGACAGCATGTCTGCACAGTGTCCTTGCGCAGCATCCTCGAGTAGTGTCCGCGCACAGCGGGCATACGAAATGCATGCCCATCTGCACCTGTCCGGGCTTGGACCGTGCTCAGCGCCAGCCACTATATTCGTTTTCAACCGCAACTGATGCTAAAAAAGTATTTGACAATTATTTACATAAATTAATACAATGAGCTTTAAAAACACTAATCTAAAAAAATTGGAACAGATACAATAAAACACAATTCAATAAATTACATACTAATTGACACTTACCAAACTATATTGCATACAACAATATTTTGTGCATCAATATTTTTACAACAAAATTAAAAGCAACACCCAAAATGATATTTTTTCCTTCGCTATTGGCGTTGATATTTTTTATGTTCCAATATTCTTAACACAATATTATTGTATTATGATATTTCTTTCTGATATTTTGTCCAAAGCACCCTTCTGGGGCACTCCCTCACCTCATCTGATCATCCACAGCATTGACTGGGAGCATTGTCAAAAAGGAAAGAGCTACGCTCCAATGAAGGAACCAACACAAAAAAAGAGGGGATAGCCACAAGCCACATGCAGGGAATTGGATTTCAGTATAACCTCCTCCCACCAAAGTCTCCTGCAAGAACAGCTGTTGTCTAATTAGCATAAATGCAAACATTGTGCTCTCATGTAATTCTGTGCATGGGTTATTTTCCTAGTGTTATACATGTTACTAACCACCATACTACCAACGCATTAAAAAAACCTCAGACACTTTAAAAGCATTAAACTAAAATTACCAGCTTAAAAAATCTGTGAAAATTAGAGAAACGTCACCAAGGATATTTACATAGAACACATATATTGTAAAGCCATTTTTAAAGTAAAGACTTCTGTGGGGACTGCTACACTCCTGGCAGCTCCCAGTACACAATTAAAAATTCATCGGTGTTGACACTACCCTCTCTTGGGCTCCACAAAACATAATAAGCAATTTTATTTGCCTTGCATAAGCTTATGGGGTGCTCCCTCACACTAGCTGCCCAGGCCACATCCTCAGTACTCCCATTTGAGCCAATGGCATTGACAGATAAAGCAGCTACTCTCCAGAGAAAGACAGACATTAATGATGAAAGGCAGCCACAAATAAAATAGAGTCCTAGGTTCCACCATAATATACCTCCTAATTACTCCTAAAACAACATATGTTGTCTGTCTGGCCATACTGCAGTTATTGGACTCTAGTTCAACACTATAGGTATGAACCCTTTCTTTATTTTGACACATGCTGTAAAGCAGCCCTACACATAATAACAGCACACTTGCACCTCAGAGCCATAAAGCTAAAAGGACCAATTTCAAAACTTCTTGAAAACGTAACATGCTTCTTCCAGGGGTATAAATGTAGGGTGCCAAATCATGTGTTAATGTAAAGGTTCCTGTGGGTTCTGCTGCACTCCTGGCAGGCCCCACAGTTTGTTCATATTTGGTGGTGATACCCCGCTGCCCCTTGGAACCACAGATCCACACTGTGGCACTCATCCTACTAGACCTCTCTGCAGCCTTCAACACCGTCTCCCACCACACTCTTGCCACCAGACTCCACGAAGTCGGCATACAGGGAACTGCCCTTGACTGGATCCGCTCCTTCCTCACCGGCAGAACCCAAAGGATCAGACTTTCATCCTCTCTCAGCCCCATGCTCCTCAACATCTACATGCCCCATCATTAGACAGCATGGGTTCAGCGTAGTTTCCTATACCGAAGACACCCAGCTCATACTCTCCCTCATGAAGAATCCCAAAGACACCAGACTCAGCTTCCAGGAAGGAATAAAAGACGTCACAGCCTGGATGGCCAGGTAAAACCTACACCCCCTCCTCCACACTCAAGATCTAGAAAGGGACAGGAGAGAAGTTTAGATGCAGGGGGCGTAACACCCCCCGGCCGTATTTATTAAACAAAGATTAATAAACCTTTATCAAAAATTTACAATATTTACATAATGTAGCAGAAAATATACATTACACTGATTACAATTGACAAGTACAGATGTCAGATGGCTAACCTTAACCTAACTCTAATACAAGGGTTTCCTATCCATATCTAACATATCTTTAATAATCATTACATTATTTATTTTCTGCATACCTAATAGAGCCTACGGCAAGGTCACTAACTGGTGTCAGATCCTTATCAATTTCTAACCACGCCCTCCAGTCGGAGTGCGGATGCGCAGAGGGCCCGTTCACCGTGAGGGTACTTCCCCCCGGTTACCCCCGTACGCTCTGTACCTGATCTCCATAAAGGGGCCCTTGCAGCTGTGTGCCATTTACTGGCGCCATTCTGCACGTACGGGATGGCCAACCAGGCTAGAGAAAGCGTGACTCCCTCCTCCCCCGCACCCAACTGCCCCTGGAGTTCTAGGAGAGACCACTTGTCCCTTTCACTTGGGCGACCCCATTCAAGAATGGCGCCGCCCTCTAAGGACCTTAAATTTACTGCTCACCAATCATGACCTTACTGCCACAGGCTAGCATAGTTGACCGACTATCTAGCCCCCCCTGCGCTCACTAGAAGGTCATCCCCTGCGACTAAGGCCACCCAACCACGCCACTATATTCTCTAGGAACACCTCATTGCCTACTTTGGACAGGTGCACACCGTCTTTTAGGAGGCACGGTTCACCCCTAATGCACCCATGGGCGATGGTTTGCAAGTGGGGAGGCCTGAAAAGTCTCTCAATTTTATTATTTATTCTCCTCGCGGAGTGATTCAAAGCCTTTACAGATTCCCCCCCTCCATTGGAATCGGGGTATCATCTGAGACCACCCGAGAGTGCAAGCCTGGCATGTCTTGGCTAACCAGCCTATTTCTGTGACTATAGTTTCTACCAACCCTCTTCTCCCCAGCTTTGCTAGATCGTTCCCCCCAAGTGCAGCATGATAATATTGGGAGGAGCCCCTCCCTTCCTTAATAGGTGCAGTATGATACCCCTGAACTGACTGAAGCAGAGCCCCGCTTTCCCATGATATGTTAATTCAAAACCTGCCTGCCGTGCCCTGTCCCTATAATTTCCTGTAAAGAAAAAATTAGACAGACGCCTTACATATGAATGGCCAACAATCCAAACAATCTGTGGTCTTTTCTTTGGTGCTGGTGGTCCTTGCGTTGCCCAATGCTGCTGTTGTAGTCTCCTCAGTTTCCACCCTGCATGACAGGTTTGAGAAACTGTAATGAAAGTAGAGAAAGACACATGCATCAGCGTTTTGTGAACTATCCAACTCACAGCATATGCAATCGCACATAGCGTTTATAACAATTGGAGGACCATCTCCCAATATTTTGTACATTGTTGCTAGGCAGACCCCTGGCTGTTGCTTCAGTGGCAGCACCTATCCTAAAGGAGTGGGTTCCAAAACAGCCTGGGTTCAAACCTCCCTTTTGGATTGCCATGTCCAGTACTCTTTTGAATTGAAAATGTGTCAGTGGGACCCCATCCGCATGTATCAGCTAAGGCCCCCCTTTGTCACAGGGTCTAACCTGCAGGTAACTCTCCACATTTGAAAGAGGACAGCATGGGTTACCATGTGCCCATTGTAGTACCACCCATCACCTCGCGCCTCCTGATCCGTCTTGGACTTCCTAATTGATATTAGTAATGTGTCACCCTACACCCTAATGCGGTCAAACTGTAGGCCGCTGTGTACATCAAGTTTGTTTTGGGTCACTAATTCGCCAATCCTGAATGCTCCATAAAAGGCCAATGAAAATGCTGCAGTGAACAACCGTACTTCCCCTGAGGTGTAGCAAATTGCGGGGAGGGTCCCTAGTAATGACGTCAGGAGCTCCACCCGATTGGCAGGCCTCGTGTCTGGGGCCGACCCTTGGAGGCGTTGCCAACCTTTCAGAGCCTTCCTAACCGTAAAACTGTTAGTGGGATCCCCTTTGTCGCTGATCTGGGCAAAGAAGGAGATCACCGCCACATGCCGCTTAGCTGCTGCAGCAGAACGCCCATCGCCTTGTAAAAAACCCAGGTACTGAAGGAGTGCACCCGTGTCGTGCCATCTCTCAGCCCACCCCATTCCCAAAAATGAACATATTGCCAGGATGCCCCTTCGTATGCTTTCCTGGTCCTGGGTGCTAGGCTAGCTGCCACGAGGTCCGGTAGGTGGGGGCACCAATCTGCCAGAGTCGTTCTGGGAAGGGGGTGGCGTGGGAGGTGCGCCTTGAAAACATGCATCTTAAAGCGAGAAAGTGCATCAGCAGCATTTTTAAGGACACCAGGCACGTGTTTAGCTCTAAATTGAATATTCAGCTTCATGCATCTGACAACAATCTCCTTCAAAAGGCGGAGAATCATCTTACACCGGGCTGCTTGCGGGTTGATGCATTTGACGACGGTCATGTTGTCTGACCAGAAAACCACTGACTGATCACGTAGTTGCTCTGGCCATACAGTCAATGCCATCCAGATGGGGAAGAGCTCCAGGAAACCGATGTTACCCGGCAAGCCGCTCTCCACCCACCATGCAGGTCACCGTTGTGCCACCCACTCGGTACCGAGTATGGCACCAAATCCCTCACTGCCCGCAGCGTCAGTCATTAAACCCAACTCCGCGGAGGCAGTGGGCGGACCGGGCCACACTACTCTGCCATTGAAGTCCTGCAGGAATGCCTTCCAAATTCGCATGTCCTGCCGAACCTCTGCTGACAGCCTTGTGTGGTGATGTTTCTCCCTGAGCCCCGCCATGGCCTGTGAGATGAATCGGAAGAAAGGTCTTGCCATTGAATAACCCTTAAGCAAAAGTGTGACCTTCTCTTTGTTCAAACATAGCTGTAAAGCAGCTCTGAACTTGGTGACTTTGTCCATGGGCAACCTAAAGCACCTCTGAATGGAATCTAACTCGATGCCCAGGAACTCTATCGTTGATGCTGGCCCAACTGTCTTCCCCGGGGCCAAAAGAACCCCAAAAGCTTGCATGAGCGCGCAAAACTCCTGCTGCGCCCACCCACACTCTGGGGAGCCCTGTGCCCCCAAGATAAGAAAGTCATCTAGGTAATGCATGACCCACTGATGCCCTTTCTTCTGTCTGAAAACCCATTCCAAGAATGAACTGAATCTTTCAAAATATGCGCATGACACAGAGCAGCCCATTGGCATACACATATCCATATAAAAAACTTCCCTTAAACTTAAAACCAAGCAGATGGTAATCGTCCGGATGTACTGGGAGTAACCGAAAAGCTGATTCTATGTCTGATTTCGCCATCAATGCTCTAGGGCCCAAACCCCTGAGCATCTCCACCGCTTGGTCAAAAGAAGCATATTTTACACTGCAAAACTCATCATCAATTGCATCATTCAGTGAATTTCCCTTGGGGGCTGACAGGTTGTGTATGAGTCTGAATTCTCCCTCTACCTTTTTGGGCACTACCCCCAACGGGGAGCAGCAAAATTCTCAACAGGTACAGACTCAAATGGGCCCACTACTCTACCCAGGCATAGTTCCTTGGCAATTTTTGTGGAAACTATACCTGGATTGGCCCGTGCAGAGTTGGTTCTTGCACTCTGTTGATCCCACATAATTTAGAGCTGGTATCCTAAAACCATCCCTGAAACCTTCCAACAGAGTTCTTGTAGTAAGGTGGAAGGGATACTTGTTGAGCCATGGTGTCAATGCCGTTACATCAATGGGAGACTGAGCTTTGAGCGGGGTCACCGATTCACTCCTGCTTTTTCCTACCCTTATCTTTTGATTTTTTGAGTCATTTGGATTAGGGGTGGGATGGGTTGGCACAAATGGAACATGCATGTTTGAACCTGCACTGACCCTGCAGTCTGGTGCAAGTCCGTCTGTTAAAATCCCAGCACGTCCCCTTCCTCCCCCCAGTGCGTTCAAATTATTAGTGTAACTTGTGTTAACCTGTGACCGAAAGGAATGAAAAGGCTGAGAGGACTGAGGGGACTGGCTCGTTGTGTTACTATGTCCTTCACCCCCAAAAAGACCCAACCATGCTATTGTGTTGATTCGGTCCCATGACAGCGATGGGTCAGATGCCTTAGCCACCCTGTAATTCTTATCATATTCTAACCACCCCCACTCTGCGAATTTATCATGGGCCAGAACCATCCTGTTTTGGTAGCAAGCTATCTGCGCCTGCAAATTTGGGAAACGCTCAGCCGTTACTGCCATAACTATGGAAAAGGCTCTGATTCAGTTGAGTAAGTTCTCTTCCACCCTGTATTTCAACATCTGACTAGCCCATTCCCTGGGAAGCATATTATCTTTGTTTTTTCTTGCTTCCTCACTTTCTCTTTCGCAAATCAGCAATGAAAACATATTGTTATATTCACCAGCCCAAATTCTATTCTTCAACTCCAGAGAAACATGTCTGCCTAAGAATTAACGCTCAGAGCGGGACTCACCGACATCCAACATTAGCAATGTTGGCAGCTTACCTGCTGCAGTGGTCCCAGGTGCCTCCTGCTGTTTCCCTGCTGCCGCACTGGGAACTGACAATCCCTTGTTCACCAGTGTGCTGGTACTACCCCCTGAAATGATAGGTAATGGTGCAGCTGGTCCTTCAACTATTTTTTCCCCAGGCCCCGCATTAAACTGAGACACAATTCGCTTTGCCTCTGCCAAAGCATTGGTACCCAACTCCTTACCCCCACAGTTGGCGTGAGGATGCCTGCCTTCCCCAACAATGGCAAGATTGCTGCCAAATGTGACACTATGTCTTGTGGGACCCCTGCCCCCCCGGTGGTGTCTCCCCCGTGGGCGTGGGCTGTGCAAGAGGGACAGGACCCCTTTGCCAGTGGGAGGCACTCCTGTGAGGGCGGGTGGGGGCACTGGAGTCACAGGGAGAGCTGGCGGTGGTGTTGGGGCATGTGGCGCCACTGGAGGCGCCAGTATTGGTACTGGAATCACAGGGAGAACTGGTAGTGGTGTTGGGGTATGCGGCTCTACTAGAGACGTAAGTATAGGCACTTGGAAGGGTGGTGTGATAGGTGCCATTGGAGTCTCCGGTACTGGGACCGGAGTGGGTGCCGGGAAAAGAGGGAACTCACCCTGAGGCACAAGTGGCACCTGAGGAACATGGAGGGTGGGCGCAGCAGGATTGACTCCCCTGGGAACCTGGGGGATTGGTGCAGCAGGTTTTTTCCCCACTGGTTTCTTTGCTTTAACCCTTTTTGGGATTGGTGCCCTGGGGGGCACATTGGTGTGCCTAGCTCTCTCCTCCTGCCCCACCTGACCCTCCACTTTCTCTCTAAGGTTAGCAAGGCCATGCCCGAGCTCGTCCACCTTTTTCATCATTTCCTCCAACAGCCTCTCCATACGAGAGCGCTGTTCCCCTCCTCTTCGCTTTTCCCGCCATTACTTCCCCCACTCACAAAGGTACTCTGACCCGCAGTAGACTGACCCCACACACCTGTCAAAACTGATTGACCACTATGCGAAGAGTGGTGGGTTTATCGCAAAAACCTTGAGAGTAAGGGCATCAGCGCCTAACTTATAGCAAACAGTGTTATCGCAATGCCCCTTGCCAGATCCCAGGTGTGTTTATAGTGCAACCAGTTTGTTCTCACACAAGGAAACAGTGTAGACCCAAAAGCAACCGTACCGTGATAGAGCTTCAAATGCTTATGATAAACATTTACATGCACTGCCTATGTCACAATAAACATTTACTTTCCGTATAATGAGACCCCAAAGCAAGAGAACAACACAGTCACAGATTAGCAGTGTTATATTTTACAAACTCCAAATGCACTTAAAATGCCCCTCAAAACGAGTGCCGCGCGTTGATTTGATTAATTGCATGTCCAAAAAATTGCAGGCAGAGAACCTCTAATATCTGATACTGTTAGCGCTCCCAACGTGCGTGATGGCGCCGACACACAAAGCCCCAAGGGGATTAAGCTGAACTCAAAAGTCGGCCGCTGTCCTTTCACCGCGCGCGCTAATGCCCAACAGCTGACGATATGCGGGAAACAAGGGGCCGGCCGGAAACTTTTCACCGCGTGCGCTATTTCGTAAATGCTGACGCCCGGTGAGCCAAACTTGATTGCGCTTATAATGTAATGCGGGACACATGCGCCACAATTCAAGCAGACCCAAACTAAAATTCTAAACACCTCGCAACACCCATTGGCTGCAGGCTAAGGAGAACAGCAATACGCGTCACAGCACCCCTTGGATGCCGGCTAACCTATTTTCACAATTCACCTTGGGCCGCGCAAAACCGGAGGGGTGTGCGCTACTAACGATATCTGCGCCACCCCAACCGGGTACCTGAAAGGGCTCCTGCTCCTCTGCTCCGACCGGCAAATACCCCTGCAGCAACCGCGACTCACAACACTCCCGCAGCAATCGACGACCCGCTCTCGCCCCGATACCGTGCACCAAAGTCCTACGTGGAGAAGCGACGTGGCAAATCCCTCAGCTTCTTCGGAATCCCGGTCTGCCGCTTCACCTGTAATGCATGAAAGAAAACAAAATTACAGCCTCCTAGCGAGGCTTGGGGGCAAGCTGGGGAGCAAGGAGCGAAGAGACAGACTCCTGTGCTCCCCAGCCCTTTATACCCCTTGGTGGCCAGGCCAGGGCTACTGGCCGGACAATGTCCCTTCGGGTGACCCGGAAGTGATTCTAATCACTTCCGGGTCACGCCTCCGGGCTGGGACCTGTGGGAAGGAGGGGCACCTGTTGCGTCACTAATGTGCGCGACAGGCCCGCCTCCTGCTCTGGAGGGGGCCGGCTCGACTGCCATACTTTTGGCATGGCTGATGCCGGCCCCGCCATTCTAGATGAACAACAGCTGCCTTAAGCTCAACTCAGAAAAGACAGAGGTCCTCATCCTTGGACCCTCCTCCACCGCCTGGGGCAACACCTGGTGGCCTTCCACCCTCAGAAACCCATCCACTCCATCAGACCATGCCCGAAACCTCAGCATCATTCTAGACTCCTCCCTCACCATGACCTGCTAGATCAATGCCGTCGCCTCCACCTGCTTCAACTCCTTCCGCATCCTCCGCAAGAAAGACTCACCCACACACTCATAACCAGCAGGTTGGACTACGGTAACACCCTCCACGCTTGAATCAACAAAACCCTGCTACACAAGCTCCAAACCATCCAGAACACCGCAGCCAGACTCGTCCTCAGAACCCCACGACACGAGCACATGATCCAGCACCTACGAGACCTCCACTGGCTCCCAATCGAGAAGAGAGTAACCTTCAAGCTACTCACCAATGCCTACAAATCCCTCCACAACATTTGACTCAAATACCTCAGCGAAAGAGTCTCCTTCCACGTACCCAAAAGGAACCTCGGCTCCGCCAACATCGCCCTGGCAGAGACAAACATCAGATGCTGCCCCACTCTGCACACCTTCAAGAAGAGCCTCAAGACCTGGCTCTTCGACTGATCCGGAGCTGCACCCCCCCACCCCCAGCAGAGCCTTAAGACCCTCACAGGTGAGTAGCGCGCTTCATAACCCCCTGATTGATTGATAAATGTTTTTAGCCCTTGCAAGGACTTATGTGGTGCCCCCTTGCCTGAGTTGGTTGGGCCACAGCCTTGGACCCTGTCCCATTGACATGTAAAAGAGCAGTGCTCCAGAGAAAGACAGTTATACTTCAGAGAAAGAACAAACACAAATGGGGAATGGATATCCACCAATAAAATACAGAGAACAATGCTAAACTGTAAACTACTTGTCAGAATGTGTTGGTTCGGTGGTCTTATTGTAGCTACTAGGTTCTATTTTAATAGTGTATGAATAAGTCTTTTGATATTTTTACACATGCTGCAAATCAGCCTTAGAACCCAATAAAAAGGGTTTCCATATGCTAGAACCATATAACTAAAAGCACTAATAAAGAAATTCTCAGCAACTTAACAAACATCTCCTACGGTAATAAATATAATAGCCTGTGAGACATAGGGTGCCAAACCATGCATTAAAGTAAAGGTTCCTGTGGGGGGTGACACTGTCCTGGCAGCCCCAGACAATGTTAAAAAATGTTGGTGGCACCTCTGACCTCTCTGGGGAATCACAAATCTTTATAATATGCAAATATTATGTGCCCTCGCAAGTGCTTATTGGGCACTCCTCTACCCCATCTAATCTGGGCACGCAGTTTGAGGGATGGGGAAAGCAAAAATACTTTGCAGATAGAACGACCTATTTGCAGAACAAAAGAGAGGAATGTGCAACATGCAGCACATGAACGCCAATGGAGAGCTAAACAGTTCAATGACTGCAGAAGTGGAAGGATAACGCACTGGCAAAGTTAAAAGGGCTATGCTCCAGAGGTGGAACAAACACAGAATGGTGACTAACCAACAACAAAATGCAAAGACCTGGGACTACATTATAAGCACTCCCTACCAAAGTCTCTTGGTAGGACATCTGCTGTCTGGTCAGTACAACAGTAAAACCAAAGGGGATGATGGACGGAGTGTTGAACATTGCAAGCACTCACCCCCAGTCAACTGATCTGGGTTTAAACTATCATCATTCTTTAGCTCACTCCGCCACCCCAGTTCAGACATGGCCATATGCAAATCAGTCTGACCCTAAGCCTCATGGGAACAGTCCAGCCCGAACTGCCAAGCCATGTCTTCCCTGGACCGGAAACAAGCATCCTGGGACCGGTTTCTGGCTAATCAGCCGTCATCAGCCAGGCTAGCTTGAATCCAGTGGCAAAGTGAGCAAGGGACCCACGTCTGGGCATTCCCTGCCAACTTAGGGCGAACTATAATTCTGTGTGCATGAATCCTTCTATTTTTGTTATACATACTACAAAGCAACATACTGGCAATGCAGCAAATGCTCCTGCACCCTTGAACCATAAAACTAAAAACTCCAGCTTCAGAAATGTTTAAAAACCTGAGAAGCATAAAGATAATCACCCAGGCACAGAGGGTGTCAAACCATGTTCTAAAGTAAAGGATCCTGTGGGGACTGCTACCACCAGGTATCCCCCAGAGTAAGTTCAAATTTGTTGGAAGTGGCCCTGCCCTCTCTGGGGAATCACAAAAAATAATATACTATTGTTGGTCATTGCAAGGTCTTATAGGATGCTCTCTCATCCCAGACAATCAGGCCACAGCCGTGGCACTGTCTTTGAGCTAGGGGCATTGACAGGTAAAACAGCTATTCTCCCCAGAAAGAATAAACACAGATGAGGAATCAAAGCCATCTATAAAACACAGATAACTATGCTTCACTTTAATATGGTTGGCGATACTACAGTTATTCGATTCCAGTTAAATACTGTGTAACTGTATCAACAAATCCGTTTTTTTTTTTGGGACATATACTAAAAAGCAGTCTTCGCACCAATTAGCAAAGGCCCTTGCATCACAAAAACATAAAACTAAACACATTTAATTTAATAAAATACTAAGAAACTCAACAACCTTCTCCCAGTGCCAAAAATAAATTTCACTGGGAGACATAGGGTGAAAGACCATGTTTTAAAGTATAGGTCCCTGTGCAGTCTGGTGCACTCCTTGAAGCCCCAGACCATGTTCAATTGTTAGTAGCACCCCTGTCCGTCCTCACTTTGGTACCACAATTCCTCCTATGCAATTTGTTGGGCTTTCACAGGAGGTTTGGGGTACTCTATCACCACAGCTGATTTGACCCACAGGCTGCTAAATGAGGAAAGGCAAAAAATTGCAGTGTTATTTTCTTCAAGGGTGCCACAATCACAAATGTATTCTGCACATAGAGAACATCTATCTGCACAACAGTAAGCAGGGCATGTACTCCATTTGAGTACTAAATAGCTCCTTGACATCAGTGGAAGGCTACCGCACTGGAAAAGTTAACAAACACAGAATAGGAATGTAAGGCCAGAAATTCAGACTTAGAATGACAGAAAAGTAAGTCTGGGCGGTGAACTCCACTCACGGAGTTTGTGGAGATTTCCGCACTCCGCGTTACGCGGAGATTGCGGAGATTCTTCGCTCGTGTTCGTCAATGTCAAGTTGGCGAGTGAGAAAAATCCATCTCCCGGCGAGATTTTTCCTCATTCGCGATCGTCAACATCAAGATGGCGAGCATGAGCGTGGAATATCAACCTCCCAGCGAGATTTCTCAACGCAGGCGGTCAGATTTCTCATTGTGAGTGGTCGCGTATGTTCGCGACCTCTCGCTTTGAGAAAGTGTACGTTCATGCTGCTGCTCGAGTAACAATCTACTTGCACTGTGCATGGTACCGTTCGTGTTGATTGCACAGTGCAAACAAGCACCTGGCATTGAAAATCACCGCAAACAGCATTCATCCAACCCACTCCGCCGCTTGTGGAGCTCCGCATAGCGTGTCAGAGTTTTTTTGCCCAGGTTTACAGAAAAGTCATCAAATCACGAGCAAGCATTTACTCGTGGAATATTACCAACAATGCTGTCTCCAGCAGACAGCTGGAGCTGTCGGTATGAGACAGCAAAAATGTAGGGTAGGACATATGTACTTTTGCCAGGAGTGATCACAGACTCTGGTGGAGGGGTCTAGTTTTATGTTAGCTGTGGTTATAAACAGCTTTAAATGTCTCACAGAATGATTACACAGAATACAGAAAGTGGCAAAAGAGCACCCCTCTCAGACATTGGATATGGTATGTGCACATCATGAGCAATTGCATTATCCATTGATTCTAATCCTACCTGTCAATCATGAAATAAGAGGTTTCACAACTGCACTAAGGGACTCATTAGGATGGTGGTCGCACTTACGCCGACCGCCATCCATTCGGAAATGGGACCGCCGGACTACAAGTCGGCGGTCCTGCCAGGCAAATTAGGATATGACCTCCACCATGGCGGGTGCAATGTCCATATTTTGTATTGCGGCGGGTGCTGCGGGATGCAGCACATCGCAGTACAAAAAATGGACATTACACATAACGCGGCACATGGAGCTGGAATATGGAAGAGGGCACCATCGGAGCCCCCCAAATCCCAAAGCTGTGGCCCAATGGTGAAAGGGAGACCGCAATGGGCCCACAAAGTCCCTTTCTGTCATTCTTTTCATGGCAGGTTCAGGAACATTGTAATACCTAAGACGGTGCCTGGCAGGCACTGCCCCGATTGTAGGTATTGCTGCACCTCCGACAGACCGACAGGCTTCTTGGGTCTGTCGAATCCATGGTAGCCGGTCTCTCTAACCGCCACAGAACCACTTGCCAACATAATGAGGCGGGCGGTAACGCAGTCAGAGATGGCGGTGGGACCGCCACCGACGGGGTGATGGTGGCGGTCCCACCGCCATACTAGTGAGGCCCTAAGTTTGATGGCCATTATTGGTGCAGCTGTAAGATGATTCCACATGGGAAGGGTGTCCTTTTTTGCTGTTTCCTGTCTTACTTATAGTGGAATGCCTTGCTTTCTGTTCTAGTACCACTATAACCCCAGTGTCCCATTCTTGCTTGACTGCAGCAGATGCCGAACTGGTCCTTCATTACTCATGGTCAGACAGGAGCCATCTATTGAGAGAAGTGTTCTGTGAACAGTCACACATCCATGTCCAGTGCACACTGCTGAGCTCCAATTTCACGCTCATGCATGTACGCCAAAGCTATCCTGGAAATTGGGAACAGATATAATGATACACCTGTTAAAAATAATGATATCTTTGAATACCATCGGTTAGCCTTCTGATTATTCTTTGGCCCCCAAAACTTACTGTTGCTATCTTTTGAGTGATGTATACAAATGGCTTCCTAGTGAAACCCTAAGCCAACATTGCTAAGCCAGTCAAATCCACTGAAAATATCTACAAATAGTTTGAATTCAAAATTACCATCATACACATCATCCAACAAGCTAACATTTATATATATCCTCACTATTGTTGGTGCATTCTACTTCCTGGGGGTGAGCTAACGGTTGGAGATGAGGCAGAGTGGAGGAGTAGCTGGAGGTAAAAACAAGGGACATTAGATATGCAAGAGTAGAGAGAGGGAAGCCCAAGAGGTCACCCCTTGTCAGCAGTGCAGTCCTAGCAGCCTGGTCCTCATTGCAATTCAAACATGAATACAAGACATCACCAGAGCAGAGCCTTTCCTCATAGAATACCCCCCATCAATGGCTCAGCATGGTACTTCATGGGCACTGCACCACACCCAGGGACACTCTCTTCTCTGCCATCCGATGAGGTGAGAAACAGCAAGTAGGAGTTTAAGGAGTTGTTATGGGGAGAATGCTTGGTTTGTGGGGGAAGAATAGTGTTTGGTTGACTGATGCATATTAGCTTAAAGATCGTCTGTGTGCCAGAGACTTTTGGAAAGAGGAGGAGTTGTTATGGTATCCTCAAGCAGATATGATCTTGTCTATTCTTGCAGGACATGTAACCTCAAATCACACACAGCCCTGAGCTTAGAGGACACATTGTGGAGCTATGTTCATTTAGCTTATTACAGCTTGTGGTGGTTTTTAGGCCGGGCAGAGACAGGTTTACCATTTGCCACAGACCGCATGCGATCAGTATGTAAAAGCAAATGGACTCAGCCTCCCTTCACGACTTATTCCATTTATCACATTCATGGGCGAATGGTACATGTGTAATGCTTTTTCTTGTAGTGGATGTCGTTTGTAACACTTGATTTCTCATCCTAATCTCAGATGCTTGGTGGACAGATAGTAGCAGAATTCGCTTTTTTTTAAAGTAATTTTACTGAAAGCTTTTTTTAAATGTACTTTTACTGAATGTTTCTGAATTTTTATATAGAAACATTTTTACAGCAGACTATTAAAAGGTGACTCATGTAACATGCATTTTTATTGCATGTTAACTATGATAAATTCAGCAGTAGCAGACAGGAGCAAGTGTCATCCATCTTGAAGTTTGCATTGCCATCTAAAAGACAAGGAAACTCGCTTTCTATACAATGATTTAATTCACTCAAACCCAAGAGGTACAGCACATGGTTAGAGAACTTGGATTCACAGGATCTGCTTTCACAAGTTCATTTATAGTAATTACTACTTTCAGGACTACTGTATTGAACAGTTTAACAATGTTCGCTTAATTTCAGTTTCGAAGTAGGGTTGGCATAAAATTGTCTTATTAATTATAGTGCTTACTGCTCTGGTATTGTGGCATCATATCACTGTATATAACATACAATAAAATTAACCGACTTGGTGAGAATCTCATTATCTTGATGAGAATGAAACATGTATTTTAACTAGATGTTCATTAATCTACTAAGTTATTCAGCTGCATGGAAAACCAAACATCCGTGTAGAACTGAAATTAGAAGGGCTGTTTTATTTTTCTTCTATGTAGCATTTTTTTAAACAAATTACACTGAGAGGGGCATAGCTAGCGTCCATGCAAGATGGCGGCTCCTTTCTAAGCTCTTCCAAGCCCACTACTTCTCAAACTGCTTTCCCAGGCCTGAGCACCTCCTTGATGGTCCGCAGTGAGGAGTAGTGCTCCTCTATGAATTAGCGACTATATTGAGGGTCCTTGAAGATCTGGGACCCAGCAAGGCTCGTTTCCCTGACTCGCCTTCCAAGACCCATGAACTGTTCAGACCCCTGTGTCTTATCCCCTCACTTGCCCAGTCCTAACAGGCTAGGTACGAAGTTCAACATAATGACACTCTGCACCCTATATAGTTCCCTTCTACTGCTACCGCGTTCACCCACCGTATTATGCTTCAGGCTACGTGCTCTTGCTCGCAACACGATATTCTGCACTCTAAAGTTCCTTGACATTTCATTACTTCTCTGCACACTCACCCTCTATTATACTCATGTATGTACCCATGCATTTCTGCAGTTAATCCTGTTTTAGAAAATTGCTTGTGATAAGTTGTACTAAGCTCTGTGTGCTTTTGCTTGCAATATTGCCTGTCAGGGTCTTACGGTTTATGCCATGTCAATCTATAATCGTGGTGGGGGCGCATGCCCTACTTTTTTGCTTTTACTAGTTATACTTTACTTCTCATATCCTACAAGTGACATCCATTGCTCCTTGTCTTTCAGACATTTTCTACCAGTTGGAGAATAACTGCTTTCCCCATGAGCCCCAGCTCTATCCCCAACACTACCAGTCTCCTCCTGTTTTCCCTACCCAAAGTCATGTGATACCCATTATCCATCCCTAGCCAGACCACAGCCTGTGGCAACCTACAATACTATGCCTGCCTTACATGTTCCCATCATTCACCTATGGCTGACTCCAACATCACCCTGCTTAAAGTGATTTCCCGTAATGTCAAAGGTCTCAACCACATGGTAAAGCACAGAAAATGTTCTGACTACTGCCACACTCTTGAGGGCAATCTATTTTTCTTGCAGGCAGACACAATTGGCTATAAAGAAGCACTTTCCTTCTCTATGGGATGGGTATCAGACACTGCCTGCTCCCCCAGTTTCTCCAAAACAAATGAGGTCCTTACACTGATCTCCAAGAAATCTGGCCTCTCATGTATCTCATTAGAACCAGATAATGGTAGATGGTTAATTACATGACTATAAAACCCCACTATGGAAATCTATGCAGTTAATATACACACACCTACCATAGACAACCCTACATTTTGGGATGCTCTCTCTGTCAAACATGCAGTCTTCCACCCAGATTCTCAGATTGCTCTTGGTGGCGACTTCAATCTCACAATGGACCCCTTCTAGGACAGGAAATCTGACATCAGACACAGAACACTAGATCCCATAAAGCGCTTCACGCCTTGTGCTTGGGTCACAAACTATCCAATTTTTGGATACTCCACAACCACACTGGCAGTGACTTTAAATTTTTCTCACCTCCACATAACACTTTCTCCAGAATCGACTACCTCCTAGTAGTTTCCACTCTCTTCAACACACTGCCTCTACTTCTATAATACAGATCGTTATTTAAGACCATGCAGCCATCTCCATACATCTCCAGCTCCTTCCCACTCTCCCAAAATCAAAGGCTTGGCATATGAATTTAGAGATCCTTGAGGACTCAAATGCGGTTAAGGAACTTGTTGATAAACTATCCCAATTCATTCAGCTAAACCAAAACTCTGTATCCTCTCCAGTTACTCTTAGGATCTCCCTGAATTGATTCTGGACAGGGTAAACCATAAGCTGAATGTGACTGAAAAACAAACTTATTAAATCATCCCTAGATCAATTGACCTCAGAAATAAAAGCAAAAGAACTGAGCTGCTGGCAAAGGAATAATCCAGCTACCCTGTCACTCCCAAAGTGACTAAAATAGGAGTTCAATTCTATAATCAGTAAACACGCACATCTTTAGGTTCATGCCCAAAAAGGTTAAAAAAATATTCTTCCTTAATAAAGCTGGAAAGTCCCTGGTGGCCTACCTAAAGTTTAAGCATAACTCTAACCTTATCCAAATGATCAAAGATGAATATAACAATCTATAAACTTCTACTGAAAAGATACTTTAAAAGTATCCAATCTGGTAAGGCAATGGGACCGGCCGGATTCCCAAATGAATTTTACAAAACATTCACCCACAAAATTATTGCCATGTAACAATTGACTCTCTCCCATTTCGCTAACTCTGGGTAGGTAGCTGTGTTCACCTCTGATGCCACCATTGTGGTTATCCCCAATGACGGAAAGAACCACTCCGACCCCAACATTTTGAGACCTATTTCCCTCATCAACATGGAAGCTACAATTCATGCAAAAATGCTTGCAAACCTTCTCACACCCCTGATTCCCAAATTATTCCACCCTACTCAATACAGTTTAATCAAAGGACGCTTAGCTAGTGACAACATGCGCCTCTTCTCCAATATCAATAAGAGAGTCTCCAATCCGCTTTCTCCATTAGCAGCAGCCATAGTCCTGGATACAGAGAAGGCTCTCAAGAAAGTCTCCAGGCAATACATCAAATCCGTTCTCTCGAGACACGCTTTGGTGAAGGAATTCATCAGAATGACCATGACCCTATACTCAAAACATTCCGTCAAAATTAGGATTACCGGAGCCCTGTTCCAAAGCTTTATGTTACAACAGGGGTGCCCCCTGTTGTCACTACTGTTCTTACTTGCCCTTGACCCTTTGGTCCTGATGCTAAATAAATCACCTGATATCCCAAGCATCTCCTTTAACAACATCCCATACAAAACAGCTGCATACGTGGACGACGTTCTGATAATCTTCAGAGCTAGCGAATACAGCAATCCTATCCAGTATTGATCATTTTTCCAACATCTCAGGATATTCACTGAACAGGTACAAGACTGAGATCCTCCATCTGAATATCCACTACAATATCTCAATGAGTAGTTCATCCAATTTCCAATGGACGTCTAGTATCAAATACCTTAGGATATGTTTTTTTAAGGACATCGCAAACACAAAGGGATGATGAAAGGAGTGCTGAAACTTTTCAAACACTCACCCCCAGTCACAGATCTGGGTTGAATCCATCATTGTTCTTTAGCTCACTCTGCCACCTCAGTTCAGACCCAGCTATATGCAAATCAGTCTTGACCCTGTGCTTCAAGGGAACAGTCCAGCCCGAACTGCCAAGCCAGGTCTTCCCTGAACCAGAAACAAGCATCCTGGGACCGGTTTGGGGCTAACAGCCCTCATCAGCCAGGCTAGCTTGAATCCAGTGGCAATATGAGCAAGGGACCCACTTCTGGGCATACCCTGCCAACTTAGGGCGAACAAAGTAAACACAAGGGGCTGATGGATGGAGCACTGAAACATTTCAGACACTCACCCCCAGTCACAGATTTGGGTTGAATCCATCATCATTCTTTAGCTCACTTTGCCACCTCAGTTCAGACCCAGCTATATGCAAATCAGTCTTGACCGTGTGCCTCAAGGGAACAGTCCAGCCTGAACTGCCAAGCCAGGTCTTCCCTGAACCAGAAACAAGCATCCTGGGACCTGTTTGGGGCTAACAGCCCTCATCAGCCAGGCTAATTTGAATCCAGTGGCAATGTGAGCAAGGGACCAGCATCTGGGCATACCCTGTCAACTTAGTGCAAACAAAGCAAACACAAGGGGATGATGGACGGAGCGCTGAAACTTTTCAGACACTCACCCCCAGTCACAGATCTGGGTTGAATTCATCATTGTTCTTTAGCTCAATTTGCCACCTCAGTTCAGACCCAGCTATATGTAAATCAGCCTTGGCCCTGTGCCTCAAGGGAACAGTCCAGCCTGAACTGCCAAGCCAGTTCTTCCCTGAACCGTAAACAAGCATCATGAGCCCTTATCAGCCAGGCTAGCTTGAATCCGGTGGGAATGTGAGCACTTCATCTTCATCAATGAAAACAAAACTGTGAGTAAAATAAAAGACTGACGTTTTACATGGTCACTGAAACATATATCCTGGTGGGGTAGATTTGAAAAATTATGCTTTCACCTTTGGTTAATTTCTTATCGAGCATAATACCTTCTCGATTCTCTCCAGACTTCTTTCTCAGGGTTGATCAAGCAGATTTACATTTCCTACGGGTGAATAGAATAAAAACCCCAGAATTAGCTTAAAAAAACTGAGAATGGCAGCAAAAGTATGAGGTTGCAACTTCCCTAATTGTATTACTTGCAAACATGTCTACTTGGCGACCCAGGGCTCACAGTTGTTTGAAAGTAACCTGCTGAAGAAATCCGTATGGCTCAACGTGGAAACTCCATATCCCACTCCTTTTCACTCCTGTCCAGCCTGATTATGGCACAATATCCTTATACCAGTACTGAAAAATAAAATCTTTAAGGACACTATATTCACCGTTCTTTCCTTAGATGCAGTACTGGCAAACAATATTCGTAAATCAACTTATACATCACAATGACACAATAAGAAACTACATATTCCTAGTTCTCTAACCATCGGGCTGATATGGGCAAGTAAAGGGGTTTTAATGCTATCAGAACTCTACGATATTACCAAACCGCTTTCATTTGACTTCCTACAACCTCTCCGACATGGAGTTTTATGATTTTCTTCAAATTAAGGCCAAGATATATAAGTTTGTTCCCACCAATAGTTCACCCATATTACAGAAACTCTGACTAATATTATTGATTGTTCAAGCTGCTTCAAAATTCTACAAAATACTTACCACTTCCAAACCCCCGCACCATCTGCCTTTGGCACAGAAATGGGCCTCCTACTTTTTCTCTCAGAGGCTTGCTTCCCTGAGCGAGGACACCTAGGCAAAATTCAGATCACACATACATAGGTACAAACTGATTACCACCCTAACCCAGACCAAATTCTTCACTGCATACCTTATGCACTGGACCCCTGCAAAATTGTTCCAATTAATACTCAAGGATGCCAACACATGCTGGTCATGCAACTTGTCCCCTCAGAACGAAGAGCACATTTTCTTCTCTTGCCTTCATCTGCACTCCTACTGGCGAGATGTTTTCCTGCAACTACAAAAATATTCAGACCGACCATTTCATTATCCTTCCCACTAATTTTACTAGGACTCCATCTGCAAGATCCCATTGACCTCTCTGAAAGGGATCTTTCCCTCCTCAACCTTCTACTAACCATTGCTATCAAAGCTATACTGATCAATTGGAAGTCTAGCAACAATGTATCATGTCAAACCTGGTGGGCCTGGGTTACCTATCTAAGAAGCACACACATGACCCAATCTAATAATAAAGGTTGCCCAGTAACCTCCGAACATAATTGGGACAAGCTAGATCCATTTATTCACAATCAGTCCCCCAAATGGGAAATCCTCCACTACTCCCCCTGGTCACAGGTTTTTACCATTGTCAGCACTAGCTAGGTTTTTACACCTTTCTTGTTGACTCACATGACACAAACTCTCCCCCCCCTGCCTAGCCCCTTACCCCCACCCCTAGATACTACACCATACACACTTATAAGGATGTGTACAATATGCATACATTTCTTACTTGCATCTCTCAAGACTCATCATATCCCCTACTACCTATCACTCCATACCTAACCGCATATCATTGCTCTAACCTTACGCTACAACCCCTTGGTACAGTTTACATCTAATGGTAATCTATGAATTATATTGATAACAATCATAAGTGTCACCTTGATCTATATGTCTTGACATTGCACATTTTTTTCCTTTCCATTGTTTCCTTAAGTATTGTTATTCTTCTTATTAAAACTGCCAATAAAAAATACTTTGAAATACAAAATAAAAAAACATATTACACTGTATTTAGTACGATTGCATTTTTTATTAGTGCTCATTTATATTTTTCTATTTTGCATAATAGGCAGACAATGTGGAAGTCCTTGAAAGTTCGCTCATTTTCTCCTTTTTTTCACATCTGTGCAGCCTAGCTTATAGATGTATTTGATGGCTGAACAATTATGTATACTTTAATTTAGCTCTTCCCATTTAATTGTAAATAATCAACCAAAATGTAACTTAGAGTGCACAGCTATTATGTTCATGTGTGTTTTCTGGGTAAGCATAGATGACTGTCTGTACTTTTCCAGTATGTCCACACATAGCTGTAACATTGGTGTATGACTGATTACATGATAATTAACATTGAAATGTGTGTCGTGAGATTATGGGGAACAGAAAATGGAAAGCAAAAACAAAATCCTTGGTGTGGCAAAATGATTGCTTTACCTGATAGGCATTCATTTAGAGTGAAGAGATATTGTAATTTTTTAAAGAAAGTTTCATTGTGAAACAGAAAAGGTGATACTGGATTTTGCGTAACAGATATTTATGTGGTTGAACACCTCACTCCATGTCATCACAGAAACAGCTGCCAGTCCATGATTTCTATCCATCTTTAATTACTTTCAGGTGTTTCAGGGTATTTAGCTCAATGGAAGCAAACTTTGGGCCCGATTCACAGAACTAACTTAAGACAAAATCCTAAACTTACTACCATTTTGGTATTCACAGAAGGCACTTATTCATTTCGTTATTCAAGAAGTTAGGAGTCCTAACTTTAGGACTCCTAAATGCCTTCTGTGAATACCGAAAGTCTTAAAGTTAGGATTTTTCTCAGTTTAAGAGTAGTAAAGTTAGGACTCCTAACTTTAGGACTCCCAAATGCCTTCTGTGAATACCGAAAGTCTTAAAATTAGGATTGTTCTCAGTTTAGGAGTAGTCCTAAACTGAGAAAAATCCTAACTTTAAGGGGGTAATATTGTTGTTATGGAAAAGGTGGATTACATGGGGGAAATTGAGAGGCAATTAGCGGATACCACCTGCTATAGGAAACTAACCCTTAATCCCATCAGACCGCTATGTAATTATATCAACACTAAACTGTTTGAGTGGCGGGAAATTGGCCTTTTGGATGAAAAGGAATATGGGTACTTGACTGTTATGGAACCCACTTTCCCATGTATCTACATTTTACCCAAAGTTCACAAGGGAGGCCTTTTTCCACCTGGCCGACCGATTATTTCCGGTATCAACTCTCCAACAGAAAGACTATCTGAATATGTGGATGGTTTCCTCCAACCATTGGTACAGAATTTACCTGCGTACGTGAGAGACAGAAAGGATATCTTATCTAAAATTGAGGGATTGGAATGGTCAGATTCTATGGTGTTTGTAACCCTTGATGGAACCAGCCTCTATACTAGCATCAAGAAGGAGTTTGGTGTTAGAGCTATGGAATTCTATCTGGGACAAAGGTCGGCTGACCACTTGTCTCATAATGAGATGCTAATGGAAATGATAAACATAATATTGTCTAAAAACTATTTTCTCCACGACAATAAGTGGTTCCAACAGATACAGGGGACGGCTATGGGCTCCAGGTTAGCGCCCGCTTACGCCGGCCTCTTTATGGGCTGGTTTGAGCGGTTGCATGCCTGGGGCCGACATGCCGCTACATGGATGGAATATGTACTATTCTGGGGCAGGTACATCGATGATGTCATCATTATCTGGAATGGACCTGTCCCCGAACTGTTGAGTTACCATCATTATCTTAATGACAACCCATACAACTTGAGATTCACTATAAATTGGAATAGGGAGAGGATTGACTTTCTGGATATCCAATTTTTTATTCATAACAATACAATACAGAGTACAGTTTATCGAAAGAATACTGCCTGTAACAGCGTATTGTATTATGATAGTGCTCACCCCCGACATGTAGTAAATAACATCCCCTTTGGGGAAATGATAAGAATGAGAAGAATTTGTAGCACTCAGGAGGGATTCATTCAAAATGTAACAGAAACTAAAAAGAGATTTTTGGCAACGGGCTATCCCCTGTCCCTTATGAATAAAACTAAGCGTAGGGTTCTAAATGTCAAACGAGAAAGTACATTAGAGGAAAGAATACCACGGAATAAGAAAGGGAAAAGTTCCTTTACTGCCCTTGTAACTGGTTACAATAGGGATAGTAGTAAGATCTTCAATATCCTACGAAAACATTGGAGATTGCTTGAGGAAGTACCAGGCCTAAAGGATGAAATAACTAGAAATCCAAGGGTCACCTACAGGCGTGGTCAAAACTTAAGAAATATGCTTTGCCCTAGCTTTGTGACATCCCCTAAAATATCTAATTGGATGACAGAGGGACAAGGGGGTTTCTTTACATGCATGAAGTGCTGTGTTTGCAAAATGGGGAAAAATAAAACTTGCACGTTTCAATTCAATACTGAAAAAGTTCACAGGATCAAACACACTATCACGTGCAAAACTAAGTTTGTCACATACATCTTGGGCTGCCCATGCAATATGATATATGTAGGTAGTACCAAAAGGGAATTAAGGATTAGGATACAGGAACACCTGAGAGCAGTAAGAAATGGGGATCTGAGATATCCCCTTACTACTCATATCCAAATTAAACAACACAAACTTAACGAATTATGGTTTTTTGGAATAGACCATATACCAGTATCCCCCAGGGGAGGAAATAGAGAGCAGGAATTAAGAAGGAACAAAGCTGGCTGGATATGCAGACTTCGATTTGTGGAAATGGGGCACAATAGTGAATCTGAAATGCACTATATCCTTTAAACGATGCCCTGCTAATCCTATGGGACATTGGGCAATTACAAACTAGCCTATGTATCCGTTGCACATAATGATTTCTGCTCTTAAATCTTACATTTTACTGTATTTGTGTTACAATCACCACTGAAGAAGCAACTGTATCCCCTACTAGCTTATAAACGCTTATAGCACTAGGTATGGTCTACCCTCCTCTTGTTTGCCTGTAAAGACCAAGTAGTTTACTGCTCCCTTAAGATGTACCTTTTTTAGATGATTAAATGTTCACCTAACCCTTAATGTGTTATGACTGTTGTAGTATCTGCAATGCATATCCACTCACCTTATACTATGCACACACCCTACGGGGAAATTGGACTACATACACAGACCCTACGGGGGAATTGGATTACATATTTCTCTTTTGCTTAAAAATCCTTTTCGCATGCCCTGTCCATTTTTCCCCTTATGGCTTATCATGATGCCGTTAGGTGGGTGATTGTACAACTCGCTTATTAATTTACCAGTCCCCCTTTCATGTTATAGTGTGTGACATTAGGAAGAGGGATTTATGTGTGCCTGGCGGTCCCTCTAGGATTCGAATCGGTCATAACATGGTGACTACCGGCTTTGCTTGTTTCTGACAGTTGTTAACTATTCAATGACGACAATTTATATCATACTGTTCCTTCCCTACAACAATCCTATGTGCGTTAAAATTAGCAAACTATTCTGTAGCCTGTTGGCCTTTTCATGCTTTTGCCCTCTTTAGATGGTGCTTACTTATGCCATTTGACCCATACTGACCTTGTTTTTGATGAAAGTTAGGGGCTTTTTAGCTTAACCACTGTATCTATCTTTCTTTCAAAATAATAAAATAATAAAAAAATATATATCTGGTAATATTTGATGATCCTCCTTATACTCATGTTGAGGCGTATAAGTTTCATGAGAGCCCTAATAAACGTATACGCACTAAAATATAACCTTTCCCCACTATTATGAAGGGTTATTTAACGCCTCAAAGATGGCGGCTTCGATTATAAATGACTCTATGGCAGTTCTTTTTCGGCTGTTCCCGTTTTACATTAACACCCTTACCTCTCTTAAATGATGTTTGTTTATATTTCCATTGTGCATTAACGCTCTTACCTCGCCTATATGGCGTTTGTTTATATTGCCAAACTCGCTTTCAATTCTTAGCGACGACATTCCCCGGATTATGGACCAACAAATATAGTGGCTTTTTAATCTGTTTTCTTCAAATATAAGCAATCACAAGATGATCTTCTATTTTAAGTGATTGACAAATACGTTTTATCTCTATTTGTTATGAAGGGTCAGATTACCCTTCAAAGATGGCGGCCGCTCTTTTCAATCCCGTTCCTACCGCTGTCTTGCATTTGGAACTCCCATTCTCCAAGAGGGAATACTCAGTTGTTGCTAATTGGAAGTAATTTCTTGCACTATATAAACAGGAAGTATGAACTACTTGCCCTGTTGCAACCTGACAGGGGTGACATTTCTTCCTACGATAGATGCAGAATCGGGTAGGTTGATGTATTGGGTTCCTCTCACCTGCTTTGCTAGGTGCACTTTAACCAAATTTTCCTGCCTGTTTGTATGACGCCAAGGGGACTGCACGGGATCAGCTTAGTATTATAATATAAACTCTCTCTGTCACCCATATGCTAGGCTGTAGCGTTTTTGGCTTTTAACGGGTCTTCTTGCCTGCTTCCCTAGGTTTATTTTAACCAAAACTCTTGCGTGTCTGGGTAATGTAAAGCGGGCTGTATGGGGTTAGTTTAACATCATAAGGTTACTTTCCCACCTATCCATACGCTGTTGTCTCTGCAGGCTTTATATATTCGGACCACTGTCTCCCTCTTAATTGTCTTTGACATTACAATATCTTGATACTTGGCTATCAACTTACCCGATATTTGTACATTAATCACTTTTAGGCATCTTAGAGAGCGATACTGCCGCTCGTACCGTTGGATGAAATTGAAATATGACTAATGTTGGAAGGATACGACTTGCTTGAGCTACTTAGCAGATAACCTTCTCTTTTGAAATTGAAACCGAGGTACACACCCCTTTAAGTGAGTATGTATACCACCTCTTAACAGTATGGTTATATGTCGTTTGTGCAGTTAATTTATGTACTTAGTTCGTTTTCACATTTGCTCGTTCTTTGGCTTTTCCCTAGTGACACTGATTGGTGTTTCCTGTAACATTACAATTGAAATAGAGAAAGAAAAAAGTACAAATAATAACACATCAATCCTTTCGGTGGGTATACATTCCATTTCCCTAGCCCTTGATTTTTGTTGTTCCCTTATCTCTTGCACTTGATTGTGATAGGTGTTTTCTAGTGTTGTCATGATTTGATTATGAAGGTTACTCGTCTGTCAGATTTAATTCTAAGGAATGTTATTAGTCATGCCCTATGAAGTCCATGTATGATATTTTAAATGAAACTAAGTATTCAGGAGATGATACTCTAATTATGCCAACGAAATGTTATACCTTCCACTATATATTGCCACAGGCCATTTGATTGAATCAACTTATATGACAAACTTACTTGTTACTGCAATTAGCTAGTGTGATGTAAATTTGATGTCGGGATCAACGTGTAGTAGAATTATGCAATGTTGATTACTCCAATGACTTTATGTTGGTTTATACCTGTCAATGGACGTCTTATTTAATCTTGATGGAAATTGAGCCCAATTGAATTTGGTCTCTTTTATGTATGTAGAATTTTGTTTACTGTATTGTTATAATTGTCTGTGCCTAGTCCTCATGTGTGTTATTTATACTGTGTATTTTTTACAAAAATCTGTTGCAGCCCTGAAGAAGTCCCGAGGTGGACGAAACGCTTCGGCTGCTTTGGCTGTTTTGGATGTTTTAATGTGTATATGACAAATAAAAATAAAGAAGATTGCTTTGAAAAGAAACATCATGGATATGGACTGATTTAAATTGTATTGGACATTTTGAGTGGTGCATCTTGTGCTGTTTTTTCAAGTTTACGAGTTTGTCTTAAGTTAAGTCTGTGAATCGGGCCCTAAGACTACAACACCCAAAATGCACTAGGATTTCACATCAAAGCAAGAATGAAAGCAGTGTTCATGATGACATAGAGTGATGTGGCCACTGTTAGAGCTGTCAGCCATACGGTGGCCTTCCTCTCATCTTTTTGATTGCCTCCTCCATTTATTCTGATCTCATTTTGCTGCACTCTTTGCCACTGCTAACCAGTGCTAATGTTCATGTGCTCACTCCTTAAAACATAGTAATATTGGCTTATCCCCAATTGGCATATTTAATTTACTTATCAGTCCCTAGTAACATGTATCCAGAGCCTGTCAATTAATGCTACTATGGGCCTGTGGGTCTGATTGTGCCACCCACTTAAGTAGCCCTTTAAACTTTTCTCAGGCATGCCATTGCGGAGCCTTTGCATGCAACTTTAAACTGCCATTTCAACCTGGGAAAACCAACCTTATGCCATGCCCAAACTTCCTTTTTAATACATCACCCCTAGCATAGGCCCTGGGCAGCCCAGAGGGCAGGGTGCAATGTATTTAAAAGGTAAGACATGTACTTTTAAGTTTTACATGTCCTGGTAGTGAAAAACTCTTAAAATCGTTTTTCACTGCTGCAAAGCCTTTCTCTCCCTTAGAATAACATTGGAGTTGCCTTACTATATTTTAAAAGTGTAATTTCCAATTGGGAAGACATAACATATGCATGTTTGGTGTCTCTGGAATTCAAATTGAAAATCCTAACTTATGATGATGTTGGATTTTAAATAAAAATTCTGAAAATGCCACTTTTAGAAAGTTGGCATTTTCTTGCAGGCAGGATATGAAAGGTCTATTCCCTACCTAAGTAGAACAGAAAATGTTGGTCTCTGCTACAGAAAAAAAACGCAGATTTTCAGCAAACTTTGTAGGAAGTTTGCCCTTACATCTGAATAGTCCTTTTATGTTTATGAAAATGTATTCAGTTGTTTTTGACATATTGATTTACAAAAAGGCATAGGGTGAGCTTAAAAGTACTAATCTTAATTATATCTAAGTTGATTCACAAATCAAAAGTTCACACTAAAAACTAGCAAAACATGTTTAGCCTAATTGCCATTATAAAATCCATAAGTTTGAAAACCATAATCATTCTTTTGCAAATCAGTTTTGCAGAAAGGTCACCAAAACCCAAACTATGGGAAATGAGAGCCCACCCCTATTCCGCTATTAAACATGGCTATATTTAGAGATGGAAGTCTGCACACATATGCATTTTTTTCTTTCAAAGAGAACTTAGGTGCAGATAGCATCACTTTTTTATAAAACCCTATCTCTAACCCTAACCCCAATTATAAATCAAGCAATAACTCTTGTCCTAGCCTGCAGAAACATAATAAGTCTGACTGTGATCCTGGAAAGTTGAGTGCAGATTGGGCATGGGAGGAGGAGGTTATGGGTGTATTCCAAAAAGTTATTTCGCTTAGATATTTTCTCACAGGAATTATTGAGGAGCAAGAATGCAAAGATGTTGCCTTTTGGCCATGGCTACTCAGTACTTGGGTTACAGGAATACAGGGCCGAACTGGGGAACTAAAAGCAGGTGGGGTAAAAATGCATATAGGAGTGCACTTTCTTTGTCCCTTTTGCAATCTCTCTCTCTCTCTCTCTATACATACATTCTCTTGCTCTTTCCTTCTCACCTCTTTCTCTTCTTCCACTCTGATGGATTTTTCCTTATCTTCCCTCTCCATCCCTATCTTTCTCCTCATGGACCTGGGGAAAGTGACAGAGGACCCAGGAGTGGCCCTGAGCTTTAAAAACAGGCTCCCAAAGGCTCCAGCCTACTGGTATTAAAAAGCTTGGTGTAGTAAAAGATATGTCTAGCCTTAGAGTAATGCCAGCAAGACATGGCTGTGGGTCAAGCATTGTCTACAGTGCCCAGTAGGGCACTATATAATGAATGTGCATGTACTTTCCCCCCAAATAAATAGGTGTATATAACTGTCAGCTTGGAAACTTGCGTGAGTATAGCTCCAGAGAAAGTAAAGTTATAGGGGTTGTAAAAGTTACATTGTTCATATAATTCCAGTTTGGAATCATTGATGGGGAGATGAGTTGGCCTAACGTCTAGGGCGGGCAACCTCGTATCTGGGGAACCGGGTTCGAGTCTTGGCAATGACGTTAAACATCCTGTGGTTCTGGGCAAATCACTTAATCTCCCTGATCCTATCAAAAATGAATGTGTCCTCATGTAACGCAACTGGTTCTATTTAAAGCGCTCTGATACCTGATACTTTCAGGTCAAGTTCGTGCTATATAAAACTCTGGAAAATTAAAAAAATTGATGATCAAGAATGCAAAACATGTTGCCTGGTGTCCATTCACATTCCGCATTGTGAGGGAGTGTAATGCCTGAGGAGCATCACAAAGGCCAAATTTTGCCTCAAATGTCCTGGGCGCACTTAAAAAGGTTTCCCCAGTGAGTATTAGTGGAACTCATCAAAGGGAATGTATGTACTACCCATGTGAAGCAAGCACTTTGGCCTGAGTGCTGGCTACAACTATGGAGAAAAGCCATGTCCCATGCTTACAGTCTACTGAGCATTTCCAAAAGGTTTAATTAGCTAGGTCACTGGACCAGGGCATTCCATTACAAGTCCCTGTTTGCCTTGAGAACAAAGTATAGCCTAACAAATTCAAAAGCATCTCTGGAATAAACTTTGTAAAAAGGAAGTTTTGTTTCTTTACTTGCATCTCAAAAATATGTTGTAAAAAACATGTAATTATCCTGTCATTATCATAAAATCTTGGGATATTATGTGCATGTTCCCAGACTCAATACCTCTGAAATCTGGCCTTTATGGTGACCTATATGACATTAACCCTCAATTCACAGTTTGTGATGACCCCACAGGTGACAGCACAGATGACATCATAAATGACATGATCAATGTCTTCAATGGTAACAATACATACTAGGGGACCATTGACATCATAAATGACATACAGGAGCTGCTATTCATCCCTGCACCCCTGAGTCAAGTGGGCTTAACATTTGGCTGAGCAAAACAAGGTCAGGTTCAAGATCCGTGCACCAATGTGCTGAACACCATTCTCAATGAAACATTGAATGTTGCAAGTCACTGAGGCTTTCTGATAATGGCAAAGATAGGAAGAATTGTTTTACAACGAGGAAAGACTACAGTAATTCCCAGCTGATGCCATGTTTGTAACTGCATGGAGCATATTTTGATAGAGTGCTGAGTGAATGAAATCCTGTATTACCCTGTTTTTGTATGATGCTGTAAAATTGTAACTTAGAGTCCATCAAGTATAAAGTAATTATGCTCCATGCTTTAACCATGTTAGTGGAACAAATCATAGAGTCAGCTTGTCTGAATGTGATGGTTTCTTTTGTGTACAGTAATTTGCTATGAAAAAGAATAATTTGGGGAAATGATAACACTGATTTAGAACCGTATGATGAGACATGATTGCATAGAGTGAAACTGATAAGGCCTGAATGAAATACCCTTACACCTAAGTGCAGGGTACTGGTGTCAAAAAGCACTTATGTGTGTTGTAGTGGCTAAGATTCTGACTTTGGAATGAATCTCAAAACCAGAGGTGTATCAGTGGCTTTGACAGTCAGCCAATCATTGCATCTGAAATTACAGTTACGTATACATATAATGTATAATGTAAAAATAAAATGTGGGGGACGCAGTTTTGATAATTATTGTACATGATAAACTCTAACACGGAGGTAGCTGGAATTTATCGGGTGCAAAGATTGTAATCATTACAAGGGTAGCCAGCAAAAGGGGGATAAACATGGATGTTGGTGCTTCCTTAACGTGGCAGAGATGGCACAAGTCAACACTTTCATAAATTACTGTTCCTGTAACTCAGGTTGTATTTCTCTTAGCACTACACCTCCCCTGATATGGGTGAACCACATGATTGATGAGCGGAGGCAGTAAGGTATTGGGCTATTATTAGGGGTCAGTGCCTGTCCAAATCCAATAATATTCACACTTGTAAAGGGGAACCCTCCATATCACTAAATTAACCTAATCTAAATATCATGGTAGCTATGGCACAGAGCAGGCAAGCTTAACTTAACGTGTAAAGTAGTAATGTAATACAAAACTGTTATAAAGTCAAAACACCTAGGAATAAAAATCTCAAATCGATTTAGCAAAATAAGAAACATTTAATAAACAAAATGACACTAAAACCCAAAAAGGGAAACAAAGATATTAATATTTAAAGTTTTTATGTAGCAATAGACCAAAAAGAACAGAGCACCAGTGAGAGTCAATAGTCATGTTAGACCGGGTTCTAGGTGCAATGTGAAGCTGACTGCAAAGGAGCCCTAATACAAGTGGGTTGGTCCCTCTGAAAAGTGTGGAAGTCCAATTTCAAAAAGGAATTACAGGCCTGGATGCAAAAATCAACCTTCTCACTTTTTGAGTTGGAAATTCTGTTTGCACAGCTTGAAGCTGAACATGTAGCCTCCGCTGTTGAACAGCAAGTCAGATACTGGAAGCATGGTGGTCACGCTAATGCTCTGGATCTTTTCATCTTTTGGTCGAAAAATCTTTTAAGTACCAACACAGAAAAGGTCATTGTTGTTTTTTTCGGAGGTGTAGAGTTTGCTCACAGGGCAAAGCTGAAATTCAATCAAGCACTGTGGAACTGGCAATCGGAAACATTTTGCAGCAGGTACAGCGGAAGCACTGGAACATAAGAGAAAAAGCTTTTCAATGTCTCCAAACTTTGTGACCAAACAATCACTGGAGTTCTTTTCACGGGCCCCAGGATCTCAATCTCAGGGGAGGGCACTTAAAGAGTTCTCAGGATGTCAGGCAGAGGACAACAGCAAAGTTCAGTCCTCTTGAAGCTTGTTGGTGTCCCTGTAGGCACACAGAAGCCAGCCAACTGACCGTTTGAGTCCCCTTCTTTCTGCTGAGTAAAAGGGGGAGCAGATCCAGTCCTTCAGTGCTCCTCTAAGGTCACAGACAACATGACCAGCCTTCTTCTGCTCTTCCAGAGGTCTAGAAAGGGTGCCTTGATATGAGAAACAGTTAGGGCCTGATTTAGATCTCAGCGGAGGGTTTACTCTTTCACAACATTGATGTGCCTTCCATCCGATGAGACTGTGGTAGTAAACCCTCTATACCTGAGTTGGCGTAATGGAACAGATATAAGGGACAAAATCACCTCAACTCACCTTCACACGTCTTGTACAGATATGGACCTGATCCTACAAGTCTTGCCACTGCTGCTGCTGCTTGATCACAACCACATGCAATGCATATGCGGGAAATTCAAAGTGTAAGATGTTTAAACGAACACACCAGTAACAGCACTCGATTCACATGTATAAAGTTGGCAAAAGCTAACCTAAAAAAAGGGACCCATTCGCAGGATCAAAAAATGTTTGACAAATAATCACCCTCCATGTGTGGATAAAAATATATCTACCTTGAACACATATGCAACACACATCACAGGGAGAAGTGCAATGAAGCATGATGTTGACATTGTTCTAGACAAGCTGCTTCATTTGCCATTTGAAATGTCACCCAAATCAATGTCAGTCCAAATTTGTATTCCTGCCACATATCCATCCATGTAACAGCTACCCTTGTCCTGTGTAACTCCTGCACTGGATCCAAGGACAATAGAGACAAACCTCTTTACATTGATCAGCAATCAAGGTGAAGCAAACACACCTGTAGTCACATATTCCAATGAATAATCTCACATCAATTCGGTGGTGCAAGTGATCATTACAATGACAAATCACTGCCCATAAAATCTAATGAACATCACATATCAACCTGTGTATGTCCATAACAAAGTACATTGTAAATGTAAATGTTGTATAAACTCAAAAAGAACTATTGATGGACAGACTGCAGAACAATGTCATACATTCACCCCAGTACAGAGATCTGGGCCTAAATCCATCATTTTTTTGCTCACCATGCCATTCCAGTTTGGACCCAGCCATATGCAAATCAGTCTTGACCCTGTGCCCAATGGGAATAGTCCAGCCCGAACTGCCCAGCCAGGTCCTCCCTGGACTGGAAACAAGCATCCTAGCACCGGTTTCGGTGTTTCACCCCTCTTCAGCCAGGATAGCTTGATTCCAGTGGCATGGAGAGCACGGGACTCACGTCTGAGCACACCCGTACCACTCGGGGTGACAAATGCAAAAAGAACTATTGATGGACAAAATGCAGAACAATGTCATACATTCACCCCAGTACAGAGATCTGGGCCTAAATCCATAGTTTTTTTGCTCACCATGCCATTCCAGTTTGGACCCAGCCATATGCAAATCAGTCTTGACCCTGTGCCCAATGGGAACAGTCCAGCCCGAACTGCCAGGCCAGGTTGTATAAACTGCCATAAGTTGCAAACAAAGTAATGTTTTACACAGTCTAAGCTCTGCAACATTGCTATGTGCTCAACAGTAGCTGTGGAAAAGTAACGTCAGGACTAATGTGGTCAAATGTTAGCAAAATATTTATTTTCCAATCAAGAGAATATATCATTGCATAACTCAAGGCCAATAGCTTGTCCAGAAATACACTGTGCGGCTGGGAGCAGTGCAGTGCCACCAATCTGGCCTCAAAAGACACTGCCAGGGTAACCTCCTCAGGAAGGAACATCGATTGGGCAGGGCAGGCACCTCATAGATCCTACTTTGGAGAGTGATATTTGAGTTTGGAAGGGGTGTCTTTGTGTTGGGAAGAGGAAGAGGTGGGCTTTCATTTAGGAGGGGTGGGTTGGAAAGAGGAAGGGGTGGACTTTCATTTAGGAGGAGTGGGTTAGGAAGTGGAAGGGGTGGATTGACACTTGGAAGGGGTGCGTCGGGAAGTGGAAGGGGTGGGTGGATCTGTAATAGGGGTACATATGAATGTGGAAGGGATGGTCTTGGATGTGGAAGGGGTAGGGTGTTGTTTGGAGGGAGTGGTTAGAGGTTTTGGAGGGGTGAAGGGCAAGGGAAAAGGTAAGATCTTCAGTGGGAAACATGATAGGGTGTTTGAGAAGGAGTGGGATCTTGGAGGTAGAGGGAGTGACAGTGCGTGATGTGCCTGTGTCTGTTAATGGTGCAATTGCTTGTGGATCTTGTGTATGTTCTGCAAGTATGGGTGTGTCTTGTGTCTCACATGTCTGTTGGGTGCTTAATTGTGTGCAATCTATGTTTCTTGGGTGTATACTATGGGATTGGTGTGTCTGGTGTTACTGTGGATGTGCTGGGTGTGGGTGATATACATGTTGATGTGGTATGGATCCTGGGTATGGTTGTATGTGTAATGTGTGTGGATGTGATGGTATTTGGGGGTACATTTGGATGTGGTGTGTGTGCTGGGTGTGGATGTGATAGTGGTTGGACGGTCCATATGGGTTTAGTGGTGTTTGTGCTGGGTGTGGATGTGATGGTAGTTGCGGGTGCATTTTGGTGTGGTGGTGTGTGCTGGGTGTGGATGTGATGGTGGGGGTGCGGCGAGTGCATGAGTTTGTGGCATTGTCTATGCTGTGTGTTGATGTGGTGTGGGTGGAGGGCCAGTGTGTGTGGCGGTGTGTGTGGTTTCTGTCTGTTTGTATGTGTGTGAGTGTTTCTTGTGTTTTTTTTATATATTTGTGGATGTGCTTCTTGGGTTTGTAAGAGCAGGTGCGTGGAAATTTGTTGTGTGCTTGGGCCAGGTTTTTGAATAGGGTTTTGGGATGGGGAAGGTGCGAGGGCGAGAGGAGATGGAGGCTGTGGTGAGGGAGGAGGCCAGAGCCTGAAAAGATCTCTGTAGGCCAGACATTGCACTGTGAATGCCTTCCAGGTCGGCCACCATTTGCTGCAGTTGGCTGCCTTGCCTCTGGATGGCATTAAGTAGTGCAATCTGACCTACAGAGATGTTTTTCAGGAGGTTAATTGCCTCCTCACTCAGCACCTCTGGGGACATTGGCAGGGGGTGAGGTGCCTGGAGCAAAGGAGACAGCACCACTCTTAGAGGTGCAGGCCTGGCCTACTGTGTGGGGAGCAACAGGGAAGGTGGAGATGGTATGGGGTGGAAGACAAGGATAATGTTCTCACAGTTCCTGTGGGGTCTGCCACCACTAGGGAGTGTCTACTGACAGAGGACTCAGATGATTATAATGTTGAGTCTCCATCCTCCGTATCAATCCCCTCACCCTCTAGGCCACTGGGTCCCTCAGTGTCAGTTGTCTGCTTCCCCGACGATGTTGGCCCTTTCTCCTTTGCTTGCCTGTGATGGTGCTGAAATGACATATACAGTAGGTTTATTGAATCTGCATAAACACAACTGATAATGACCTTTGAACACAAATCTTTTCTAAAGTGAACAAATTACACCTGCCTCAAGGCTAGCAAAATTGGCTTCACCTTTAGCATAAGCACATGCATGCATGCTACATATTATGAAAACATTTGTTCACAGTAATGCCATGGGCCCAGATAACTCCAAAAACATGAATTAACTTGACTTCACTCCATCCTTATGTATCTACTAGGACAGTTTAACTCCTTGAATACTTCGTCCCTTGTAGTGTAGCATACTGAACTGACATCACCAAATAGAATGTCTGCAATAAAGACATTTGCACATTTTTTACACAAGTCTTTGAAATCAGCAATGTTTAATTTCTCTAAAGCTAAATCATGATGAAATGAGAGTCAAGTAACACTGCCATGCTACTCCAATATGTCCGGAAATCAGGTCACCTGCAAACGGGCTATTCATAATTATGTCACTTTTTAGTAAGCACTTCCTCATATGTCCACTTTCAAAATAGTCCAATGAAAGCTGTACTGAAGTAGCTTTGCCATGTATCACAGTTAACATAGATAACTAACCTGGAGACATTCAGAGGAAAAGTATAGGGAAATATGTCAACAAATTGCTACATCATAAGTGAAAACATAGCCCTACAAACCTTCCCAAAACACCTCAGTACTGTTCAAAACACCATTCTTACAGATCATTTCTTATTGCCGATAGACCATTGAAAGTTGTTGTGTCTCAGTGACTATCTATGGAACAAACAGTTTTTTCTTTACTTTTGTTCTAATGGAACGGCACATTAAAGTGCCATTTGTGTATCTAACACCAATTGCCATTGGTGTCACCCCTTGAAGCATGTCAACAGGTAATAATTCTGGAAATTTCAATAAGTGAAGTCCACAATTGTGAATGCTCCTACATAAATGACATGGAACTTTCAATACTGACAAATCACTGTAAGTCCACTATACATGTCCTTCATTGCTTTATCATTTTTACATGACCAAGGACATTGAGTAATGACTTAGGATATGTGTACATAGTCCTATCTGAGTTTTCTCATTAACTGTATACCTATCATAGTTATTTGTGAAAATACAGACTGGCCTACACACAGATATTTGTGAAGGAGTCAGACATCAACTCATAATGACGCTTCAATCTGGTATGAAACAGTATTGCATATGAAACAACAATAGGCCAATGTTTGCATACCAATATGTTGGCACTAATAATGATGGCATCTGTGATGTATGCACACTTGTGTTTGTGTAGAATCTCAACAAGTGTTGTCCAGTCACTGTATGCAAACTGCAACATATGTTATGTCACATGTAATATGGTTACCATTGCATGAGACACAGTAGTGATGGAGAATCACATCTGATACAAGAAAGACCAGTGGCCTCTTTGGTAGAACTGTCACCCATAACATCATACTACATGGGGGGATTTAGGACTTTAGTCAGCCATGTGTCTGCTCAAGAAATTACATTATGGTAGTGGACTGGAATCTGCTGTGTTCCTGGTCAAACGACAAAAGGCAAAGCACATCATCATGCACCTTCTACCAGACCTACACATTCAAGAACTATATTTGTGCGATGGACATGGGTCACCCTAAATGTTGATGAGCAAATGCCTAACTGCAACTAAAAAGAGGTTTATGTAACATGTAAAACTCTGGACAGGACTTAAACTTTTGTTACTGCTGTTGGATGCTGAATTGCCTATCAAGCTAGGATAGGCCATCACAAGTTTGCAGGCCATTAGGGGGGTCAGGGTATGATGCCCGCCCAGCATACATGGGGAGGAATTCCCCAGCTGGATCTCTGTGGTCTTCTGTGTCCAAACCCTTAGGTCCTACCATCACGCCGCACTGGCTGTAGACCCCCAGAGTCTGCACCTTCCTGGCAATGGCCATCCATATATCCAGCTTCTGACGGGCATTGACCTGTATGGATGCAAGTGAGGCAAGAAACGTAATTTTACTGTAACTTTCCTTATATCTGTATTGATGTCACATATTTTAACTACATCTAGCACTAGCATAACTCATAAGTTATCATACAACATGTGTAGTTTTCACATACTGAGCATTAGAAATACCTTACTACACACTTTTGTTGTAAGCCGCTGACTATCCTCATCACTTGTCAGGCCCTAACCTCACTAATCCAGCCCACTAACATCATCTAGCCCAGGGGCCTCCAACATTTTCTGTGATGTGAGCTACAATGAAACAGGACAAAACATTGTTTCCTACTTAAGGCTAAACAACTTGTGCATTTCATGGCCAACCTCATTGGCTTGATGCCTACATTCCATAGAGCCAGTTACCATAGTATGGCCTACATCCAATTACTAAGGGCACTGTGAAAGGGTTGCTATATATGTCAGTGAGAGCTTGCTCTATGAGGATGTGTGGACATCTGTACGTATTAACGGGATATCATTCTACAGCTGACTGAGTCTGTGTGGTATGTATTAGCAGCACAGGACACACCTTTTGCCATATGTGCCACTTTTACGTGGATGACATTAACATACCATTGTATGTCCTTTTTGATTCAAAGAATATTAAACTACAGAGACATCTCCTATTCAACACCTCATGTGAAGTAACTAAATTTCTGATCTGTTAAAGTGTCACATGTGAACTAGGGCGGTACAGTGCAAGCATGACTTATGGAACAGTGAAAACGGCCTCTGGGAGTAAGGGGACTGTTCTTAGGAAAGCACACACTTTGAAAATGTAGATACATGGAATGAAGTGTTAGGTCAAGAGGTTACTTCACTCAACCTTCCAAATGTAGTCCATGTAAAAGCAATCAAGGGTAGTATTGTTGGCCACAACTCAATTTGTGATCATCCAAAGATTTTGAGTTCAATATGGATGTAACTCAGTGCATAAGTTATATTGCCACGGAGACTCAACCCCAGCCTGGCCCATGATTCTGACTGGGCACAGCTCATTGTCAGGCCTTGCTATCTGCAGGCTGAGTATAATGATGTCACATGAACAGTACCTTTCCACCAGTTAACATTTAAAGTGCTAAGCTTATGCCCATCCAAGAAGTTACCTCAAGGCTGTGTGCCACTCTGAAGGTGTCTGTGAGCTACTGGTAGCTCCTAGACAACTGTTTGGAGAACCACAATCTAGGCTGAGTGAAATGTGGGACTATACACATAGTTAACATCATCCTCATTTGCATTTGACAGAGTACATACACAGCTCATGCTATAAAGGGTATAGATTTGTATTCACATTTAGCATTATGTTGGCTTTCTAAATTCACAGGTACCATGAAATGTATAAGTGTGTAGATGTCTTCATACACACCAAGTACAAAACTAGGGCTCTAAATATTTTACACATCCCAATGGTGATATCAATTAGACAATGTATAGCGCTCAACAATCTCTAACATGAGTGTCCTATGTAAAGACCACATAATGTGACATTAATTAGCACCCTTCACTCTGGAACTCAGAGGTACATTGTAGCTGTGGAGATGGACATGAGGATGTTAGATAATCATATGCATACAAAATATTTACCTGTACTATAGTGAGCCATTGAGCTGGCCATGCGGGGAAAGGACCTCAGTAATCAGCAGCTTCAGCTCTTCTGCTAAGAAGGCAGGGGCCTTCTCACCTGCTTGGCCTTGCATGATTGCTCCCAAAGGTGACAAACAGCAGCAAAAGTGGAGGAAGTCTTGATAGCAGCAGTGCCAGGAGGCAAGTGAGGTATTTTTAAGCCACCACTTACATTTTCGTGACGTACTCGATAAACTTCAGAGATGGATACAGCCATTGGCTTTCTACCATTACAATCACCAATATTAGCCTACGGCTGTGTTTGTCGTGGAGTTTACCGACCACTGCACTGTTAAATTCCAACACTGCCATCTGATTTCGAATGTCCCATTGGTAAGGTCAGGCAGCTGCCATTTTAGCGGTTGATACCAGTGTGTCACCACCACCCCAAGTGGGGGCTAACATGTTAATACTTGCAAACATCTATTTACATTTACATTTTCAAACACAAATGTATTGTGTAATGCTCTACTGTGCTGAAACACAATATTAGCACTGTGTAATGTACTTCTTCTTTGGCGGTGTTTTGGAAAGAAAAAAAGTGAAGGTACAAAAAATACATTTGTGATGTATTATTTACACATTTATTTGACATACACATGTCAAGGCCACAATTGTCTTTAGCGATAGTTAACGAACATAAGGTTATTTCTCAGTAAAACATGTTGATTACATTCATATCCAGTGATAATGATATTACTTTGTGCTTACTCTTGACCTATGTTACTGTGGACATTGCGACAAATGACCCAATTTGTTTTCACTGCAGACATAGGAACCCTGGTAGAGGGAGAAGATGACAGCCTCCAGTGTACTGGCTATTTCTAGACCTTGTCACTATGGAAGAAAGGGATATAATCAAAACGTTTAGGCTGAATAGGCAAGCAATACTGGATTTATGTCATCAGTTGGAGCCTGATATCCTGCCTCACAACACCAATCCCACATGTATCACACCAATTGTAAAACTGATGGCAGTACTTCATTTTGTAGCTACAGGTTACTTCTAATACATTTTGGCAGTATCTGGTGGTATGTCACAACCAACTACAAGAAGTGCTTTCTTCAATAATAAGATACATTAACAGCTTCATCTAGTTCCCAAGGCACTTGGGTTTTGCCAATGTTAAGGTTGATTTCTATGGATTTGGGCACCTACCACATGTGGTTGGAGCCATGGATGGCACATGTATTGCCTTGGTACCACTGCACACCAGGGAACAAGTTTACCTTACGAGGAAGAACATCCATTCAATCAACGTGCAAGTTGTCTGCTTACCAGATTTGTATATCTCAAACGTCTGTGCCCTGTTCCCTGGATTAGCCCATGATTCCTTTGTACTTTTGAATAGTACCCTATCACTGCTAATGTCATAACTCCAACCGGAGAGGGCCCTTGCTTGTTGGTAAGAATTATCTGTTATGAGTATGTATGGGTAATATAAAGTAGTATAATCTAAAAGTGTGCAACTTATTGTTGCATATATGTCTGTCTTCCATGTAGGAGACTCAGCTTATCCCAACAGCCCATGGCTGTTGGCACCGCTGAGGAATCCAACAACACCCGGGGATGTCTACTTCAATGAGGCCCATGGAAGGACACAACAGTCAGTGGAGCGGGCTTTTGGGCTACTGAAGGCCAGATTTAGATATCTGGACAAAACTGGGGAAGCCCTCCTCTACTCATCCGAGAAGGTGTTCCAAATCACTGTGGCCTTTTGCATGCTCCACAACATCACCCAGCTGCGGAATATCCCTTACATCAAAGAGGATGGAGACCATGAAGAGCCACCTGATGAGGACCATGGTATGCTAAATGAGAATGATAGTGGTGAAGAGGAAGGAGCTGACTTGCTGACAACTTATTCTCATGAGTGTAAGTATTTCTAAAATGTCATACCTTTCACTGTTACTCAAACTATTATTGTGATGAGGAGAGAAGTTTGTTAAGGTAGACTCTTAGGAAGGGCAAGCTCTGGAAAATCCAGGCCAAAGGTGTTTGTTGAACAAGGTTTTGACACATGATCATTTTGGTCGTGAATGTTTATCTCTGAATCTTGGCCAAAACGGTGTCCTCCAAAAGTTGACTATGTAATGCACAGCTTTCCAAACTTTTCATGTTGGTGACACACTTTCTAGACATGCATCATTTTGCGATACGGTGAAGAAGTGTAACGAGCGAGCGTAGCGACCTGGCCTGAACCACCTAAGGGGGGTTCTCCCACCGAGAAAATTTTGAAAAAAAAGTGGGAAAATGGTGGGTTTTCAAGCAAATTTTATCCGATGCCAGGCAGTGCTCAGTGGGTCCTGACCATGCCCCTCTTTCTCATGCTAGACTGTTGGCACATATTCGTGCCATCTTTCCGTTGGCATGCAGGGGCACATATACATGCCCTCTTCCTGATGCTAGGCGGTGAACACTTTCACTTGCCTCTCTGTTCACAGCCAGTGGGTCCTTCACAGGCCACTCTTCCTAGTGCTACACTGCGGGTCATATAGGTGACATCTTCTATTCGCAGAAAGTGGTACATACGCATGCCCCTTTTTCTTTTCGGAGGCCGTGGGCACATATACATGCCATTTTCTGCTCCCTAGCGATGCCACATACACAGCGTGTTTTGCTCTGCTCGCTGACGGAGGCACATACATGCCTCTCTATCTCTGTGCGAACTGTGTCACAATCACCCGCCCCTCTTTCTGCTGCTGGATAGTGCCACATACATGTGCATGTTTGTCAGACGGCGTGCACGTGCACAAACCCCCTTCCGTTCATACGGCCTATCCTCGGGGTCGCCACAAGCCTTTCTGCCTGCGTGACGTCACGGGACTGAGCTCTGATCACATCTCATGACTGCTGCACTTGTCGCGTGAGGCACGGTGACCGGCACGCTCCCTGCTCGCGCTTCTCACGGGTGGCCTTACTGCTGCTGGGAGGGGGCCGGGAGGTGCCGTGGCCAGGGGACTAACAGAGTGAAACACTGTCACAGCCGGTAGGGGTAGGGGCAGCAGGAAGGACTGGGTGTGCTGCAGCCTGTGCGCACAGAGAACAGCCACCCAACAGGGAACAAATTCAATATTATTACCTCCCTTTTCAGCTAGATCTGAGCTTTTCTAGGTGCTGCAAAATAATACAGCTGGCTGAGTGCCAACACTGCAATCTCAGTGTGTAACCGACGGGCAGCGCAGACTCAGTATCTCCCGAGATCAACAAGAAATTGCATCTGTATAAAGCATTTTTTAAAGGCTCGTCAAAACAAAGAGGTAACCTTGGCTTAGGGGTTAACTTGGCTGAGCCTCGAGCCTGCCTTCTGGCAGAGGTGGCTAGTTTTGTGCTGGTAACTCACGCTCGGGCAGGCCCACGCACAGCACACGCACAGTCATCGCACGACACACCCACACATGGCAGGCAACACAGTACTGTGTCCCGACACAGAGTTTGGAAAGCTCTGATGTAATGTGTCTATTATATATGGCTTCGTTTTTAATCTTCCTATTTTGATCTGTTTTAGGTACCTGCACCATGTCATCTTCATTTGGACATTTCAGAGTTGTGACATTTGCTGATATATGGTGTTGTTTGGAAGTACAAAAGGGACATGGGTTGTTCCTGGCAGTGACAGATACAAACTTTTGGTGTACAAATCCTGTACCAAGACAGCTTGCACACTTATTGGATGGTAGCTCTGAAAAATCCATTGTACTTGTTCCTTGTCATGTGTTGGTCCTAAGGCAATCTGTATTCCATTATAGGCTCAGACCACATGTGTTACTGGACCCAAATCATGCTACTCTCCCTTCACATTGGCTGAATCCTCATTGTGTGTACAGCATATGTAGTTGCTGATGTGTCTCATCATTCTGGGCCATACCTCATGTGGGAGACCACTGCAAGTTTGTTGTGGCATTCCATCGTAAACTGGAACAGGATATTGGAATGATCCTGTGGCCAAAACATGTTGCACTGCCATGTGTTATGCTATTTGTGTTATTGAAGTGGAATTGCATATATATATTTTTATTTTTGATTGAGTTTTCTGATAACCGTACATAACAGTCGACGTTTCCAGGACAGTTCCTGCAGGGACAATGCAGTACAAAGTTCTGCCAATCACTTTTCCAAACAACACACAATTGGGTGTGACACTGCGCTATAACATCATATTTACAAAGCAAGAGTTAAATCAATGGCTAGTTTGGAGTAAGTCAGGATGGTCACGCAGATATGCTGTAAGTGGCTTCCAAATGTCTGATGGTTTCGATGAGTGGGCAGTTCCTCAGCATAAAACAAAACATTGTCTCTGCAGTATACAGCGTCTTGTATCCAGTTTGACAGGGTAGGGGTCTGCTTACTGTCCTAGTGCATTGCCACCCTGCGTTTTGCCAAAAGCAACAGTATGGCAGTTAATTTCTTTTTCATTGATTTCACAGGTATACGCAATCCTAATAGACATAATTGTGGTGTGCAAGCCAATGTACACGAGATCAATATACCCAAATGATGAGTCACTGTATCCCAATATTGTTTTATCTTGGCACAGTTCCATGCTAGATGTGCAAAGTCCGCCTGACCAGCTCCTCATCTCTTACATCGCGCATTGCCCCGTAGACCATATTTATGTAATTTGGCTGGAGTGTGATAGGCTTGATGAATGTACTTGTAATGAATAATTCGGAGGTTGCCATTAGGTGTGAGCAGAGTAATAAGTGCACAGCATGATGCTCAGTCGTCATCTGTCAGGAGGGTGTCTAGAAGTTTGTTCCAGTTATCCCGGGCCTTATGTGTTTGTGTCCCAATTTCGGCTTGAACTAGCTTATAGAGTCTGGAGATCATGTTAGTATGCATAGGTGTGGCTATCGACATCTGCAATGGCTGTAGTATTGGAGGCTCAGCTGAGAATGTGGGGTACAGTTCCTTAATGGCTGCCCTTAATCTGTGGTAACTAAATCTGAATAGCAGTGTTTGGTTACTAATGTAGGACAGATCTTCTAATGTGATAAAGGTACCATCTGGATATAAATCCCCCATTTGTGTGATGCCTATTTGTTCTAGAATCTTCATGCTGTTTTTTTCTTGCGTGACAGACTGCGCAGGATGATGAGACAGTGGTAGATTTGGGGCATATATCGGGGCTTTGCCCGCTTACTGACTAATGCTGTGCCAAGCTTCTGATGTCGTCCATACCGTCTTTATTTCTCGCAGCGATAGGTGATGTCGAGTATGCGTGAGTACACTTGATAGTGGTATGGGATCTGCATCACCATCCTCCACTGCTAAATGTGGCAGATATCTCACCGGGTGATAGCAATAGTGCGCGTATTGTGCCTGTGCGCAGAAATAATATAAATAGATATCTGGGACTGTGAAACCGCCCGAGTCATAGGGAAGTGACATGATTTGGAGACTTATACAGGCTTGTTTCCCAGCCCATATCAACCTGCTGAAATTTGAGCGTATTCGTTTAAAAATTGGAGTTGGTGGTTTTATTGGTATATTAATAAAAAGATATAACAGTTTGGGCAATAGCACCATCTTTATTAGTGATATTCTATCAGCTAGTGACAAAGGCAGTGTAATCCATCTGGATATTTGCGTTTCCATGCGGTCTATCATAGTTCCATCATTATATCTCAGAACTAATTCCGCATCCCGATGCACCCAGATACCCAGATACTTGATTGGATCTTCATGCAAAACAAGTGGAAATTCCATTTGTGGTGCTTTAGTGTGTGCTGTTAGTGGTATGACAGCCGATTTACTCCAGTTGATGTGCAGTCCCGAAACGCGCCCATACTTTATACACTCACGCAGTAGTGGAGAGAGGGTCTCTTCCGGGTCGCGTAGGTATAGAACCATATCATCTGCATATAATGATATGATAATAGGTCGCAGGCTGATCCGCAGCGCCGCATGTGGATGGATTTTACAGGCCAGCGGCTCCAGGGCAATGGCGAAAAGTATTGGAGACAGCTGGCAGCCCTGTCTGGTGCCGCGTTGTATTACCATTGTGTCCGATATGTGCCTATTTACCTTGATACGGGCAGTAGGTTTGTTATATAATAGGGCAATCCAGTTAATGAACATGGGTGGTAAGCCAACAGAGTCGAAGGCCTTAGCTGCATCCAGTAGCACTGCCACGGCCTGCAACTCCGGCTTCAGCTGATGGAGAAGAGCGAATATGGTGCGTAGGTTATGCGCTGTTGATCGAGCCGGTATAAAGCCGGATTGGTCAGGTAAAACTATTGTGGGCATGAGTGGTTGCAATCTTGTAGCTAGTATTGTGGCTAGTATCTTTGTGTCCGTGTATATCAGCGATAGAGGACTATAAGATTCCGCCTTGTCTGGTCTCTTATCTGGCTTTCAGCTATAAGCGCTACGCGGAGCGTTTGGGGGAGAATTTTGCCATTATAAGCTTCATCATACATCTCTAGCAATGGAGGGATGCGTAGATCTGGATATGCTTTATAGAATTCGGCAGTATATCCATCAGGACCGGGCGATTTTCCATTAGGTAGCGAATTGATGGCTGTCAGTACCTCTTCCTCAGATATAGGTCGAGCAAGGTATTCATGGTGTGTGTCAGATAGCCATACCAAGGATATATCTTCGATGTATTCTAAAATTTCGGTCTCACATGCTGTATGTTGTGACTTATAAAATGCACTGTATGTTTCCACAATTGTGTTAAGTATGCCTTGGGTATCATATTGTAATTGCCCGCTACCATCCTCTAACTGAGTCACTATATGCTGTTTATGTTCTATGTGTACCTTTTGAGATAGCACTCTGCCTGGTCTTCCCCCCTCTCCCAGCCTGCGCGCTACATGGTGTCGGGAGATGTATTTTATTTCATCATCTGCTAGCGTGTTAAATTTATTCAGCTCTTCCCGTAATTCACCGAGGGTAAGTGCACTGTGGGACATATCATACTCTGCTTCTAGGCGTCTTATGCGATCCTCACTTGCCTTCAGTTGTGTTCTGATATCCTTCAAGATACCTGCATTCTTACTTATGCAGACACCTCTTAGCGTGGCTTTAAAATCTTCCCACAGGGGGCCTGCGCTGTCAACTGATTTGGCATTGTTAACAAAGTAATCTTCTATCGCCATTTGTATTGTGTCTTTATAGACAGGATCTAGGAGCGCAGCGGCGTTGAATCGCCATACAAATGGTGGGGGTATGTAAGATGAAATTGTTAACGCCAGTAGGACTGGCTTGTGGTCAGAGAGTGTTTTGGGAAGGTGTGTGATATCATTAGCCCATGTGGAAGCCTGGCTTGTGAGAAGCCAGTAATCCAGTCTCGACCAGCTGTTATTTGCAGTTGAGGAATGAGTGCTCTTCTGAGTTGTCGGGTTGCGCTTGCGCCATACATCAAGCATGTGGAATTTCGTCATGCCATTGAGAATGATGGATGCAAAAACAACAATTGATGGACAGAATGCAGAACAATGTCATACATTCACCCCAGTACAGAGATCTGGGCCTAAATCCATCGTTTTTTTGCTCACCATGCCATTCCAGTTTGAACCCAGCCATATGCAAATCAGTCTTGACCCTGTGCCCCATGGGAACAGTCCAGCCCGAACTGCCAAGCCAGGTCCTCCCTGGACTGGAAACAAGCATCCGAGGACCGGTTTCGGGCTATCAGCCCTCGTCAGCCAGGATAGCCTGATTCCAGTGGCATGGAGAACAAGGGACTCACGTCTGAGCATACCCTTCCCACTCGGGGTGACAAATGCAAAAACAACAATTGATGGGCAGAATGCAGAACAATGTCATACATTCACCCCAGTACAGAGAATGGTGGAGGCTGCATGCGTATGTCGTTCCGTAGTATTCTGGGATCTGTCTAGCGTATCATCCAGTACTACGTTCATGTCTCCCCCCCATATCAGTTCCATATCTGGCAAAGCACGTATCTGCGTCCAGAGGTGCATAAAGAAGTCAGGTTCGTCATTGTTCGGACCATACACATTGATGATGCCTATTTTTGTTCGCCTTAAGACGCCAGTGACAATGACATATCTACCATGAGGATCTATAAATGTCTGGTGTAAAAGAAAACCTGTGCCCTTATGTATAATTGTAGTGACCCCCCGAGCATATGAGGAATATGTAGCAGAGATTGCCATCTCTGCCCATCTGTTACCTCATTTATCTGCCTTGTGCTTCAGTAGATGGGTTTCCTGAAGCAATGCAATGTCAACGTGATGCCTGTCAAGATAGGTGAAGACTTGTCTAATCTTTTTGGGATTGTTAAGGCCTCTTACATTCCACGTTATAATTTGCAAGGGTGTGTTTTTAGCCTTTGAATATGCACTTGCCATTACCCGTGGTTACTTTTAGTATTAGTATTGCGTGCTATGATCATAGTCAGTGTGTGCTTGTGTGTAGCACTCTGGAACATGCGATCTAGTTGTGCGCTGAGCATGTCGTCCTGGAGAATATCTGACTGTACGTATAGCTACAAATCCCACCCCATACCTCCCCCCACCCACTCCACCATCCCAAACATGGCAAAGACATATCTCCGTAACAGCAAACAAATTTACCCCTCCCTCAATTCCCTTCCCAGGTAAGCAAAGTTGTGGTATACACAGGGTAGGGGGTGGCGGCCGCCAACTGACTACCCCATCCGAAAATCGGGTGAGGGACCACGCCACAAACACATAATAATAGACACATTTAGAGGTATCGTGTAACAACCAAGATCTACAAGTGAAGCATATATGGTACGGAGGTTGTAGGAATATAGCAATAAAAACAGTAGAGTACATCATGAGCGACTACATTTACCAAACTTACATATTCCGTGGCATATGAAAATACGCAGGATATCATACAGAAGGTCTATGAGTTCTGTGAGTTCGCTATACCCACCACTGGATACTGAACACCATGTCCATGAGGCCTCTGCTCTCATTCTACGTCAGAAGTGGGATCCTAATCAGCATTCATTCCCCTTGGAGATTTACGACGTAGGGTCTGTGGGTGCTTCAGCTGCAAGTATTTTAGAACTTCCTTAGGGTTGTTGTAAATCGTATTTTTGCTATCTTACGTGATTTTCAGACGTGCGGGATATATGATAGCATAGGGGATGATCGCATCTCGCAATTTTTTCTTCACTTCAAGAAATTTCTTTCGCGCTTCTTGCACTTGTGATGTGAAGTCCGGGTATATTGAGATGACCATTCCTTCATTGTTTAGTGTTCCGAGCTCCCGGACTTTACGAAGGGCCGCGTCTCTGTCTCTGTAATTTAGAATCTTGGCGATTATAGGGCGAGGCTACGCTCCAGGTATCGGCTGTGGAGCAAGAGATCTGTGAGCTCGCTCTACAATGAATACATCTTAGAATGTTTCCCTGCCAAGGAGATTGACTAAGAGTGTTTCAATGTACCGTTCCATGTTCCCTGTGCGTGTCGATTCCGCCACTCCCATTATGCGCAGGTTGCAGCGGCGTGACCGGGCTTCCAAATCTTCAGTTTTCACCAAAAGAGATTGAATTGTTTTATCAGCTTTTGTTTGCTTCAGCTCAATTTGACGTTGCAAGTCTTCTGCCTTTGATATACGGCGTTCTGTCATATCTATGCGTTCTGTATGCTTGTCCAGCCTTTCTGACATGCGGTCAACCCGATAGGTCAAGGAGTCTATTTTCCCATCAATGTTAGATAGAGTTGACTGTATTGTGGCGAGCATTGACTGGAAGTCGACTGTTGATTCAGATCCCGACGCAGTCACTTGCCCATAATTCTGCTTCGGTGCCCCAGTTCCCGTGTCTCTCGTCTTCCGGTGTTGGTCGAAGTGCAGCTTAGGCTGATTTTTATCCGGTTTACCCATTGCCGTCGCTCACCCCGAGCAGTATATTGATTAGTTGGTGCGAGTACAACAGACCAGGCTACAGCGCAGCCACGAGCACTCTAGGACGTAGCGCAGCGTGGAGGCAATAGGCTATGTTGCAGCGTGTGGTCAAGGGTCGTCTGCCCCCAGCCCGGCAATCCAGTACGCACTCTGCTTCAGCAGCGGAGGTCAAGGGCTGTTCCACAGTTCTACCCAGTAGTGTCAAGATGCGAGCAGTTGGTCTGGGGTAGGCGTGATGCCGTCGGGGGAGGTTGCTTATATGCCAGCCAGCAATGTCTTCTGCACAATGCCCCTAAGCGACCACACAGAGAAAGCAGGGCATAGACTGTCACACACACCGGAAGAGACGTGGCGAGCCACGCGCAAGATACCTTGTGATTACTTGATTAAGAGAGCGCCTGTAGTGCGAGCGTTGAGTGGGATCACCGCACGTTCATAGGCATATAACTGGAATTGCATATATGAGCCTGCAAATATGGCTCCAGCTGATGATACTGATAAATGATAAATTGCCTATTCAATTGGAAATTGTCAAATATATCCCCTCCTTCTATGTTGGTACGGTCTGGAACTGAAAATGTGATCTCTGGCAATGAATATTGATGTCATGTGTGATTTGGTATGTTTCTGAAATTATGACATCCTATTGTTCGTTCAATGGAATAAAGATGGCATTTAAAATTACATTTGTATGTAGTTTTTGGTGAGACATGGTTGTGAACTTGAGCTAAACATTGGCTATATGCAAAATATCCATGCTTACACAAGCTAATGTTTTGGTCTTGTAATGGTACGATGGGGGTGCATATATGCTTTGCTAAATTTGAGATATACTACAGCAGTCAATGAGTTTCTGATTAGTATATTTATTGAAGTAAACAAGGAGAAATGAAACATTATGGACTAGAAACATGAAAACAAAAAAGTGAAGAAGTCAGTCATGAAGAATGAAACCATGGTAGTAGATGTGAAAGAGTTTGTAGTCTAAAGTCTAATATACAACTGGCATCCGAAAGAGTAATGTGTCCAGAAATTGGCCACAGAGTGAATGGTAGGCACACACTGTAGGAAATTAGGTTCAGCGTTTCTTGGTGGTGTCGGTTAAGGTCTTGCCATCAGAAATGAAGGTTATGCTGTTCCTCAATGACTACGTATCAGAGTAAGGGAAAATGGAGCCAACTCGACCATGAGGGTTCAGAGTTGAGAGTCCAGGTATTGGATTTTAATGCCCTCACACACCCTTTCAGGTGTCATGCTTCATCATCTGGGTTGCTCCTGGTTGGGTCGGCGGTGCAATACCCAACGGGCTCCCTATGGTACGGGCACTTTCGCAGAGATCTTTTTCCAGTAGCCGTTTGGTGAAGTGGGGGTGAGGGGCCAGAAGTGTGTAGATGTAAATGATGCGAAAAGTGAGTTAAAATAGGATTGGGAGTACCCGTGAGGCCAAACTTTATTCTTTAGGTCTCCTACCCTAAGTAAAAACAAACCCAAAGGCGCTCTCCTAAGTATTATGTCTTGGATTAAGTGTCCCTATTGGTGAGTGAAGGTCAACATGTTTCTCGCTTTATGTATAGTCTACTTGCGATTCTTCAGGACCGGAACAGTGAAGACTATCCACACTTTTACAGTTGGTGCCATGGAATCATACTCACATCAACCTTGTATCTACCTATTTAGTGTACCTGTCACAACTGGATCTACCTGTGTGGGAAGACAAAAATGTGACATCGTTCAATTTGGTATGATACATATATCCATACATTATCAATTCCCTTGTGACTCTGATTTCTTACCTAAATCGGTGAACAGTAACTGTGATTGCATAGAGGACTCTAAAACAGTTAAAACTGTTTAAAAACAGTGGCGCATAGTGAGTGCCCACAGTGAGCTAGTGTGAACTACAGCCCTAGAGGCAACTTTATTTAAGCAGCAGAGGTACATCAATGCGGACTCACCCAATTCTGTAGACTAACCAGGCTTCAACAGTACCAGGTAGGTCAGACATGAGACTTTCTCATATGTTAAACTGTATCGGGAAGAAGACAAAAAGGGTGGGAAGAGGGCGCCAACATCAATGCATTGGTATCTGTGTTGTTTTAGAAAAATCCATTATATATGATCAAGTATCATCGACAGCCAACAGCCATCCCAAATGCATTTAGAGCTTCTTATTGGCTTCTGTGGATTCATGTTGTGTATTATTCATTAATGTGATGGGGCACTCCTTGGTTTCCCTTCGGTGCGGATGTGGTCTTAAGTGTTGCTCACTATGTGTGTCCCCATAACATCCAGAAAGTGGGGGCAGTCCATCACAAAATAGTGTGCCTGGTGTATTTTTCTGGTGATCCCTGCCCTCATTACTGCAAGCATATCGAGGATGGGGTATGCTGTGGCTTAACCGGCCCTCTTCTCATCTAGGGTGACGGTTACTCCTGCCACACTCTGTCCAGTTTTGTCATGCGTGCATGTGGACTCCAGATATTGTCATGTTAGCGAACAGCATGGGCTAAATACGGATTAAAATCAATCCGCTCAGGGTGCACCTAACCTGTGGCCACACTTTGTCTAATATGGGCGGGGGGGGGTGTAAAGGCCGTCAGTCTTGAATCGGGTCTGTTTAGGACACGCCCTTTTCAGCATGAGCTACACTGGCCCTCAGTGATGGTATATAATCTGTTTGAGAATACCGACTTCAGCAGATTAGTGTGCCGGCTCAGTATCCGCTAAGTGTCATGGCTGTGGAGAGATTGTTGGTCTGAATTAACAAGCGTGTTCTAAAAGTTATAGACATAAGGCGGGAAGTGCGCTTTAGCTCTTGGTACTCACAGTTCTGAGAATTCCACGTAGTCTTACGACCTACCCACTCCTACCGGGTCCGGGAGGTGTGGTAGTGTTTGACTTCCCATGTTCATGGTGGTTCCTCTTGTGTCATTGGGCGGTCCCTAATTGGCAGATGTGTGTGTATTACAATGGCCGTAAAGCGTCATTTCTCACGGCCATTTTGGAGTGGTGGAAAGTGTCCATCTATTTGGGTTTGTTTGGCTCAAGTTTGTGTTTATCCTGAGACGGACGGGTGGCCATTAATAACTTTGTCATGTTTACAAATGGTAGTTCTTTTTGACCGCTCTTTATGTCTCGTCAAAGTGTGGATTTTTTTTAAAACAACATTTTTTGGACTAAGTCGTTTGAATCAGCCATCTTGCAGTGGTTCAAACGGTTTACAGGTTTAGTTCATTATGTCTGCATTGTTTCTTCATTGACATGTCTCAATATGGCAACTGTGTATCTACTGATATCTTGTATGGGGCGGTAAAGAACAATGTGCGCTTTGTTGTGGGTCATGGATGTAGGTATTGGCGGTGTCTATATAGGGGGAAAGGAGGGGAACTTGTATGGGTTTATAAGTTCTTGTATGGGTTCATAGGTTCTTACATTGTAGCCAATCAGTGCTGCAAACCTCGGTTGGTATTTACTTGTGGGTGGTGCTCTCCCTCTCAAGTCCCTGAGTTCTTCCTCTTCCAAGCTTTATATACCATGTTTATACCCTAAGAGCACTCCATGTTATATTCTCGTTTAACCCTGTGTTTTGAGAGGATAACCTGTGTATCCACCTCTGTTCTTTTACAAATAGAGTATTCCTCGATATTTTGGGAAAAGCCTCCAGTACCACCCATCTAAATGACTCTGATGTGTGGTTTTTTTCTAGGTAGGGGTTGCACATTTTCGTGTTATATTTGTGACACCTGAAGTTGGTTCGATGTTCTGATATGCGTAATTTGATGGGGTGGGTGGTCTTCCCTACATAGTATAAATTGCAGGGTCAGGTGATCAAATACATGCAGTTTGGTGTATTGCAATTAGTATGTGACCTCATCTCCCATGTGAAATTATTATTGAGAGTGATGGTTTTCTGTACTGATGTGAAAGCACATGCCGCCGTGCACGCGCAACAGGGGTAGTGGCCTTTCACCGGTGGTAGTTCCCATAGTGTCCTCTGTTGACCCCTTGAGGGTCCTTTAGGTCTTGTGTGGATCAACATGTCCTTGATGTTTTTGGAGTGTTTAAAGGCAAAACGCGGTGGCTCCAAAGTCAGTGAGCATGTATTCAGTATGTTCCAATTTTTCTTATTGCTTTGTTAGTTGATTGGAAGCTGGTGTGAAGGTGGTAACACAGGTGAGAGTTTCAGTGGAAGTCCTCTCTCTGTGTTTCAATAGCCCTTCCCGGTTGTTATTTCTTGCTCTCTTCCTAGTGTGGTGGATAGTCACGTGTGGCCAGATTTTTGGCAAGAATTTCTGGCTCAGATTTGAATTCTGCCAGTGTACTGCAGTTTCTCCTCACCCTCAGGAACTGCCCAAAGGTTCTCCTTTAGGGCTCTCGGGTGTTGACTACCAAAAAGTAATAGGCTATTCCGGTCTGTGCTTTTCCTATGCACGGTTTTCATTAGGTCTCCTCCTTCAAGTTTAATTGTCAGGTCCAGGAATGCAATCTGATTGGATGAAACAGTACTAGTGAATTTATGTATGGGTTTAAGTCATTGATCCACCTGAAAAAGTTGAAGTAAGACTCTGAATCCCCTGTCGAGAAGATCAGGATATCATCTATAAATCTTTTCCACATCCGTATGTTGGAACGGTACTGGTTGGACTCGTGGAAGATGCATTATCCCTCGAAAGCAGCCATGTAAAGGCAGGATACTCTGGGAGCAAAGGTACTTCCCATAGAAGTACCCTGGGTTAGGTGATACAGTTGGCCCTTGAATTCGAAAAAGTTCTCGGTGAGGGCTAGTGTCGCGCACTCCATGATGAAGCTGGGGGGTGTAGATGATTCCCATAAAGCAGAGTTAAGTTCCTCCTCTATCACATCTAGGGTGGCTCTCAGGGGGATGTTTGTGTAGAGGGCTTCTACGTCTAGTGTGATGAGGAAGTCGATCTCATTGGTGGGTTGGAACTCATCAAGTAGGCGAAGTACATCGGTGGTGTCTTGTACGTACGATGGAATAAGTTTGATAAACGGTTGCAAGAAATGGTCACAAAATTGTGACAGAGGTTCCAATTTTGAGTCAATGCTCGAAACGATAGGGCGACCTGGTACTGGGGTGGTCCCCTCATGAACTCATTGGACATCCCTCTTGTGTGTGGAGGGGGATCCACAGTTGCAGGGCCTGGAGGGTCTTCCTCTGGCAGGATCTCTCTTAATGTGGCTGCCGCAGAGATTGAAGGCCCTGATGTTGTAGAACCACAAGAAGAGGTAGAAGGTGCTGGAAATACCCTGACCAGATGGGTGAAAATGTCCTGCAGCACCCCAATTAGGAGCCCATGTTAGAATGATGGGCCTCTATCTGATGATTAAGAACCCTCTGCAACTGTTTCATCTCCAGGAAATCAGGGAGTACCTGTTCCATCACGCCTTGGGACTCATGATAGGCTCCCAAGACTTGGTCAATGGTGACCTTGGCATGAGTGGCCCCAGTGGCCTCACTCTGCTGGCCAACAGATTCCCTCCCACTAACCCTACTCCCACAAGCCTGTGTATTTGGCCCGGGGTGCCCTATATCACGGGGTCTTGGCTCTTCTGCAGCTGGTGTAGTGGTTCTCACATCAGTAGCCATGACTGGGTGCACACAATAGTTGACACAGTGAGATAGACACAGATCATGGGGACTACTGTTGGCTGAAGTATTGCAGCTGGGATGGGATTTGCCGTCTGCCCAGGCTGACCAGATTGACCAGCACTGTCATCCACATCTAGGTCACCTGGAGTGTTGTCCTCACATAAGGCTTGGTCCTAGACTGGAGTGGGGGTCTCTTCTGTGGCCAAGCTCTGGTCACGTGCTCTGCCAGATAGACCTGTTAAAAAATGTAACATTGTTATTGGTGGAAGAGTGGTATTGACATCCAAATCTTTTGAGACATAGTAAGTAGAAACCAAGAAGAAAATAGGTAGAGATTAATATGGAGATACATTTCAGTAGTATTGAACATGTTAACCAAACATTCTGAGATTTGAAACACATGTACTTCAAAGAAGCAGCTCATAAGATGAGATGTGGCAATTTTGATCAGGATGTATACATGACATCTCCCAAACATTCAAGCCAACAGAGTAGGGAGGTAACATGTGTATTTGACCATTCCAAGGGTTAGCTTAGTACAAAACAGGTGACGACACACCTTGGCTTTACATTTGGCATTGTTAATCATGTGAGCAGTGCAGAGTCAAAAGGTCACCTACCACTTCTAACTAGCTGAGTTAACTTCATGCCTTACAAATGTTGAATCAACGTACTTGCTATGATGTCACTCGTGCCCTTAATTGTTTGAGATGAGGAGACCAGGTCAACATACAGGAAAGTAGTAGCCAGACATGTCTCTGAGGAGAGCATTGAATGCAGATTGCTCACTCCATGAGAATTGAACCTCTGTTGTAATATATCAGACAAGTGACAATTGGCACATTCACATTTTCATCTTGTTTTGAGTGACAGAAACAGGGAAGCATGGCAGTTGAAGTCTTTTCAAAGTCAACTTGCCAACACTAGCAAAATGGTTAATGTAACACACCTGTCGACGGTTCGGACTGCATGCATCTAAATAGGGCAGGGGATAGACGGTTGACTCAAAAGAGTACTTGGGACCACCACTGCGGGAGAATGGCCATAAGACCACCAAACTTGCAATCAGGCCCTTAGACAAAGACAAGGTTGTTCATCCAATGGTGGGCATGGTATTACTTTCAATCCGCGTAGCATTTTGGTGAATTGACGTTGTTTCCTTGTACCAATACAATACAATGTCCTTAGTTAAATTTGTTTTGTACTTTAGGAGCCAGTGAGCGTATGTAAAGAATTAACCATGAGAAAGTTGCTTAACTACTATGGTCTAGATCAGCTGCTGTGAACATTTTTGTGAAAACAACTGGCAAGCTACCATTTATTGAAAATTTGTTTGTCTGAAATGGTTTCTGTTCCCAAGTCACACATCAGATATCGGTAAAAAAGCTAAGCATGACACTTTACTCAGAAACCGTATATGTACAGCACACTTACATTGTGACTTCCCAGCACTATCAAGAATGTTATTTGTCAAGAATGACACTATGGTTACAAAAATGAATAACTATAATTACCAACAACCTTAACTCGTTCTATTGTTCCTATGGTACAATACTCTAATAAAAGACTTTATCAAACAGTGCCCTGGGGTAACCAGCAAACCATTAGTCAGTTACTTATGAAGTATTGCGCACCATGTAAATACTAGCTGTAGTGCATTCTTTATTTTATTAAATAAATTGCTGATATGCAACATAAACAAATAAAAAAATGCGGACAGTCTTCTTTCAATGCTAATTCTCTTATTTATATATAATTAAAATTGTTGCCTGCATTTTCCTTCGCAGCAGAGGGCCACAGCCACACAGCATGCTTTTGCTTTTGGGCCTGCTATCACCTTTGATTCTCACTTCTACAATTAACACGCTTTTGGTTGCTAGGATGAAACCATCAATTAACGTGACTCATGTTCTCTGCATGTTAGCAATGAAAGTTCAGAAAGGCCCGCTCACAGCGAGTGCGCAAAACGTCTAGACAGAGAGCTCCCTTTGTAATAAGGCACAGGGTTTTCGGGAGAAAAATGTACACGCAGTTCTAACAGTCAACCTTGCCGCTCATTAATGTGCAGAAGTCGCAATGCTGACAAGGGAACAGTGCTTAATTTGTAAAACAAGGAGTGGTGGTGACCAAAGATCTGCTCAGAAGCCTTCGGTGGATACAATGAAGCGTCGTCGCTCCCTTACCATGCCTCTTTAATCCACTAGCAAAAATGAGGGCAAGTGCCTCCACCTAAACCCCCGGCTCAAATTAAGCTCTGCTTATTTAATCCACAAATGGTTTGGGTTTGTTAGTCAGTTAACTGAATTGACTCAGTGTTGAAATGAAGAAGAAAATTCAGGTAAGTCACAAGGTTTATTAACACATCACCAACTATGTCCACCGCTTCTCTGACCAACAGTGCCAGAGGAGGCTGCATTAGAACGTTCACATAGGGAGCAGGAAGGTACCAAGTGGAGGGGAAAAGGGAGGGGGTAAAGCAACCCGAGATTACAACACATCTCCCTGGGCAAAGGGATAACAAAAACAGGAACAGGAAAAGAAATAACTGCCATTTAAGTAATCACATAGTCTTTGTGCCAAACAGGACTTGTAGTGTTCCTTGTAGAACTGCGAACACTGTCATGGTTTCTAGACAAAGGAGCATAAGCATCGCCATCATTTTTTGGAGGGTTACATTTTACCACCTTGTCCATACCCCATGTTTGTCCATTATCCAAATGGACCACATTTCTTCCAACACTTGCTATCTTGATAGGCTCAGAAAACCTAGAAAAGTTCCTCCTTCTGGCAGGTGGTAAGTCTATACGGACCCAATCACCTGATTCCATTGAAGGTACTTTGACGCTACTTTTCAGGTCATACCTCAACTTATACTTCTCCTGTTGCTTTCCAATATTTCTCGCAATGTTCAACCTGTCTATGTTGCAGTTGTAGGTATTACACAACCACCCTGCTGTGAGATTGGTTTGGGGTTTCCTTCCTTTCAAAGACACAAATGGAGAAATATGAGTGACAGTGTTGGGAGCCGTTCGGTACGACCATACCATTTCTTGTAGTGCTTGTTTGGCCGGACTGCCGGTGGCCTCTGCTCTTTGTATGCACTCTTTAATGACCCTATTCATCCGTTCCACAAGACCATTGGCTCTCGGGCAATACAACGCTGTTTTCAAATGGTTGATACGTAGGTCAGACAAAAATTTCTTCATCAACTCTGAAGTAAACTGGACTCCATTGTCCGTCACAATGGCATCCGGAATACCTTCTTCATAAAAAGTTTCTCTTAAGAACTGGATCAAAACTTTGGTATCAATCATATTCACCCATTTTGTCACTACCCATCTTGAGTGATAGTCTATAAGGACCAGGATAAAGCGGTCTGAGGCTTGTCTTAGGTTTAACGGCCCAATAATGTCCAATGCCAGTTTGGACCATGGGCGGTCAGGAACTTCAACGGGTGACAAAGGCGGTTTCCTAGTAGACAGAGTCTTGTCACTCTTGGCACAGTTCTCACAGTTCTTTACTACTTCCTCTACTTCTCTGTCCATGCTAGGCCACCAGTAACTCTCTCTTACTTTGTTTTTTGTTAAACTCCGTCCCAGATGACCCACATGTGCTAGGGTAATTATTTTGTTCCTCATACCTTCAGGGGGTACAATTTTCTCCCCCCTATGTATAGTGCCATTTATTTCAACCATTTCGTGTCTAACTTCCCAGTATTTACCAACCAGGTCAGTTAACATGCTCTTTTGCTCTGGCCATCCCTTGTGGATGCATTCTTTTACAGTTTTCAATGTGTCGTCTAGTTCTTGTTGTTCTTCCCATTCTTCCTTAGTCAAACCTGTTACCTCTAATACAATCACATCACTCCCCTCCTCCATCACATCATCGATGACTTTTAAGGGGGAGCGAGAAAGGAAGTCAGCAATTACATTTGTTCTCCCAGGTACATACTCTACCCTGAAATTGAACCCTTCCAAACCTATCATCCATTTAGCTATCCTTGGGGTTAGCCTAGTAGACCCCTTGGTTGTGAATACATACATGAGTGGTTTGTGATCCGTTTTGATAGTAAACGGTATCCCCCAAAGAAAAAACTTGAAATGGTTAACAGCCCAAAAACAAGCTAGCGCTTCTTTCTCGATGACCGAGTAGTTTTGTTCCGCACCTTTTAGAGTTCTCGATGCAAATGCTATAACTTGTTCAGTATTTCCTGTTTTTTGTGTAAGGCTGGCTCCCAACCCTTTATTACTGGCATCCGTGGAAAGGTACGTAGTTTTAGTGGGATCAAACCTACCCAGGAAAGGAGCTTGGGTAATGCAATTTTTTATGTCAGCAAAAGCTCCCTTACAGTTTTCGTTCCATACAAATGGTACTTTACTTTTGAGAAGATTTCTTAACGGTTCTACCCTTCTGGCATAATTTTGGATAAACTTAGAGTAGTATTCAGATAACCCTAGAAAGGATTTTACTTCTTCTACATTAGTGGGGGCAGCTGCTTCCTGTATTGCCTCCACTAAGTTCATTTTGGGTTTGATACCTTCATTGGAGATGGTGTGTCCTAAATACTCTACCGACTTTACCCCTATTTGGCATTTGTCTCTTTTTAAGGTAAGACCTGCTTGGCTCAATTTTTTAAGGGTACTTCTCAATCTGTCATTGTGTTCAAGCTCATTTTTTCCAAATATCAAAATATCGTCCTGAAAGCACATCGTGCCTGGAGCATCCTTAGGTACATGCTGCATGATTCTTTGAAATGCAGCTGCCGCCGAGGCTAGCCCAAAAGGCATGCGGCGGTACTGAAATGCCCCTAACGGAGTTACAAAAGAGGTTAAATGTCTGCACTCCGGTTGTAACTCCACTTGGTGGTAGGCTGATGATAAGTCAAGGACACTAAAATGACTGGCATCTTTGATTAAAGTTAGAATCTCATGTATTCTGGGTAGCGGATGCCTATCTACCCAAATTTCTTTGTTTAAGTCCCTAAGGTCAATGCAAAGCCTAATATCCTTGCTGGCAGCCTTGGACGTGATAACAATTGGAGACAACCATTGGGAACATTCAATGGGTTCTATGACCCCTAGCTCGAGCAGTCTGTCTAGTTCTTTTTGTAACGGTTCATGCATTAAATGAGGGATAGGCCTCACTTTATGTGCAATGGCTTTAGCCTTGTCTTTAAGTTTTATGCAATGTTGGTAGTTTTTAAGTAGGCCCAATTTATTTGTGAAAACCTCTGGGAATTCTTCACAGATGGTTTGACCACACACTGATCTATCCACTAAAAGAACTTGGTCAGTGCTGTTAGGATCTAGCTTCATACCTAGATCTTTTTGATGTCTCCAACCACTTAAATTAGATCCTTTCTCTGACACATAGATTTTCCCCACTGTGCTTCTGCCTTTATACTCAATTCTCATGGTAGTCATACCTAACAACGAGATAGGGTCTCCCCCATACCCTCTGAGTTTTATGTCAGCTTCTTCCAGAGTTCCTACTTTGTTAGGAAATAACCCTTCAAATACTTTGCCATCTAACAAAGTGTATGGGGAGCATGAATCAGCAAAGACTTTTATAAACTTATTGTCTACTGTGATGGTGCATTCCGGAAAGTTAAAAGTACTGTCATTGTCTACGACCTGAAAAGTAAACTTAATATCATCTGGTACATTTTCTGAATCCACCATGGAGACTGTCATAGAATTATTATTACATACTCTGGCTATGTGTCCTTTCTTGCCACAATTATGACATGTAGCACTCCTAGCCGGGCAAGCGGGACTATTAGCCAAATGTGCAGGATTACCACATCTGTAACATTTAAATTTAACACTTGAAGTGCTCACATTTTTTAGTTTAACCTCCTTTTCCTTTGACTTCTCTTGCTTGACAATAGCATTAACTTCATGACATTTAGTTTTAGTATCATCCCCCACATTAATCTCTTTTATGCACTCCGCTGTGTGCTCAACACTTAACGCTATGTCCACTGCTTGTTTCAGATCCGAATTACCTGTTAACAGTTTCTCTTGAATTTTATGGTTATTAGTACACCTGACCAACTGGTCTCTGATGAGAGAATCAGTTAACCCTTCGAACTCACACGTATTGGATAACCCCTTAAGAGCTGCAATGTATGATTTTACCTTTTCACTCTTGCCTTGAACCCTTGAGAAAAATTTATGTCTCTCCAACACCACATTTATCGCTTTCCCAAATTGTTTCTCCAACTTATTCATAGTAGCCAAATACACATTGAAATCCCCTTCACTACCTCCTTCATCCTCTGTATCAGGCCCTTCCAAATTATTATAAATTTTCCTACCCTCTATTCCTAGATTATGTAGAAAAATATGTTGTTTCCTGAAATTAGAAAATTTTTCTCCTCCTATCGCAACCAAGTATGATTCAAATATGACTCTCCAATATTTCCAACATATGGCTGGATCCCCCTCTTCATTGAGGAAGGCCGGTGGTAACGCCATATTTAACGCAGCCATACTGGAAACCCTGACTAGAAAACACACCACAGAAAGTAGTGAAAATATGACCAAAACAAAAGAAGGCAGCAAAAATGAGAACAATAAAGGTACAGACAATTTCCTAAAAAAAACACACTACCCAAGCGGATACTTGACCACGTGGTATAAATGTTTCTGAATGTACAATGTGATTGAAAAAACAATACTTTATATATGTAAATATATCTCATAGAAATAATAGGCAAAACAAACTGTGCCTATCAGCGTGTAGAAGCTTGTCACAAACCCACCCAAGAATGCAAATATCCACAACGACAGGCAAAAAGGCTGTGCCCATCAGCGTTGAAGAAGTCAAAACAAACTGTGCCTGTCAGCGTGTAGAAGCTTGTCACAAACCAACCAGAGAATGCAATTTCCACAATGATCGGCGAACAGGCTGTGCCCATCAGCGTTGAAAGGATTGTAGAAACTGAAGAACCGAAATTCAACTATTTTTCCTTCAGGATAGCTTCCGACTGAAATGAGGAATCTGCTGAAGTGAACAAAATATCCACCAGGGCGCTCGTCTGACGAAATCACCTCAGGACACGGAAGAACTAGGACGATAACGGGAGGCAGAAACACCCAGGATACTCTCAAAATAGGCTCACAAACAGTAATTCCCCGGATAAAGAGACCCGCTAAAGAGGACCGGAACTGGTGAGCTTCACAATGCGGCTGATAGACGAGTTTCTCCACACGTAACAGCGCCAATGGAAATGAGCAAAAAGTTCCCCTCTGACGGAAACTGCGGTGAGGCACAATTGCCCAGAACAGCACCCAAGGCAGGAGGCAAACAGAGAGAACACTCTGGCAATGACCTGGCAGTCACAAAACAGCAAGAACAGCAAGCAGCTGACGTACCAGTGCAGCCGACCTGGAACAGAGAGAATGCACTCACTTGACTGGAACCGGAACACCGAAACCAGGGTCCGACCGTCAGTGAAGAAAAATCTTTTAAGGCAGCAAGAATGGACGAAGAATCGCCGACAGCTGGAGATGGTGATGTACTGCCCCCACGCAGTATTCGTCGCCAGTGTTGAAATGAAGAAGAAAATTCAGGTAAGTCACAAGGTTTATTAACACATCACCAACTATGTCCACCGCTTCTCTGACCAACAGTGCCAGAGGAGGCTGCATTAGAACGTTCACATAGGGAGCAGGAAAGTACCAAGTGGAGGGGAAAAGGGAGGGGGTAAAGCAACCCGAGATTACAACACTCAGGCATAGACCTAGTTCCAGATTTACTATGATGTTGCATCAGGCTCACGCCACTTCTGTGGCACAGCCCAGAATCAATATATTTTCGCTGCCTTGCACTACTTTACATCACATAGGCATTACATTTGTGCAGCATGGGCGATCCCTGGATTTTGATGCAGACCCACATTTACAAAGACTTGTAAACCTGGGTTTGCTACATAATGGTGCACATACCCAACAGAGGAATAACAAGGAGAAATATCTTTATTTCTCCTTGTTACTTCCTCTTTCAGTGTGGGCTGCATTCATGCACAAAAACAACCTCATCCGAAACGCGGGCACCCTTGCACTATGGTGAAAGGGTGCCTGCATTGCCGATAGACAGTACACAGTGTACCAGCACATAGAGAAACCAGAAATGCTCGATATCTTTGTAAATATACCGAGCATTTCTACTCTCTCCCTTTCACAAAACGCAATTCAGGGCAGCAAGTTCCCTTGCTGTTCTGCATTGCATGAAATAATAGCAAATGTGCCCGAAGTGTTCATACCTGTACATGGGTGAAGTAACAGATGAGGCACATTGAACATGATTCAGAATGTGTAAGTGTTTCAGAATCATGAGGAACAAGATGCACAAATAATGTAGGAGTGTGAATACAAGCAGAGGCTGAGACTCATGAGATCAGAGTTGTTAGCTTGGGAGCCGAGGTTACCCTCAGTTTTCTCACTTCTGAGGGTACAGCCTTTTCTTTGTTCAGACAGTGTTTTATCCTAAAAGATTTCTAGACAGAGTCCTTAAAGTTTTCCCCAGTTCCCTCACATCCCAAACATTTAGATTCCTCCTCCTAAGAATGATGTTTTGCTTGCACTAACTTTAAACTACACAGTTCTATTCATGCTCATTACAGTACATTGCCATCTGGCAACTGGTCCTCTCCCTATCTTCCTCATGAGCAGCATTGTTTTCCTACCTATGACCTTTTTATTCAGCTGGAGAAGGTTTTCTTGCAGCAGCATATGCAGCCATTTACTACAAACAATTGTGATGCCAAGTAACAGTACTGAAGATAAGCTTGTGCTAATCCTGAATCCGAATATTTACATTATATATATATGTATATATATATATATATATATATATATATATATATATATATATACATATATACATATATATATATATATATATATATATATATATATATATATATATATATATATATATATGCATCACAAAGAAGAGGTCCCAACATGGAGAGCCACATACAGGTGTGTGAATCTTTAATCGGATGGGCAGCTCAGTACAGCACTCACAGAAGCCCACAAAGTCATCATGCCATCAAGTCCTGACGCGTTTCGGGCGTAGCGCCCTTGGTCACAGGTGCTGGCTGTCTGAACAAAGACAGAATCCCGCCGCTCTTTTTCATCAGCAGTAAAGTTCCGCCCACTGGGCGTGTCCACAAGTGCATGCTGGTGAATGGAGTTCCTTCACATGATAATCACAAGTAAGTACGGCTGCCAAAGTCTCAAATATAATTGATATCCCAAGTGGGGCTGTGTGGCTTGTATGGATGCCGCAAGACTGGTATATCCCAGCCGAACACACATTGTTCCTGTCCGAAGTATGAATGACTTCAGAGGACCTGCTCATCCGCGGGAGGGCTTCTCCGCGACCTGGGAGGGCCGCATTAATTTGCATCACAAAGAAGAGGTCCCAACATGGAGAGCCACATACAGGTGTGTGAATCTTTAATCGGATGGGCAGCTCAGTACAGCACTCACAGAAGCCCACAAAGTCATCATGCCATCAAGTCCTGACGCGTTTCGGGCGTAGCGCCCTTGGTCACAGGTGCTGGCTGTCTGAACAAAGGCAGAATCCCGCCGCTCTTTTTCATCAGCAGTAAAGTTCCGCCCACTGAGCGTGTCCACAAGTGCATGCTGGTGAATGGAGTTCCTTCACATGATAATCACAAGTAAGTACGGCTGCCAAAGTCTCAAATATAATTGATATCCCAAGTGGGGCTGTGTGGCTTGTATGGATGCCGCAAGACTGGTATATCCCAGCCGAACACACATCGTTCCTGTCCGAAGTATGAATGACTTCAGAGGACCCGCTCATCCGCGGGAGGGCTTCTCCGCGACCTGGGAGGGCCGCATTAATTTGCATCACAAAGAAGAGGTCCCAACATGGAGAGCCACATACAGGTGTGTGAATCTTTAATCGGATGGGCAGCTCAGTACAGCACTCACAGAAGCCCACAAAGTCATCATGCCATCAAGTCCTGACGCGTTTCGGGCGTAGCGCCCTTGGTCACAGGTGCTGGCTGTCTGAACAAAGGCAGAATCCCGCCGCTCTTTTTCATCAGCAGTAAAGTTCCGCCCACTGGGCGTGTCCACAAGTGCATGCTGGTGAATGGAGTTCCTTCACATGATAATCACAAGTAAGTACGGCTGCCAAAGTCTCAAATATAATTGATATCCCAAGTGGGGCTGTGTGGCTTGTATGGATGCCGCAAGACTGGTATATCCCAGCCGAACACACATCGTTCCTGTCCGAAGTATGAATGACTTCAGAGGACCCGCTCATCCGCGGGAGGGCTTCTCCGCGACCTGGGAGGGCCGCATTAATTTGCATCACAAAGAAGAGGTCCCAACATGGAGAGCCACATACAGGTGTGTGAATCTTTAATCGGGGCTTTGTGGGCTTCTGTGAGTGCTGTACTGAGCTGCCCATCCGATTAAAGATTCACACACCTGTATGTGGCTCTCCATGTTGGGACCTCTTCTTTGTGATGCAAATTAATGCGGCCCTCCCAGGTCGCGGAGAAGCCCTCCCGAGGATGAGCGGGTCCTCTGATGTCATTCATACTTCGGACAGGAACGATGTGTGTTCGGCTGGGATATACCAGTCTTGCGGCATCCATACAAGCCACACAGCCCCACTTGGGATATCAATTATATTTGAGACTTTGGCAGCCGTACTTACTTGTGATTATCATGTGAAGGAACTCCATTCACCAGCATGCACTTGTGGACACGCCCAGTGGGCGGAACTTTACTGCTGATGAAAAAGAGCGGCGGGATTCTGCCTTTGTTCAGACAGCCAGCACCTGTGACCAAGGGCGCTACGCCCGAAACGCGTCAGGACTTGATGGCATGAAGACTTTGTGGGCTTCTGTGAGTGCTGTACTGAGCTGCCCATCCGATTAAAGATTCACACACCTGTATGTGGCTCTCCATGTTGGGACCTCTTCTTTGTGATGCAAATTAATGCGGCCCTCCCAGGTCGCGGAGAAGCCCTCCCGCGGATGAGCGGGTCCTCTGAAGTCATTCATACTTCGGACAGGAACGATGTGTGTTCGGCTGGGATATACCAGTCTTGCGGCATCCATACAAGCCACACAGCCCCACTTGGGATATCAATTATATTTGAGACTTTGGCAGCCGTACTTACTTGTGATTATCATGTGAAGGAACTCCATTCACCAGCATGCACTTGTGGAAACGCCCAGTGGGCGGAACTTTACTGCTGATGAAAAAGAGCGGCGGGATTCTGCCTTTGTTCAGACAGCCAGCACCTGTGACCAAGGGCGCTACGCCCGAAACGCGTCAGGACTTGATGGCATGATGACTTTGTGGGCTTCTGTGAGTGCTGTACTGAGCTGCCCATCCGATTAAAGATTCACACACCTGTATGTGGCTCTCCATGTTGGGACCTCTTCTTTGTGATGCAAATTAATGCGGCTCTCCCAGGTCGCGGAGAAGCCCTCCCGTGGATGAGCGGGTCCTCTGAAGTCATTCATACTTCAGACAGGAACGATGTGTGTTCGGCTGGGATATACCAGTCTTGCGGCATCCATACAAGCCACACAGCCCCACTTGGGATATCAATTATATTTGAGACTTTGGCAGCCGTACTTACTTGTGATTATCATGTGAAGGAACTCCATTCACCAGCATGCACTTGTGGACACGCCCAGTGGGCGGAACTTTACTGCTGATGAAAAAGAGCGGCGGGATTCTGCCTTTGTTCAGACAGCCAGCACCTGTGACCAAGGGCGCTACGCCCGAAAAACGCGTCAGGACTTGATGGCATGATGACTTTGTGGGCTTCTGTGAGTGCTGTACTGAGCTGCCCATCCGATTAAAGATTCACACACCTGTATGTGGCTCTCCATGTTGGGACCTCTTCTTTGTGATGCATATATATATATATATATATATATATATATATATATATATATATATATATATATATATTATCTACTGGCGGTCGCCAGTAGATAGTTACAGTTAGGACCGTGTTTCCATAGGAAATCCGCAACATTCTATTTGGAATAACTTTGGCGCCGATTGACGAATCCTTGCGAAATTCTCAAAATAGGTGGGGCGCTCCGCTCCGCTCCTTCGCTGAAAGTCTCGGGGAGATTCGTCAAGCGGGGGCTGAGAAAAAGGGGGGGTCCCAAAACGCGTTTTCCCCATGCATTTTTCCATAGGACCTTTAGTCCGAGCTACAGCCCGAACGGCTGAACAGAATTACTTGAAATTTGGCAGAGAGGTAGCCCTCAGGTCAGGGATGTGCCTTTTGAAGGTCTCGTGTAAATCTGTTCAGTATTTCCTGAGAAAATAGCATTTAAATCAATATTTATATATCTATAGGCGCGCTCCGAGCGCGTACCGTAAGCTTACAGTACGCGCACGCCGCCGTGCGCGAGCGCGTTTCTGATTGGTTGTTAGATCTTAGTAAACATTCGAATCGGTCGAAACCAGGAAGTGTCGGCCGCCATTTTGTCTCTCGCACTCTGAGGGGGTGAAAAACAAAGGTGGAGAACGTGAAAAGGGGGCAGAGTGGACAGTTCCTGACCCCCTACCCTTTGTCATGGGGTCCCAGAAGGACCCCCAAGGGCAAAAATTAATTGTCATTTTTTTTCAAAAAATCGCGGAATGCGCGTAGCGTATGCGCACGGCGTAAACGGAAAAATTCCGCGAACTTCGCGTAACGATTCCGCGACTACGCGTACCGTACGCGCACGGCAAATTTTTTTTTTCAAAAAGGAGAGATTAAAAAAACATTAAAAAAATTGTGAGGTAAGGTTGGCTCTTAAAAGAGCCGTTGTGTTAATACAGGGATAGAGGAAAGAAAGAACGGGAATATTATGAACGTCTACAAACGTGCTATCTTATTGTTAATAAGGGAAACACTGGTCTCCCCAAAAACAATAAGACCACAACACGTTGTACACCTCATTGAAACCCTCCAAAATCGAGGGTTAATGTCCAGAGGAGCTGAAGAAGGTGATGGTCCCACCTCAGAGGAAGGGCTCAGCTGAGCTGCCGATGATGTACTCGGCTGAGCTTCTGAGGTTGGGCTCTGGTGACTTACTGAAGAGTTTTCTTCAGTATGTCGAGCAAAGGTCCTGGGATGTTTATCCCTAATGTGTCTCATCATAGAGTGATTTCCAAAGGAATACTTCTTCCTTGGATTTCCTCTTGATAAAACACGGTCACAAAGTGTGCAAGTGACCAATGGAGCATTCACCTTTTTCTGCCCCTCTGAAAAAGTAAAATACTCCCACACAAAAGAATCCTTTTGTTTCCTCCTTCTCTGTCTGATGATGGTGCTGCTAGGCTCACTCTCAGAAGAGGACTGCTGCTCTGCCATTGTATCTCAATGTCAATTCAGCTCCTTCTCCTAGGGGATCTCAAGCAGTAATGAGGGGAATGGGTGTGGTGTTGGAAGTTTCTGGAACTGAAAGTAGTTTAAACCAATGAAAAGTGTTCTTTGTGGATCACATGACCTACCGTGCGCATTCCGTAAGCTAACGCTACGCGCTCGTAAACAAGTACGCATGCGCAAACGTGACGTAAACATGCGCTTACGGAGCGCTTACGGAGCGCGTACGTAGGACGCACTCGCGCATGCGCATTACACGCACCCACGTAACCGCGACGTTGGTTCCGCGCAACGCGCATGCGTGTACGCGTTGCCGAAGAAGTACGCATGCGTACGTACGTCACGTACGTATCACGTAAGCGCACCGTGCTTATGACGTACGGAGCGCGTAGCGTCAGCTTACCGTACGCGCACGGCAAAAAATCCATTAAAAAAAAAAATTAAAAGTTTCAAGGGTTGTAGAAGATAATAACTGTGATGTACAACTGTATGTAAACATTCATATTTAAAAAATTAACCATTCCATAATGCAGGATATAGTACATATATTATTTTATACATAGGTTGGATATTATTTTTTAACAAAAATCTCCCAAAAAAAATTGCATTTAAAAAACCTTTGAAATACACTGAAAAAACCATAGGTTTCACACACGTTATAGTTAGGAATTAGCATTTAAAAAACCTTGCAAATTCACTGAAAAAACCATAGGTTTCACACATGTTATAGTTAGCAGGACATTTCACTCGTGAAAAACCAATGAAATTCACCCGTTATAGTTAGTGCAGGCAACTATAACTCACGCGACCGCAATCCTCTGCTGATGACGTCAGATATTACATCACTGATGACATATGTGTTTTTCTGAAAAAAAAATATTTGTTATATATGTATAGCTAAAAATTAATGGAAGAAGACATGGGTAAATAAGTGTCTAAATACAGTGATGTAATATCTGACGTCATCAGCAGAGGATTGCGGTCGCGTGAGTTATAGTTGCCTACACTAACTATAACGGGAGAATTTCATTGGTTTTTCACGAGTGAAATGTCCTGCTAACTTTAACATGTGTGAAACCTATGGTTTTTTCAGTGAATATATATATATATATATATATATATATATATATATATATGTATAATTTTTTGGGGGGGGGAAAACGTTGTGCCCATGCACAAGAGAGCACTCGAGACCAGCGCTGATGGTGGCACATCTTTATTCAAGTAGAACCGCTGTCATCAAGAGGGTGAGTACAGCAAAGTTGCAGTGTTTAAAATACGACGCGTTTCGGGAATGGCTCCCTTCTTCCTGGTACAACACCGCAGCTAGCAGTCCAACACACCTGCATTCATTTGACCTAACACGCCCTCCAATGGGCCAATCCTCTGTGAGGTCAGTCCCAACTGAATTCTGGGACTTGCAGTGTGTCGTAATGTCAATGGCCACAATATTTGTCCTGCGAGTCTTAATGCATTTAACCCTGAATGGGCCCCTCTGGATGTAGTGGCTAAAAATCAACCCCCGCGCTGCACCATAAGACTCCGCAAATGCGAAACCTCACGGCCCCCTTTCCAATCCTCTGGGTGTTGCTGCTCTCCGCGGCTGGGCGGCCGCGTTGAAATTTTGGAAAACGTTGTGCCCATGCACAAGAGAGCACTCGAGACCAGCGCTGATGGAAGGGGGGCCGTGAGGTTTCGCATTTGCGGAGTCTTATGGAGCAGCGTATGGCACACCTGAAGCCATCTTGATTGGAATAAACTGGTAACACTTAAAACATTTAATTTAAAAAGGAACACAATGAGGGGGTTCATTTTGCCATAGAAATTATGATTAGTGCTGAAGAAAGAAAAATTAGGGCACATTTTGAGCGACTTCTCAAATCCTCTTCTATTTCATTAAAAACTTCTGATATGCAGACTGAAACATGCACTTTTAATACCAGCAGAAGACTTCCGTGGTGAGCAGTAGCTTTACTACAGTGATCTAATGAGCAACTAGAGTGCTACCATTCAGAATTTATGGCAAATGTGTGGCATATCTGAATACCTTCTTGATGGAATCAAAGTAAATCTGAAAGCATTTCCTACTGAGGAGACTGCAGTAAATGTGGAAATTAGGAAACTTCATAACAAATAAATCTCCCAAGATGGCCACCAGACACAAAAGAGCCCAAATGCAGCACAAATATCACCCAGATGTAGCCCACATGTAGCCCAATGACAGAAGTGTTCAAAACACTTATTTTTTGTGTATTTGCAGACTTGTCAGGTATTGGAATGCTTTACATGAGCATTGGTTACATCACACAAGATCAAATTCATTTTGGTTGTAGACATGGGGAGATTAAGTGATTTGACCACAATCACAGAATGTTGAGCTGAAGCAGAAACTCCAACCTGGTTCCCCAGTTGCAAAGTCTGCAGCTCTGGAAGTAACACCACATCCTCTTGCCAAGGTGCAACATTTAATCAAGTGGTCAACTGGATAAAAAAGACATAAAGATTACAAATAATTTAAAAGTTCTTTGTCGCTATTTGAAAACTCAGAAAATATGTCCTCATTTTAGTTTTTTAGAGCACTAACCGTAATTTTGATGCAAATAAGACCCTCTCATATATGTAATTTCTAAAGGAAATACTCTAGGTATTACAGTTTTGATCACATCAAGATGACGTCAGGCGTTCCACACTTTGTAATAAATATAGAATGTTAGCAATCTAGTTGTTCATTGGGATACTGTTGAGAGGCAGAGGCCAGGGGCACGGACTCTGAAAATTGAAGGCAGGTAGGAGAGTGCAGAGGCAACAATTTTACCACACTGGGCAGGCAGGAAGGGCAGTGGCAGCACAACAGACTATGGAGGGCAGTGGAAAGGGGGGCAGGGGCAACAAACCAACAATACAGGACTGGCAAGAGAGGCTGTGGCAATATAATAGACCATTGTGGGCAGAAGGAAGAGGCAGTGGTAGTACAACCATACATGCCAACAGACCTGTTTCAGCCAGGAAACGTCCAATGTTTTTAAGCTCAAATGGGCTTTATTTGATCTGTCTCCTGTCTACAATATCCTCTTTTTCAATGTAACTCAAAGGGGAAAATCAATACCCCAGTTTTTGTTCAGAATCATGGTAGGCAGGAGGAATTGGGGTAGGGACATGGACTCGGATAACAGAGGACAGGAGGGACATGGAGAGGTGCACCAAACTGACCCTACAGGGCAGGCATCAGGGTTTGCAGCAGCACAATACACCACACAGCGCATGCGGGACGGGAGTGCAGCACAACAATCCATAGAAAGCAATAGGGAGGGGACAGGACCATGCACATGGACAACAGAGAACAGATGGGAAAGAGGCAATGGTAGCTAGCTGACCATAATGGACAGACAGGAGAGAAAGCTGCAGCATAACTGACCATAAAGGGCAGGAGGGACGGATCAGGGGCATTACAATGGAAGAGACAAGCCAGGAGGGAGGGAATAGGGGGTCTGCACATGGAAACAGAGGGCTGGGGGCAAGGTGGCAGGGCAGGAGCAGCAAGATGACCATGGAGGTCAGGCAGGATGGGGACTAGAAACAAGACACACCATGGAGAGCAACAATGAGACTATGGTGGCATACACACAGGCCATGGAGGGAAGGTGGGAGGGGGTCAGGGGCAGCTAGCTGACCACACAGGGAAGGTGGGAGGGGCCATGGGAGCACAAAAGACCGTGCATGGCAAGCGGGAGGGTTAGTGGCAGCACAATAGCTATGATGGGCAAGAAGGAGGGTGCAGGGGCATGCACAAAGGACCATGGAGGATAGAAGGGAGGGTCAGGACCTGGGCACTGACAAGAGAGTTCAGGGGAAGGGGCCTCACAACAGACCGTGCGGAGCAGGCAGGAGGAGCAGTTGCAGCACAACAGATCAGGGAGGGCAGAAGGGTGTGGCAGTAAAGTGGACCATGGAGGACAGGAGGAAGGGGATAGGGGCATGGCATGTGGACAGGCAGGGTGGAAGTGGCAGGGACAGGTTACAGTCATCTGACAATGCTAGGCAGGTGGGCGGGGAGTGGCAGCTCAACAGAACACTCAGAGTAGATAGGAGTGGCAGGTCCATGGAATATAGTGGGCAAAAAGGATGGAGCAGGGGCATGCACAAAGACATCGGAGGGCAGGGGGAAGGAGAATAGGGGCAGCAAGCTAAGCACAGAGGCTAAGCAGGAGGTCAATGATGGGCCATAGAATTGGGCAATAGAGGGCAGGAGGAGTGGACTCGTACATCATGCTAAATGGAGGGCAGTGGCAGCACATCAGACCATGCATGGCAGGAGGGAGGAGGCTAGTCCATGGATTCAGACAACAGAGGATAGGGAGGAGGTGGATGGGGCAGCAAGCTAACTGTTCAGAGAAGGTGGGTATTAGGAACTTTATTGTTTTTAAAATGTGTGTCTGTGTGAACTACTTAAAATATGAACAAGTATGCAGCATAATCTCACTTTTATTCAGGAAGAAGAGGACGTTTGTGACTGTGACTCCGGGCTCACTTGGCCGAAACACCCCCTGACCCTCCACCCCATCGCAAAATGTAATGCCCGTGAAAAGGGTAGGTGGACGCAGTGTTATATAGAACATAGTCCTGAGAGCACGATTGAAAATGAAAACTAGATATAGTGTATGGTATAAACTATGCACCAAAAACTGTGATATAAGATGAACCGGGGCGTGAAACATAATATGCAATACATTTTGCGCAATGACAGATTCATTAGAGAGCGCGAGATAGCACAGACACTAGCGCGTGCTATGCGATATGCGCCTTGGAGTGTAATATGCACATGGCAGTGTTGTGTAACCTAACTAGTCTCTAAAGTTGTAATATAAAATATGTGCTGGGGAGTGTAACGTTGCATATGCACTGTGACAAAGATATGGATCCCAGATTGTAATATGTATGGCATTGTGCTGTGGGTTATAACATACACATCGAGGAAGGCACGTTAGATGGGGCAATATAACCCATGCGAAGGCAAGTATGGCATGACATATTCACGGGGTGGTGTTACAGTGCACATGGGCTAGAGAGTGTCATAGCATACGCACTAGCTGGTGGAATACAACACAGAGGTGTGAGGCAATCAGCGGGCACTGGTGGGTGTAACACAGCATTGGGCTCAGCCAGGAGCACGCTGTGACTCTCAAGTGAGGTTTTTCTCCTTTCCAGAGAGTAAAATAAAAAGTATTACACATCCAGCGGTGGATGTGTTTTTTATTAACCGTGAGGGGGGTTTCTTGCATAGTTTGGTCGAATTTTTGTCGAATCCCCTTTGAATGGCTTGGTGTGCGTGTTTATTAAATGTGCCCGCCATTAGCTACCCATGTTTGTATAAATAAACGGCAAGGGTGTCTACTTGGAGAGTACCCATCGGCGGGGGTGCCGGGATTAGGCACAGTAGGGCGTCAGACACGTCAGAGCTTCACTAGCGGTGTAAATACATTCCATGTGGATTCATTCTATGCATAGTCGCCTTTTAATGAATATCACGCAAATCGTCATGGTGATAGGTATATACGGTTTGTCCAGCCTGTCCTAGGTGTTTCTATAAATATATATATTTTTAATATATTAAAAAACAAAGGCCCGCCCCGGGGGATGGGGTCCCCGGAGCCATAAGTGGCCTGAGGAGGGGGGCAACGCAGCCCCCTCCTAAAGAATTTAAATTTAAAAAAGGCCATGACCCGGGGGTTGGGGTCCCCGGGGTCGATTAAGGCCTTGGGAGGGCCAAATTAATTTTTTTCAACAAAAAAAATGTGGGTGCAGGCCCTGGGGGATGGGGTCCCCAGGGCCAGTAAATTAGAAAACGAAGGGGGGCCACACAGCCCTCCTTCTTAAAAAAATAAAATAAATAAAAGACTGGCATCGCGCTGGAGGCCACGCTCCCTCTTTGCAGCACTCTGCAAACGCGCCCCGTGGCCAGTTGTAAGTTAGGGAATTAATTCCCCTTCAATACTGAGGATCCCTGAGGGCCAACTAGCCCAACAGCTATCTCCAGTGTGTGCCAGGGAGCTACGTTGCAGACAGGTGTTCTGAGGCCACGCCCCTTTTTACACCTCTATGCAACGCAGCTCTGTGGCGCTTACTGGAGGTACCTAGTGGGCTAGTTTGACCCTAGGGACCCTTAGGATTCAAGGGGACTTAATCTCTCAACGTAGAACGGCCGCAGGGCGCGTTTACACAGTGGTGAAGGGAGGGGACGGGGCCTGAGGTGACGTGTGCAAACACGCCCTGTGGCGTGTTTTAAGTTGGGGAAATAATTCCATTTCAATCCTGAGGGAGCCTGGGGGCCAACTAGCCCACCAGGTGCTTCCAGTAAGTGCCACTGCTCTGCGTTGCAGAGAGGTGGTGCAGGCCGTGCCCCTTTTTACACCTCTCTGCAATGGCGCTTACTGGACGTACATAGTGGGCTATTTTGCCCCTAGGGATCCTCAGGATTCAAGGGGACTTAATATCCCAACTTAAAAAACGGCCGCAGGGCATGTTTACACAGTGGGGAAGGAAGGGGACGGGGCCTGAGGTGACGTGTGAAAACATGCCCTATGGCGCGTTTTAAGTTGGGGAAATAATTTCCCTTCAATCCTGAGGGCCCCTGGGGGCTAACTAGCCCACCAGGTGCTTTCAGTAAGCGCCACTGAGCTGCGTTGCAGAGAGGTGGTCCAGGCCGTGCCACTTTTTACACCTCTCTGCAACGCAGCTCTGTGGCGCATACTGGAGGTTTCTAGTGGGCTAGTTGGACCCTAGGGACCCTCAGGATTCAAATTAACTTAATCTCCCAACTAAAAACGGCCACAGGGCGTGTTTACACAGTGGTGAAGGGAGGGGACGGGGCCTGAGTTAACGTGTCCAAACAAGCCCTGTGGCGCCTTTTAAGTTGGGGAAATAATTCCCCTTCAATCCTGAGGGCCCCTGGGGGCTAACTAGCCCACCAGGTGCTTCCAGTAAGCGCCACTGAGCTGCGTTGCAGAGAGGTGGTCCAGGCCGTGCCACTTTTTACACCTCTCTGCAACGCAGCTCTGTGGCGCATACTGGAGGTACCTAGTGGGCTAGTTGGACCCTAGGGACCCTCACGATTCAAATGAACTTTATCTCCCAACTAAAAACGGCCACAGGGCGTGCTTACACAGTGGGGAAGGGAGGGGACGGGGCCTGAGTTAACGTGTGCAAACAAGCCCTGTGGCGCGTTTTAAGTTGGGGAAATAATTCCCCTTCAATCCTGAGGGCCCCTGGGGGCTAACTAGCCCACCAGGTGCTTCCAGAAAGCACCACTCCGCTGCGTTGCAGAGAGGTGGTCTAGGCCATGCCCCTTTTTACATCTCTCTGCAACGCAGCTGTGTGGCGCTTACTGGAGGTACCTAGTGGTCTAGTTGGACCCTAGGGACCCTCGGGATTCAAGGGGACTTGATCTCCCAACTTAAAACGGCCACAGGGCGTGTTTACACAGTGGGGAAGTGAGGGGACGGGGCCTGAGGTGACGTGTGCAAACACGCCCTGTGGCACGTTTTAAGAGGTAGTTTTAATCCCCTGCCCTATTATATACTAGGGGCTTACAGAGGAGGTCATGCTGATCACAGGGGGACCCCAACGCATAGTGTTCCCTAGTGTATGTAGGTGTTATCACTGTATTCTGAGTGTCTTTTAACATAGCACTGGCTCTAGGACTGGTTAGTCAGACTCAGTTACCACCAGTATCCGTCTGAAAAAGTTGAGGGTACAGGATGATTTTGCAACAAGGCTTCTTTCTGCTCTTCTGTTTGTTCTTTCTGCACGTTATCCTTCTTCCTGCACTTTTCTTCATCTTTGAGGACTTCTGTTGCTTCTTTCTGCATTTCTTTTTTTTCTTTCTGTGCGTTTTTTCTTCTTTCTTCACATGTCCTATCACTGTAGGCATAGTTAGAAATTGGCATTTAAAAAACCTTTGAAATTCACTGAAAAAACCATAGGTTTCAGGCACGTTATAGTTAGGAATTAGCATTTAAAAAACCTTAGAAATTCACTGAAAAAACCATAGGTTTCAGGGACGTTATAGTTAGCTGGACTTTTCACTCGTACAAAACCAGTGAAATTCCCCCGTTATAGTTAGTTCAGCTAACTATAACTCGCGCGCCCGCAATGCACTGCTGATGACATCACATATTACATCACTCATGACATGGTCAGTGACATCACTCATGACATCACTGATGACATCTCAAATGACATCACTAATGACATCACTGATGACATCATCCTTGTGATAGAGTGGCAGACCTCCTCTTCCCCTAATATAACCTTTGATACACACATTCAAAAATAGAAACTACAATGTTCAAAACAATGGACATTCCAATACCAGTTACAACAACCTATTCAGTAATTCTAAGATCCACATACACATCCACTCATTCACCAACAGTCCTATACAGTCACTCATACATGTACTCACTCATCATATGTACTCACACACCTATACATCCTGTTACACAACGCCACTCATCCATAGAGCTACTCACACACATAGTCACTCATGCTAATAAAGAATCAAACATCCATTTACTTGCATATACAGTTATACACACACCACCACACTTACTTCTACAGAAACTTACACATACTTAGTCTTTTAAACAATCACTTATCGAAACACATACTTATTCATACAGGAACTCTTTCAATCTCTCACTCTCACATATACTCACTTATATACACCAATAGTCACATATACCAGTTTAAAACATATTAGTTACTCATAAAGACACAATTGAGACAGTCTATCACTCACTAACACACACATGCACACACTCATCCACCCATACAGTCCTGCACACATGTTGTCTTCAACACATACAAACAGTGAGTCACTCATTCATGCACCTATGCACTACGTAATACCCCCCACCGAACCATACAGACACTCAGACACTCATACTGATACTCAAAACACCAACTAATAAACTATGTAGACACTCATGTAGCTACTCACCAACCCATGCAGCCACTTATACACAAAGTGAGAGACTGATACAGATATTTACACATTTAAACATTACTCACTAAGCCATGTATTCACTAAGATACACTTAATCAGTCAGTTATACAATCAATTTTTCAAAAACAAATCATCCATTTAGACACTTATATACCCATTTATTCTTCGATCGACCTTGAGATATACATATATAAAACATATGTAATTTTCAGAAAAACACACATTCACTGGATGATGTCATCAGTGATGTCATTTGAGATGTCATCAGTGATGTCATGAGTGATGTCACTGACCATGTCATGAGTGATGTAATATGTGACGTCATCAGCAGTGCATTGCGGGCGCGCGAGTTATAGTTAGGTGAACTAACTATAACGGGGGAATTTCAATGGTTTTGTATGAGTGAAAAGTCCAGCTAACTATAACGCCCCTGAAACCTATGTTTTTTTCAGGGAATTTCTAAGGTTTTTTAAATGCTAATTCCTAACTATAATGTGCCTGAAACCTATGTTTTTTTTAGTGAATATAGATATAGATATATATATATAGATAGATAGATAGATAGATAGATAGATAGATAGATAGATAGATAGATAGATAGATAGATAGATAGATAGATAGATAGATAGATAGATAGATAGATAGATAGATAGATAGATAGATAGATAGATAGATAGATAGATAGATAGATAGATAGATAGATAGATAGATAGATAGATAGATAGATAGATAGATAGATAGATAGAGATAGATAGAGATATAGATATAGGTATATATAATATATATATATAGATATATATTCACTGAAAAAACCATGGATGTTATAGTTAGGCTGACATTTCACTCATACAAAACCAGAGAAATTCAGCCCTTATAGTTAGCTGAGCTAACTATAACTCGTGCCCCCATAAAAAAATGTTTACAGTACTCAGTGCTCTACTGATATCAACTTCATTTCTTTAAGTAGCTTTGGTATGTGTCAGCAGATTGTTACAGATTAAAACTGCCCATAGTAGGGCATTTGTTTGACAATTGGCACTCACTATTTTGCCTTTCTCTGAAAATTATATAAAAAGATGGAACACCGTACTCAATGAGGGGATCCCATATATAGCTATACACACCTTCATGTTGGGCAAGCTGAGTCATTCTATTTGAAGAGGAAGGCTTAACTAGAGGTATAAAGGTAGAGTTCATTGATACATGAGGGATATTCCCTCCAAGCAAATAGACATCTAAAAGCCAGCCAAGCAAAGTGAGAGACATGGCAAATGCAATACTTAGAAACAAACTTTTGCACTATGTTAATCCAAATCAGACCAAGGAAACCTCAAATGGAACAGTGAGTTTTCTGAGTCTTGTTCAATTGTCTCTACCCTATCTTCTAATCTACTTAGAATTTTAGTTTGTCAACTGAATAAATAAGGGAGCTATCATCCTGTAACTATTGCCCTGACTCTCTATCCATCCTTGCTCCAGTTTGTCAATAGTAAGTGTGAGTAGGTTTCTGTCGTGATGTCCTTTTGTCTCAAGAAGGCTCATCAACATCGGTCAGACAGTCATCAGAGTCAAATGTGATTTTGGCAAGGTATGCACTTCTGACTGAATTTTCCTTCTCGTTTGGGTCGCTTGGCACTGATCAAATCTAAGCCTTTGTCTCAATGCCAATCTGCTCTTCTTTGTCTACATCACTGTCCTCTCTAAGCATCCCTGATCTGTTCTCAGGGGTCAACAGTCTCTTCTGGTTTGGTGTAGTCTTTGGCCAATTGTCTTCATATATGCCTCAACCCTAAAGGTTACTTGAGATCACTGGTTCTGATAAGGTGGACTCACTCTTCCTTTTTCTACCTGAACTGTACTCCTTGTGGGAGTTGCTGTGGCAGATTTATCACAGTCTTCCATGCGTTTTCGCTGTCCCTGTGAATGCATATTCTTAATCCAGTAGTGGGTATCACAATGGTTGCTGGAACAACAGCATTCTCATTCACCTCTGGCTGCAAGTGAGGCTCTTATAACCAACGAGAGTCAATGTTCCTATCAGAAGAGAGAGAAAGTAAGGGAAAGGAACTCTGGTTGTCCTATTACTCTGTTTGTGGTGGACAGTGTGTCCTGATCTTGATGCCCTCACACACCCGAAGATTGTCATGCTTCATCATTGGGCTGTTGCTCCTCGTCGGGCCGGCGCTGCAATGCACTACGGGTCCCCTGAAGGGTCACTTTGTTGGGGGTCTTTTGATAAAGCTGTGTGTGTGCATGGGGGTGAGAGGCAATGAAGTCCTAATGTGAAGTTAAAAAATTACTGGAGGGGTAGTAAGTGAATTTATTGAAAAAGGAAGTCCCTCTGTAAAAACCAAGAAGGTGGTGCTGCTGTGAGGGATATAATGGCCCTCTGTAGCTAGGTGTGTAGCACACCCCAAATGGATACGCTTTTAGGTTGACATGTTTTGTTCTAAATCAAGGTCTCTGGAGGAGATCCAAAAGGGCTTCTTCAGGACCAATAAAGATAATTTATAGAGAGTCAGAAAGATAATGGCCTATAGTAATCTAGTGCAACTGGGAAAGTGTAGGAATAGTACTCCCTTAAATGTGGGAAAATTCCTCATGAGAATCGGTCTGTGGGTCCCTCGAGACTGTGCCTTATAGATAGTTACACATACCCGACCTCATGCCGTCTCCTCCAACACTTCCCAGTGGCACTAGATTACTATAGGTCATTATCTTTATTACTCTCTATAAACTATTTAACCATGCAATGCATAAAATAAAAGTACCAGAAAAGGAAATAATGATACAAGGTTAAGAATAACACATATATAAATCATCAGGAGAAACACCCATACCCCCGGCAGTAAACAACATTTAGAGTAGCAACAAAAGTGACACCTCAAATTAGAGTCAACGGCTCTGAAGCATAGCACAAGGGTGAAATACATGTGCCCCAACGGATGCCATACAACTGCCACAAGCAAAACATATGCCCCTACGGGTGCAACACATATGCCCCAAAGAAAAGGTTTGAGCCCAAATAAATGCCCCATATCCAAAAAATGTAAACAGTTGTAAAGCAAGTATTTGTTTGGGTAGCAATTAACAAGCCCCACCTCAAAGCAACATTTGGGTATAAGAAATATGTTAATCCATTGTGTATTGCACACATGCGTTCGGATCCCACCCTCATTGCCATTGTAGTAAATGAAGATGGAGGGTATTCAGTAGTACAGGTGAAACAGGATAACATTTATACGCAAGGTAGGAGTCTCAGATTCCAGGTAAAGATGGTAGCAAGGAAGCAGGAAGGTATCAGGAACGCCCCAACGCGAGTAGCATCCTTGCTGCTCAGTTCAAGCACTCCAACTGACAGTCACTCAACCAGGCACACATCAGCATTCTAATTACATCAGAGTCACTCTGGCTGAGCTGCAGGAGACATAAATCCAAAGGGAGAATGCATGGCATAGAAATGCAGATACAGCAGGTACTTCAGGTCAGAATACTGAATTGTTGAACTTGTGTGTTAGGTGAGGTGTACTGTGATGCGCTATCAATTTCACTATATTAGAGACTTAGGGGTCTATTACGATGGCGGGCGGACTTTGTCCGCTCGCCATCGCCCCGGGCAATGGGACCGCCCGCTATGTGTGCGGCTGTCCTGCATGTGCAATTAGGATGCGCCCGCTACACTGGCGGGCGCATTCTGTATTTTTTGCATTGCAGCGGGCGGTGTTGTCAGCAGCACCCACCGAAATACAAAACAGGCATTTGTGCATTTGCATTCACAACGTGGCAGGCACCACGCGGTGCCTGACATGTCATCCATGCAAATGCAGGGGGGTACCATAGGTACCCCCCATGTACCCCCCCAACCCCCAACATCCTACTAGACTCCCAAACCTAAGACTGACCAAAACCGTATGGTTTGCATGACTACCTTCTCACCTGTTTCAACCCAATACGCAAATCCATTCTCAGACACTGGACGATACTAAATGCCGGAACAATGAGCATCGATCGCCCGTTGTTTGCTTTCCATAAAAGTAAAAACATAAAAGACCACCTAGTCAGGGCAGCCCTCCCTACACTTAAGCCACCAGCTACCCTAACAGAATTATGGGGACTGAACCCCTTACTAGGACATGCAAAATGTGGCAATTGTAGTGTATGTGAGTTCACTATTGAAGGACAAGAATTCACTTTCAATAATGTCAAGATCACATCTAAAAGTTTTACCAACTGTAATTCTTGTAATGTTATTTATGTGATTCAATGTCCCTGCGAAAAAATATACATAGGACAAACAACACAGAAAGCCCACATCAGTATTTGCCAACATCGCAGTCGATTCAGATGCAAAACGCCCAATGCACCATTGGTGGAACATTTCTCAAGCACTGGACACAATGAAAACGACATCAAATGGACAATTATCTCTCTGATCAAACCACCTCCAATAGGCGCTGACATTGGGAGTCTGTTGAAAAAAGAGGAACTAAAGTGGATTTTGCGCACCCAAAGTATAAAAAATGGTTTAAATAGGACCGAGGACTGGATCACCTTACTATGAACTCAATCAGAAGCACTTCAATGTCATGAGTTTTTCTCCCTTCTCATCTCGAATTTATTGCCCACCACAATTTTAAGCAATTCCTGTTTTTTGCCAATTGTTGCAAATGTATTAATTGCATAATTGCATAATTTTAACCCACAATTATCACATTCACTCACTGCATATCACTTAATCCCTTCGTATTCTGACAAATACCCACACCAAAGATGGCCACCACAGTTATTGCACTAGTTTTCTGCATCATCACGGCTTTGCGCGCTATTTAAATCAATCCCAGCTGGCTTACACTGAGACCTCGCATCGAGCCACTGCGCTCCGCATCCATCCACTGATTACCTTGGACCCCCTGCCCTCCGGCATTGAAACTACAAATCAATACAATTGTAAGACCCTTACTACTGGGTGCATGTTCTCCGAGCGACATTCTATCCGAACAACCGCTTAGTTAGGTGACGCTACCTACATTTCCCCTTAGGCATTTTCCGTTCCCTCTCTCCAAGTGCCCCACGATTAATACTATAATCAGGGCCAGGAATTCAAGCGGCGCTGGCATAGTCCTACTTATTCTTACTTAAGGTAAGCGCGACTGGGTCCGTAATTAGTATTTTTTTTAAATGATCAACCGCTATCGTGACACTAATCCACCCTCACCTTCTTATTCCACCTCCTCCGCCCTTATGCGCAGTGCCCGCTTCGACATGACCCTTGTGGTTTTCTACAACTCCGGATACACCCTTCCAGAGGCTCATTAAGGTAAACCTCGAGATCTTATCCCCCCGCGTTTTTTCAACTACGTTGCCGCGCGGCCTCACTGCACCCAACATAGTGGACTCGCGCATCATGTCTTCCTTGCCCGCGTATCCTCAATGCGATCCCCCGTCGGCTTCCTTGCTCGCCCTGTTCAGAAGCTTATTCTAGCGCTGCTGCACCACTATAATTTAGCACGGTCTGATCAGAAGCTCATTCTAGCGCTGCTGCACCACTATAAATCAGCAAGGCTTGATCAGAAGCTCATTCTTGCGCTGCTACACTACTATAATTCAGCACGGCCTATTCATGCACGTTCCATTCACTTCGCAGCATTAATTAGGCCCTGTATCTTCACCGCCTTAATTCACAATGCCTGGTTACCCCTTAACACAGCCAATGGTACAGACCTTATCCACAATAAATGCTCCTTTTATGTCTATAATTATTCTGCCTTCACTACGTTTACTGGGAAGTTCTTTTAACAACTTATGTTATTTTTCCGCCCTTTCCTTCTATTATGTATGTGTTTAATCAGTTGTCTAATTATTCAGGCCAACAGTATTACTGTCTGATGATGATCCCAATGATTCTGTAAAAGGGATCGAAATGTCATCGACATTTTAAAATACCGTGCACACAAATAATTCTGTGACTATGTGTAACGGTTGTTGCTACGTATCATGCTTGTCTTATCTTTTACATTGGAGTACAAGCAACTCTTTCTGTTTCGCCTGTTTGCTCTGTTTTTTGTAAACTGTTAATTTGTCACTTTTTGTGTATCTATGTGATTTTTGGATACAGAACTGTATCCCACAGTTTATTTCGTTTGTCCTTTGACAATATTTAATAATTCTTATTAAATTGTACTATCCGGCTGGACAGCAAATATATAGAATTGATTTCATTCTATATTCATTTCTTGTTTCTTGAATTCTCTCAAACAAGGACCACTGTCTTCTTCAAAATTGACACCCTACGTCCTTGATTACCTTGTAGGGTTCCATTGTCTTTAATCAAAAAGACTCAATACACCTGCATCAGTTTCTCCCAAAGGAACTATGCATTGACTCTTTTGGCTCTTTGGCTGTTCGGGAAATCTTAGGCCACTCAATCTACTTTTGGGGAACCTTTTTTTCTGGTGCTTTATGACCTTCTCGTACTTGGTTTTAACAATGGGCGAAGGGGCATTTGTCCCTGCCACCTGAGGTAGTTCTTGCCTAGACCACTCGACAAGCCCTCTTACACTCTGCCCACAGATCTTTTGTGACTGCCACCTCAAACAAAACGTCCAAGTCCTCCTACAAAACCTTGGCAATGATCATGATCTGTTCCGTCTGAGTGTACCATTTATCAGCATTGTCTCAAAGCTTTGGAAGAGTATTTGTAAAGTGGAAAAGGTCCGATCAAGACCATGGAAATCTATATAGGTTCCTCTCTGTACCTCACGCAAGGGAAATTCCTTTGTCGTTTCCTCCTGCTTCCCTGCCTCATCCTCTTACGGTCTTTCTCCCTTTTGCTTTACCTTAACCTTCTTTTTCTTTGACCACAATGTTCTAAACTTCCCTGTATCACTTAATTCCCTGGTATTTTAAATCAGTTCTCTCACATGGGTTCCCAACCCCCTGAATTTTAACAACTGTAGCTACTTTTCAATCATCAACATCCTAGGATTCTTCCACAACTTCTTCTGTTGTGTTATGCCAACTCCACACTAATCTGCCACCTTCTCCATCCGTGCATGTGCCTCCCTTGCCACTCTCGCGGGTTGCTTGCTCACAGAAAGCATTCTCCCCATAATATCTTAGAATATCCTAGAAACTCCAGTCCCACATTTCACTTCACGTTTTTTTTCAAGCTACATTTTTAGATGTGTAAGATTTATTCGTTGTGAGGTCTGCCCTACAGTGGGTGATTAGCCTGTCAAGTCTGTGCTGGTGGCTTGGGTCCTCATTCCAACACTCTTGTGGAGAAGCTAATGCTGTCTCTCCTTGCCTTGGTGCTGAGTACTTGGGATCCGCTGATTTAGGATGAGACTGACAGATCCTTCAGCCGGGGGAATGATCAAGGTACTCATCAAGGGTAATGGGCTTGTTGCAACAGTCACAGGTGTATGAACAATGAGCAGATTGGTAGCTTCTGTACCTTGGTGGTGCACTGGCCTCTATTGTGGGTTCCACTGCTGTTTCTGATTCCGTCAACACTAGAGCAGTAGCACTCGGTGTGCCAGATGCTGTATTATGTAGGGGTAGTGTTATACTTAGGAGCTCTCTATAAAAGCCTGTTCCTCCTTGTTCTCCATTTCTTTTTCCTCCTTTCCTTTTTCTCTTTCCTTCTCTTTGCTTTCTAGCAGGGGATAGGCACCAACACGATAACTTTCTCCCTCCACTTCCTCTGACTTCTCTCATCCTGAACGATTCTCCAAGAATGACTTTACTACAGATTTTGAGTTCAAATTTCTTTTTTTAATTTATGTTTACCATATGCTCCCATAGGTTTAAGGCTTTAAATTAAGTGAGCCCAGGTTGTAGTTTCAGGTCTTACATTCTTTACCTAAAATGTTCTATTCAAGTAAGGTCCCTCTCAGCAGAAATCGGAGTTCCCCATCCTTATATGTATATTCGTGCACATGTGTAACCTTTTCTTCACTGCCATTTCCATGGATGGAGTGCCTTCAGGAGGAAACTTCTCCTCTCTATTCATGTTCTTGTCCTTATTTGAGAAAGGATTCCCCAGTCTAGCAATATCTCTCTCAGTCCAGAACAGGACGCACGCAGGCTCCCATGACCAACCACAACACTGTAATGCAGTGTATTCGGCGCTCAGCCAGGGAATGGGAGCCTGGGCATGTTCTTCATCCAGACTGTAATTCAGCCTGGGTGGCAAATATCAAAGTGCGCATGACTGTTTGGCCTGCCCCAGAGGGCTGGCAAAACAGTCATTGCGCACTTATAGAGTGCCCACCACTCCTCCCCCTGCTCTAAGAGCAGAGTAGCACCTTCCCACTCCGCAAAGACGCTGCAGCAGGGACAAATAAAATGATAATAACAACAAGTTATTATCATTTTATTTTCCCTTTATTTACACTGCTGAAAGCAGTGGGGCAATGCTCCTTTGCCTTAGTGGAGGAGCCACCACTGTACTGTGGTCTTTTTCTGTGTTTATATTCAAAGTCAAATACCACAAGCTGCCTTCCTCTAACACTCCTTGTGGAGTGAATATCTAAATGAAAAAGACACCTCAGAAGGACCGCGCAACTTCTCTCAAATCCTAACAACAGGTTCAACACTGTACATAATTTAACATCCCAAACAAAAGTTTCCAACTCCAACATTCTCTCTCTACACTGTCAAACAGTGGACAGTGTACACTAAAACTTTGATTTGTTTTTTACACCATACTTCCTGAAGAAATGCTTATCACTACTGATTCCCCTCTTCTTGCCCTATCCACATTACTGTCCCCTCATTTAACCTTTAGATTTATGTTGCAGGGGTGAGTATTTTGGAACACTTTTCAGGTCCCTGTAACACCACTCCCCAACTAATGACAACCAATGAGTAAGGGGTCTGAGAGCCTCAGCCCCGACCTCTCCCTACCCCTTCACTTTTATACACCGGCTCTCTTATAGTACTCCTCCCACCCCATCCTACCACCAAGAATATTCTCCTTTAAATTATCCAGGAGCATCGTTTATATGCATCCACCACATCTCCTTATCCTTACCAAATGATACCCAATTCTTTATTTAGCCCATTTCAGTAGTTATGTCCTGGAGTTGGGTCTGTTCTATAGTCCAGCTCATCTTTAATACTATATTTTGCTACAGTCCCTGGGTCACTTTTTTTCCCTCTGCTCCAGAGTGCGTTCATCCATTTCTGGCATCTTCATTCTCTTACTCCGTTTACTTCTCCTTTCTTCTTATACCCTCTCCATTGAGGCATCTCTACTACAATGAGCCCGATTCACAGAACTAACTTAAGACAAAATCCTAAACTTACTACCATTTACTCATTTTGGTATTCACAGAAGGCACTTACTCATTTTGGTATTCACAGAAGGCACTTACTCATTGATGAGAGTGGAATTAGTGCATTCACAAGTTTAGTCTGATATGCCTATTGTGGAATTCCTGAATGGGACACTGTACAAAGTAAATTCATGGGTAATTTACATAGTAGTAATCTTCCTGTCAAGGGCAGGAGTAGGTGACTTTCAAGGGTGGAAATGGAAAAAGAACATCCCCATATGTAATGGTGATGTAGCGGAAGGGGTAGGAGTTGCTTTAGACAGACAAATGCATGCCAGTTAAAGAAAAACAATTTGTTACATTCCATTTATGCATGCAGAAACTTTCAGCTGGTGAAGATTTTGAATTTGATCACATTTCAGAACTCCAGCATATCTACAATTGTAATCAATTTCATTAGGCTCTCTGAATCCTTAAAAATCAAATATGATGTCTAATCTAAGAAAAACCTTAGGGAAGCAGGTTTCTTACTTTCTCATCCGGCCCCTTTTGAATTGTGGCCTCGTGATTAATAGACTGAGTGAAATTCTTAGGCGAGTATATATATGACGTATTGCACACAAAAAAAATATTCACATACATCACTCTCTGGCACAAATGCACCGGTAACGCATTAGGGGGCATATCAACAAGTAGGCGATAAAAAATTATCGGCGCTTTTGCGGCCGTTTTCAGCCGAAAAGCGGCGATAATTTTATCGCCTAATCAGCAAGGTCACGCTAACGCGTGAAACCTTGCTTTAGTGTCAGGATTCCTAACGCCCAGCTTTGTATCCGTAATGAGATGCAAAGTGGGCGTTCCTGACCTGGCATGACAGGAGAAATGTCGCTAAGCGACATTTCTCCTATCAGCAAGCCTAACGCTATGAAGCATAGCGTCAGGAAAAGTAGCGATAACCCCTGTTATCGCTACTTTCCTTATGCCTGCTTCAAGACTGACTTAGCCATGATATCCTATGGAAGGTGGATATCATGGCTAAGTTTGTGAGTCCCTATCAACTAGCTAACGTAAGATTATCGCTGGGTTTCCAGCGTTAATCTCACGTTAGCCAGTTAGCGCTAGGATTTTTATCGCTGATGAGATAAGCGTTGCTAATAGCACGCTATCTCAGCGATAAAAATCGGCGCTAGCCGGCGATAATTATCCGACCGCTAAGTGCGCTCAGCGATAATTATCGTCGGTTGTTGTTGATATGCCCCTAAGTTTGATGTAAAGCCTCTTAAAAAATGTTTGGGGACCACACCCCCTCCCCATGAAAAAAATAAAAATACACGAACTACTTTTTGCAAGTCGCTGAAAGTAAAAATGCGATAAAATATGATTGAGTCAAAAAATATAAAGACATAATATATTCATGATTTGAGACTCATGCGGTATAGTGATGAAGAGTTTGGCGTTTGGATGTGTGTGCGTCATTTCCTTTTTAAGTCCCCTTACCCACTTACAAGAACAACTTATACTTGTTCTGCCCTCTGAGCTTTGTGCAAATGTGATCAATCGGAATGTGATTACGGTATGTCTAGACAGCTGCACATTTACACATGTTTTTGCAAATCCATGCTGTAAGTATTCTGAGCATCAGCATGCAAAGCATTCTCCAACCGAGGAATTTCCAAACCAGACTTAAGAGGCCCATAATTCTCTGATTTACAAACAGTGACTGAAGGCTTCATGCCATCCCTCTTCTGGGACTCCCACATTTCCGTGCTTTTATGTATCCTTTTGTACATTTTTGTGATACTGACGCATGCATAATTCACTGAATTCAAACGCCCAATTAATAAATGGCTCTGAACAAATAAAACGAGTTATCTGCTTTTTTAAAGTTTGATTTTACTTTGCTCCCTTATGTCCAAAGTAAATATTTTTCATTGGTTAGTCAATTTAATTTCATAACTTCATCCTTTAAACAGCCACTAGAAGCAAAAAGACACAATATTTACTCCTCATCTTAACTTGAATAGCAGTTATTGGATCTAATGGGAAAAGGGACCTTTGATTTCTTTTTGTTACATTTTAACAAGTTTATTGGATATTTATATAAGAGTGTAACAACTTGTTACCTCAACGTGTGCTGAAAGCAACGGCGCATCTGCAGGTGACCCCCTCCGAAGTCAGTCTCGCCATTTTTTTTTTCAATGAAGGGAAATATGCTCTGGCTCACAGGAGTGGCTTGTGTCGGAATAAAGAGGTGGTAAGGGGGGCAGGGAGGGGAGGGAATGGGAGACAATGAAGATAAATGATTTTTTTTTTTTTTTAAAAGAACTTACCTGCGCACGCCAGGATCGCATCCGTCGCGTCACGCGCTTCTGTTGACCTCTCCTTTCCACTGCCAGGCAGGCACAGGCTCCCAGCCTTCCCTGCAGCCAATCCTGATGCTGCTCTCATCATGAGAGCAGCTTCAGGATTGGCCTGAGTGCTGATGATTTGCGCTCCAGGACAGCCTGCTCTCTAACCCCAGCAATGCAGCTGGGGTTGGAGAGCTGATCGCTGTGCATGTGGCTTTGGCCTGCCTGAATCGACTATCCAAACCCACATGCCCAGTGAAGACAGTGCACAGCACTCCCCACCCAGCCTGTCACCACTCTGTCCCGCACCCAAGCCTTGGTATAGTGAAAAATAAAACGATAATCAAATGGGTTTTAAACTCGTTTTATTACTGTTTTATTTTCACACTTTTACAAGTACTAGTGAGGGAGCGACGCTCCTCCACCACAGTGGAGGAGCCGCCACTCCTGGCTCAGTTACATATTCCTCCTATACGACATGATGATGTCCTCCCTAAAACCAATGAGCAAGGCCCCCCAAATGTCACTGGCAGTTTAATTTTCTAGTTTGCCAGTAAATAGAGAGGGTGCATGTGAGTCCCCAATCTTGCTGCCTAGTTAGCTCTTTAGAAGAGATCAGTCCTTGGGTAGGAAAAAGTCTTCTCATTTTGGGGCCATCATTGCTGATCCATGGCATGGGCAGAATCTAATTAGGAACCAATTATATCGTCTGCGGTAAGTGGGTATGATGACAGATCCCAGGCATAGAGATTGAGGTATCACTATGGGCACTGGCTTAGGGTTCAATAGTTTTTTTTTCACGACAGAACCTACACTAATCATCTTGTGGGAAATTGTTTGAATGAGGTGATAGGAACCACATTAGACAGGAGAACATATAACTCCAGATGTCAATAAATACATATAGCAGCGAAACAAAAACTTCTGCTGTTGACAAATTGGGCTGAATCACTTGAAATACGCAGATATCTGGATGAACCTAGCACAGCAAAAGATATTATGTGCACTTAGGACTGGACTCCCTGGTTTTCTTTTCCAAAGATACTATGGGGCATATTCTCAAGCCCCCATCGCCACCACAACGTCACTTTCAGTGACGTTGTTGTGGCGATAGGGGCTTAGCCCTATTCACAAGGCAGCGTTAAGCCGCGTTAAGTGGCTTAACGCAGCTTAATGCTGCCTTGTGAATAGCGCCCCTTCAAACGGTTTTTAGCGTGAAAGGGGCATGCAGTGGGTGTTGCGGTGGGCGTTCTGCCGCAACACCCAATGGGGGAATAGTCTCAAGGACGTGTGATAAAATTAGCTTAACGCAACTTTGCACAACACAGTCTATTGCAGGAAAATAACGCTGTGTCAACTTTGTATTCTCAACACAGCGGTACAATGCGATAGTCTCACGCTAACGTGTCAAATGACGCGATAAAATTACCGTGACAGCACAAAATCGCAAAACACAAACACTAAAAAAGCTGCGATGTGGTCAACCGTGATAGAAAAATCAACGATGACCAGCGACAGGCCTGCAATTCCCACGAGTCATGCAGGAAAATGCACTATAAAAGCGCCGAATAATCCAAACTGAGTAGCACCATGGAGGAAGCCGGAGCAAGTACAGAGGACGACCAGAAACCCACAAGCCCCCAGGAGGCCCAGCCTGGGACCTCGGGCTCACGGAAGGGCAAGGAGAAGAAGACGAGGAAGACGAGGTTCAGTCCGCAGGAAAACAGGATCATGATCACGGAGGTGATAGAACACAACCAACAACTGTTTGTCACCTCCACCGTGTCGTTGGCAATTAAAAATGCAATATGGCAGGCCATCCTGGACAAGGTGAATGCAGTCGGAGTGAGGAGGAGCACAATTGGAGAGGTCAAGAGGCTCAGAAATGATACGAAGCGCAAAGCCAAGAAGAAAATCGCTGACAACCATCAGGCAGCAATGCAAACTGGAGGTGGCAGTCCAGCGGAACACCAGGAGCTAGATGAGATGGAGGAAATGGTGTCCACAGTCATCAGTGGGGAGAGGGTGGCAGGAGTTGGGGTTCTGGTCACTGCTCAATATGACCTGACACAACAGCACCAGGGTGAGTACCAAACAGGGACTGGGGAGGACGGGGGTAGATGGGCACAATGGCACACATGCAAAATTAAGTAGATTACACTGCACACCCACAATTACTCTGGATCATGTCACTCATCCCTTGGCACACTACAGCACACATACAAACACCAAGTAGGCCCCCGTCCACTATGGGCACAGAGGGGTCCCTCCCCACACAGCACCAATCTCACAACTAACCCATGAGACGTGTAAAAATCAGCAAAGCTGCGTGTCTGGGAGCCACACTGGCAATGCAAGTGACCCTGCATGATGAATAGCATGGCTGCAGTACAATTATCATGACATGGTGCACGCCACGACACTGAGGTGGCTGAGTGTAAAACACATCCGGAAAGGAGCAGGTCACACCCTGACACATCCACGTGCACATACAATGCCTGACAGCAACAACACATCTGTGGATAAAAACCATGCCCAAGAGTCCCAACTCCCACCAATAGCCAAAATTAGCCAAGTCTGCAACATCTCAGCACTGTAGAAGCACAGAAGACATAGGCACTCCACCTCAAAGGGATAAGGGCAGCAAAATCACAGCTGCAGGGGCGACTCACCCACAATGCAGCACACACTCATAGCAACAACAGCACATCAACATTGACGACAATGTGGTACAAAGTGCAACACTTTTGCTACAGAACAGAGGACATAACTGGTTCTGCTTGTGTGTAGAAACTGGCCAATCACATCTGGCATAGCAGGAAACTGTGAGATGAGAATGTCTGTGTACAACCTGTCAGCCGAGAGTTGGCACAGATGCTGAGGATAATGGAGAACATGGAGCGAATACATGCGGAAAGAATGACTGCCAGGGATGCACACCAGCAAAAAGTTGTTGGTATCTTCCATGCCCTGCAGATCATCATGATCGCATTGCTGCCACTAAGGCAGTCGCTGATGAATGCTGCTGGTACTTCCACACACACGTCTCCAGCCCCTGATGTGTCAGTGGCACACAGTGCTGTAGACCAAACATCAGCAACCACATGTCAGACAGATGACATAGAGGACGAAGATGCGGGTGATTCCACCTGTGTATTAGGAAGGAGCCAGTAGCAATCTTCTCCGCCATATGCCCTGTTTCAGCTTGGTTCTGCCCCCTGCATCATGCCCTGTAACAATACCTCCCACTGTCCCCAAAACACTCTGTGACACTCACATTGGACTTCGACATGGACTGCCATATTCTGTTTGCTTAACAATGACACAGCAATCACACTGCGGACTGTACTCTTCCTCTTTCGATGCACTTGTCAATCCCTAAATGACTCTGGCTGGCCCTCCACTGGGCTACAATGTAATGTGGGGTGTGCATGGCCATGTACTGCTCCAGCTCCGACACTCCACCGAATGTGAATAAATCATTCAAAATTCACACAGATGTATCATGTCCCTAATCGATCAAGTATGAAAGAATGGATGAATGTAAGGACATTGGTTGCACAAAAAGGTACACCCTGGGAAATGAAAGCAATGTGACCATGACACACATAGGCAGTGAGATGACTGGAAATGTGTGTACTAGCTGTGGTCTCATTGCTCTGAAACAACAATCGTGCAATTTCACAACTTTGTCCCACACAATGTTAGAAATAGGGCTGTGTATGAAATGTCTAAGTCATTGACAGGCCTAAAGTAGTGTCCCCCATCACATTTGACAACAGAACATCTCTTCACATACCTACTCACACTCAACTGGGTGGACACAGCCTGTAGTGATGGATCACATTGAGCCACATGGCAAGAAGTTGGACACCATACTCACATTACTGATGACATGAAAGAGCACAGGTCTATCAGCAACTATCTCAACCACAATGTCTGGCTCACAGAGGTGGAGCTGGCAATAGGGACTCATCCCTAAGTGAAATGTGTCAGTCAGTCCCTCACTGTGTACCGACGATGCTCATTGAGGCACACGATTTCTCATTCTAATCAACACTCATCATAGTTGAACACTAGTGAAGTTGCGTAGACTTAATTAGCATGTGTGTGTCAGTACAGGCAAGACAAGGGCCACAACATGCAGACCAATGCATCAGACACTAACAGGCAGCATTCGGTCACGGTACAGTTCCACGTGACAGGCATTGTGCATGTACCTGGGATGTTCTGCCATTGCGTTGGTGGCTCTCGTAGAACCGGCACTCTTCTGACCTGCAGCAGTTTTGTGGATGATATGCCACAGCTCGGAGCAATGAGTCGTATGTGTGTGCAACGGTTGGACGTGTGGGTTGCTGTGTATGTAAGTGTCAAGGGCATTCCATGCAAGAGTACCTCGGGCAAGGACTTCTGTGTGTGGGGTGTGGATACGTTGCTCTTTCATTGGCGCAGTGTGTAGTGTGGGAGTCATCTTCATCTGCTATGGTATCTCTCTCAGGGGGTGCCTGCTGCATGCAAGACCAAGGTTGGAGGTGCGGATGTCCTTCCGCCTTCTGTATTGAGAGAAAGGTGATTTCATCCCCAATGTTATTCTGACTACTGCTTGCATTCTGGATACGCGATGTGGCTTCCGCGCTGCAAATGAGAATAGGCCATAGGCTTTCGGTGCACCAATAGCGATAGACACACAACAGTTGGCATGTATGAGCCAAGAGCCCGAGCAGTCTTGCGCTCCTTGTACAATCCCTTTGTGCGCGGCTGCCCGTCCGGGTGCATGCAACATTGCAACATTGTCAATTACGGGCCGTGTGGCGCTGACTCTGCGATAGAGACACACGCATCAGTTGGTTTCCTGTCTAGCCCAGAAATTAACCACGCCCAGGGATAATTATTCACACCCCTACGCTGACCTGGCATACGCCGACCCAGCCCACTCAGCTTACGTATAAAGAGGGGGAGGACATCGCTACGTGTCCTAGTTCATCCCCACTGCCGGAGGTGACATGGTTGCGTCTGCCTGGCACATCACAAGACTCAATCATGAAGGGTCCATGACTTGCGTTGCACAGACTTGGTGGCACCGGATACACTGCGGCCGACATGGGCCTACCGCCATGGGACGGTCACTTTTGGTGCACTGAGGTAGGGGCACCTTAAGTGCTGAGTGGGTGTGCAGCCTGTGATGATGCGCCGTCCTGGCGGTCCGGACTGGTAAGGATTTGTGTGAGCCCTGCTGGACCGCAGTGTAGGTCTGAGCCAGCGGGCAGCGCGGCCCAACCGCCCTGTGGCGTTGTCTGGTGGTTCACAGAGTTAGTGGTACCTAAAGAGCTGGGCAGGTGTGCAGCCTGCAATGATGCTGTGTCCACTGATATGATCTTTGCCATTGCGAAATCAAGACCCAGAATCACGTGTGTGACCTTGTGGTCCGCGGTGCGGGGCTGCATGATGTGGAGGCTGCAAAGGTCGCAGGCCCTGGGCTTGGAGCTTGCACCGGCACGTGGTGGGCCCTCTTGGAGACACGCCGGTGGCGGAAGGTGAGCAGTGAGGCCTGAGTGCGCAAGGGCGGGCAATCACCGCTGTGCGGCGGGAGGGGCTGGGGTGCCGTGGCCTGTGTGCGCAGGGGCGGGTAAGCGATGATGGCATGTGCATTGGTATGAACTCTGCCATTCATAAATTTGGACTCTGTTTCGGATAAGGGACCTGGTGGACTGCAGTGTGTGCCGGCACGTGGTTGGAGACACACCGGTGGCAGCAGTTCAGCAGTGAGGCCTGGATCTGCAGTGTCGGCACACTCTCTCCCTCTCTCCTTTCACTGTCTCTCTCTTTCTCTCACTGTCTCTCTCTTTCTCTCACTGTCTCTCTCTTTCTCTCTCTTTCTCTCTCTCTTTTCTCTCTCTTCCTTTCACTCTCTCTCTCCCTTACTTGCTCTCTCTCTTTCATTCTCTCTGTGTCCTTTGATGAGCGCATGACACACCTTCTTATCTTGAATTTTGTCTTGCAGGCTGTGACTTACAGATTGTCCAGAGAAGACCCGCCATGACTCTTCCAAATAGTAGTATTGAGTTTAATTTTAATAAAAAACTTGTTTGGGAATTCAAAGATTAATGAATGATTCCCCTTTTTCTGACCACACATGAATGTTAATTGTTGTAATTGTGCAACATTAGGCGAATTCTTTTGTTCATGGTTTCGTAAAGTTGATGTACAATATCTTTGTCAGGGAAGGGTGCCCCGGGTCGGGCTCCGGGGGGGGCGTCCTGGGGGTGGTGGCGGTGGGTGGTGTGGCCATCTTCAGGCTCCGAGCTGCATGATCAGTGACTCCAAGGCATCTTTTGTTCTTCAGGTGTGGCTCTGGGCTGGGCTCCCTTATATGGTGCAGGTTGTCATCCGACTTAACACCAGGTAAGAGCAGGTGTTAAATCCCTGCTACTAACGTGCCTTATCGCATGTTTTGGGATCTTATCGCCAAACTGGTTAGTTGTTGGGAATATTGCGAAGTGGTGTTGTCGCGGCTTTTTGCACGGGAACGCCTACTCTGCATATCATTAGCGTTAGTTGCCAGGGTCTTTTGTGGCGATGTTTTTTGCGGCTGCTATCGCAGGAAAACTGGTGATATCGGCTGTTACCACCAGCTTGTGAATGGGGCGATACATTTATCGCCACCTTGGATGCGATAAAGTGCTGATAACTCGACGATAAGTCCTTGAGAATATGCCCCATTGATTTTGACTCTACCGCCTATTCACAAGGGCAGCATAAATAGGAGGTAGCACAAACTTAAGACCAGCAAAAATCTGGTCTTCAGGTGGCGAAACGAGGAGAAATGCTTTATTTCTCCTCGTTTTTGCTTAATCCATGTGTGCTGCCTTATGCAGCACACATGGAAAAAGCAAAATGCCATTGTTTGTTTTTGTACAGGAAGGATTCCTTCCTGTACATAAACAAACCTTTTTTTAAAATGCCGTTTTGTAACTTACATGTGTGCTGCATGAAGCAGAACACATGTAAGTTACAAACTGGCATTTAAGGTTTGTTTATGTGCAGGAAGGGACACCTTCCTGTACATAAACAAACCTCCCTGCTTGCAGACACCCTTGCACTCTGGTGCAAGGGTGCCTGCGTTGGCGCTAAGTTGTGAAACTTAGCGCCATCACAGGGGGAAACGCGAGGCTGCACCCTATCCTTGAAAATAGGGTGCAGCCTCGCGTTTCCGAAGTGGCGGAGAGAGGCGTTAAACCAAGAAGACTAATGTCTCTCTCCACCACTTCCCTGAGAATATGGCCCTAAGAGTTACCTACTTGCTGCGGACACTGTAGAATCCAGGGGTTTCTTATGTGCTTTCTGTGCTCTTGCAGTGTCAAATAAAAAGTCAGATCATAACCACCCTATAAAAGATAAGAATAAAAAATCATTAAAATAATACTGCACTTGCCTCGTGCTGTCCATAAACCGATGTGAGGACGCACATTTGTGGTAATACGTTTAACAGAAAGCGCATTGGAAGCGCAGATTGTGAGTGACATATATTTTCAGATCAATTTCAGCTGTAACAATCTGAATTATGGAGATCAGATGGTAGAGGGCCAAGTGTGAGTGACTCTACGGTGGATTTCAAGGGCTTTCTTAACACACATTCCGACTCTAACTATGCAGTTTCTTTTCGTTGATAAAAACTATACCATAATGCCTTAATATCTATTCAACAATGGATACCTTCTGTTTTGCGATCCACATTTGCTTTCACATTTTGTGTTATCGAGAGAAGAAAAGGGAGATTTAAACTGTTTACTATGTATGAGTATAAGTAACACTAAAATACTTCTTTACATATTCATCCAAAAATTCACTTTGGAACTGCGAAGTTCTACATCTATTCCTATAACATCTCGTATTTGCGGAGTTCTCTGCTGAGAGTGCATAGAACGCCACTCATATACTTTAGATAGTGCCAAGTGGGAGTTTGGGAGTGCCAAGTGGCAGTGCATGAAAAATGAGGATTATCTTCTGCACAGTGGAAAGAGGAAAGGGAAAATTAAAGATGGGCACAAGGTTGAAAGTACTAATACAAATTATAAATACCTACAAAACTATGAAAAGGTCCTGTAACGGTGGCTTTATGTATTTAATTATCCATATCCAAATAGTTATGTGGGAAGTACAATCTTACCCGTGCATAAAAGAATATTGCAGCACATAAGGGCTATTTGCAATAATGACACTAATTATCTATTTGCCACACACTTTATGCAGTCTGTCACGGATATCACAATTTGATCACTTATTTTGTGATTAGCTATGTCCCAGGGAAGGTTAGGCGTGGCCACAAAGAATACTAAGACGCCTGTTACAGGTACATAACAGAGTTGGACAATAAGGAACCACAAGGATTGAACATTGATGTAGTGTTAAACATACATTTATATTTGTATGCAAAATGCCCGAACATACACTGGACAATACCAAAGGTGAGTAGTTTTGAACTTTAATCTTTACAGAACGATGGGCACAATGGCTCTGTGAATTCATTGTGAGCTCACTTGGGCTAAATCTGCAAATAGTGGCAGAATGAATTGAAAGTGATTGTAGTTTTATTATAACTTTGAGGACATTTGACAAATCTTCATGAAACTTTCCAAAAAAGAAAGGTCGTCCACCTCAGCTCTTTCCTGTTATTTTCCGGGGTGATCCATCAAGCAGGGACTGCAACATTTGCGGGGTCTCAATCATCATTTCCCCATGCAATTTCCATAGGGATTTTTCTACAGCACTACATCCCAAATGGCTGAACAGAATTAGACCAAATTATGCGGAATGCTAGAACTTTACCCAGAAAGCATGCTTTTTGTGATTTGGTCTGAATCCATTCATGAAATGCAGTTTCAAAACTTGTAGATATCTAGACAGCTGGATTTGCAGGGCTCTTGCAGGAGTCCCACGGGCACACAACTAATAGATACATCTGATTGGCAAAGGGGATTATATTACCATCAACCACCTCACTCCTGTGAGTGCAAGAAGCTCCTGCAAGTCCTGTGGAAGCAAGCTTTCTGATTGTTCGGCTGTAACATGAAGAGAAATACTGCAGATACCTTTACAGGATACGGTGACCCGATCCCCTTCTCCTGAAAATGTAGATAAAAAGTATAATGGGGCATGGTTGTCCCCATGGACTTTGTGGGACACTCACAGAGGGACCCACCTGGGGTCATTTTTTTTTTTTAATGGATTGCTCCACACACTCATTCCCTGCAAGAGTCCCACAGGGATCGTAAATAATAAAACAAAAGTTAGCTGGATGTCCCTTCAGGCAGGCTAGGCCCTGCAGCCAACCTGAAGCCATGCATGGCAAGGGGTTGGCCAAGCCCAAGGGGTTGGATACAGGCCAGGCCCTGTGGTCAACCACATGCCATACACAGAGGAAGGCCCTGAACAGGGGGGATCTGCCACCCGAGGGCCAAATATAGTGTTTGGCAGTAGAATGGTCACCTGAAGGCAGAGTGGGAATGGTAACAACATATTACTTTACATTATAAACACCCTGAACATGCACAGAGAAAACTAAGATTAAAGCGTCATTGCAGTTAGCTATGGTAAAAATAGTTTACTTTACATTGAAATGCTCAGAAATTCTCTTAAAAAACAGAGATTAAAGTGACAACATAGAATGAAAATGTTTGTTAAAAAGTAACATTTTCAACTACGAAAAGACACTGAAATTCACAAGTTATATTTATATGAGATAACTTGCGCACTCAACATGCTCAGTTATGTAATTAATAGTGTCATTTCAGATGTGAACCGTTAATTCTGAGCCCACTAGGGCTAAACTTGAGAACATCGACAGGCTGCAATGCAAGTGATTGTTGGTTGAGGGACTTAAGTATCTGCCCAAATATCTTAATTATGAAATGTACTTTATACATTTGAATTGCTTATGGTGTAATAACTAATTGAATCTATGCTAACTCATCACAAAACAAAATCAGCTCTACATTCATTAGATGCACTATTGCTGTGATTGTTAGAATTCTTTCTGCACATGAACATACAACTTCATAAATAAGAATGGGTGAAGTTAAAATACATGTCTCACTACAATAAAGAATTATAGATGTGTATGTATATATGTATGTATATTTGTATGGATGTATGTATAGGGTATTTCTTTACCGCAAACCTAGCCAAGAGGCACTAGAGCTCTGTACATGGTCAAAGACAAGCATTAAGTCAAGGAGTAAAAGGAGAGCCCTCATCTCTTTCCTTTCCTAACTTGGAACAGCATTTTATATATAAAACGTTGAGCATGTGGGGGGGGGCGAATTATAGTTACTTTAGGGCACGAGTTATAGTATCTTGAAATAACTATAACTGGTTAAAACATACCATTTAAAAAAAGAAAACTATTGAAATTCACCAATTATAGTTATTTCAAGTTACTATAGCTTGTGCCCTAAAGTAACTAAAACTCACTCCCCGCCATGCGCAGTGTTCTCATGAATGATGTAATTTTAGATGTTGCAGTGATGTTATCAGTGTTGTCATAGAACATGTCATCAGTGATGTAATATGTGAGATCATTACTCTGGTTACTAGTTATAGGCACTCTCCTGAGCAGAAATCAGCAGTGTTCTGGGGGAGGGGTGTCCCCGGGACACTCATTCAATATGGTCCAGGGTCATTATGAATGATCTAGGCTTGGGAATGGGGGGGGGCAGAAACCCACTCTCCTGTAAAAGAAAACACTTGCCCCAGGGGAAGGGGTCCCTGGTGCCCTACTATGGCTCAGAGAGTGGGCTACATGCCCCCTTCTCTCAAATTGAAAATGGCCCCAGGGGATGTGCTTTAGGAGGGGGAGCACTCGCCCATCCCCTAATAATAAAAACTGCCCCAGGGATGGGTCTCCAGGGCCTCATAGAAACTCTGGGAGCGGGTCGTTTGACCCCCCTCCCTAATTATCAAAATGACCGAGGGGATGGGGTCCCTGGGGCATCATATAGGCTCACGGAGGGGTAACAGCATGGCCAAAAAACAATGTGTCAACCCCCGGGACTAGGCTCCCCTAGAGAGTTTTCTTTTTAAGTTGGAGACAGCCATATATATTTGTATTTTTTTTAATTAGCGATGCAGATCCTCCACGTACTCTTGGCACTGATTACAAAAAATAATGTTTTGCCCCCTTAGCGATCTCCCTGCCAGGCCTAGTGGGACAACGTCCCTACCCTGTCTCCCTACATGTTTTTGTGTAAAGAATTCTTGGACAGGGGACTGAGACCCCAAGTCCTACGATGGCTGCCACCTTTTGTTGATGTGGGGGCAGCCAATCAGATCAAATATTTTGACCCTTTGGCTCAGAGCTAACTATTCCTTGCACCACCTCCATGCACTGCTTAGGACCTCACATATTACATCACTCATGACATCTTCTATGACATCATGTATGATATCACAGATGACATCTCAAATAACATCATTGATGACATCACTGATGACATCTCAAATAACATAATTGATGACATCTCTTATGACATCATCCAATGAGTGTGTTAATTTGTTGGTGGGTAACTACTGTATTACTGCTCTACCTAATTTTGTATAGCCTGTGTTCAGCTAATGGGTGTGTTTGCAAAACACATGTGCTCCTAATAATAGCTGTGTAGAGACATTGAGCATGTTATATATCTTTGCATTGAAAAGTAACTCTGTGTGCAGGTGACAGTCGATGACTTGTGTTCAGCATGTTCCACTCACGTTTTTTGGCTCTGCAGATAAAATTTGCAAAAGGGCAAACATGTACAAGGGGAGAAGGACTTCACCATCATGGATTCAGGCAGAAATCCAATCCCACCTGTAGTATTTCCTCTCGCTCTGCCTGCACCGGTTCTGACTTTCCCTTGCCTCTCTGGCTTCTGGCCAAAATATATTGACCTGATACTTCAGTCCTTACACTAGTGCCCTCCTGTGCACAAGAATCATCAGAGCCACCAGATAACTATGAGAAAGCGACAGTGTCATTATTCTTGAATCTACACCATGTTTGATATTTGTTATAGGTCTGGTTCTGAGTGTAGAAATCTTTTGACAAATATTGGTATGTTTTCTCTTTACTGTAATTCATTTGCAACTTGTCTGTTTTCCTTTTGATTCCAAAGGTTTTGAACTCTTTCATTGTTTTTGTAACGCCCTGAACGTCTCAGGATCGTTTAACAGACACGATAATGAGGACGCAACCACTTGTGAAGGGTTAGTTATTTTAATGAAGACAAAAACAATACAACGAATAAACAAAAGTTATAGTCACTGGAATCCTCCAGGCTAAGTACGTTACCAGCCCACAGCACGGATGGTCCTAACCGTCCTCTGCATATACGCCGATCCCGGCGTATGCCAACAGAGGGCAGAAATGAAATGGCCGACAATGCCAATCGGTAGGCTGTGAGGGGCACGAAGAGTGTTGGGGAGAATCGAGGAGTCAGGGAAACACCCAGCCGGGGTCTCTACCTGAAGGGAGCAGCCGCTCAACCTCTTCCTCAGACTGCACCGGGACGCGGAGTCACCTCCTGGTGATGCGTCACCGATACCCCAATCAAAAGCAAGAAGACTGAACCGAGAGCAGCCGCTCGATCGATCCTGTGGACTTCCGAGTCTGTAACGCGGCAAACACCTCCTGGTGTGCGTTACAGCTGGCAGTACCTGTATCTCTGGTCGGGCTGGGAGTTACGACTCCAACCAGCAAAAGCGCCACTGCGCTTTGACTCAGCCGAGTCAAAAAGCGAAGCTCAATGGTTGACCGGTAGAGCTTCCGGGTCCTTCACAGGTGACGATGGGGCAAGACACGGCCCAGGGAGTAACGACTCGACCTACCTCCGTTCTTGCCTTACTGGAGCACCACTCCGGAACACTGCTCTTCACGAAGCAGGTACGTCGGTGTAAACACAATATCCGACAGCCTTGTACCTCCCGGTTCCTCCCTTTATAGGGCGTGTTTTCCTTGAGTTATGTAACAGCTCTCCTGTTTACATAAGGGCGTGTTTTCCCTTGAGTTATGTAACAGCTCTCCTGTTTACATAAGGGCGTGTTTTCCCTTGAGTTATGTAACAGCTCTCCTGTTTACATAAAGGCGTGTTTTCCTTGAGTTATGTAACAGCTCTCCTGTTTACATAACCTCTCAACCGCTAAGCATCCTGGGAGATGTAGTCCGTTTACGCTGGTTACCGTTTTCCTCCCCTCGCATGACAGGAATTCTTGACAGTTTTCTTCATGTTACCAATGCCTGTCTTTAGGTACTCGGTAAGTATATGTGAATGTAACTCTGCTCAAACATACCTTTTGCTTTTACATTTTTCTAGTTTCTCAAGAGTAGTGTGTTTGGAATTATCACTTGCCATCTGTGCCAGTAAGATGAAAGGCCACTGACCACTTTCGAAATATATATTCTTCTGTGTATGTTGGGGCCTCTGTTAGGTTATGAATATTTGTATAGTGTGCTAATCACCCGTTAGACAACTGTCTCATTAGAGAAGTTATTCGAATAGCCAGGTCTTCAGCTTCTTGCGGAATTCGTGAAGTGATGAGGAGGCATTGATGTGGTATGGGAGGTTGTTCCAAGCTTTGGGGGAGATGTAGGAGAAGGCGCGGCCTCCAGCTGTAATTTTGAAGATGTGAAGTATGTGTGTTAGTGAGAGTCCCGCTGAGCGGAGGAGCCTGGGGCTAAGGTGGAAATGCATGTAATTGTTGAGGTAGACTGGGTTGATGTTGGTAAGTGTTTTGTATGTGTGTGTGAGCAGTTTGAAATGGGTGCGCTTATGTATGGGAAGATGTGGCGTGATGTGGGTGTGGCAATGTAGGCTGAGTATGGGTCTTGCTGCAGCATTTTGGATTGGTTGGAGGCTGTTCAGGAGCTTCTTGGTGATTCCATCATAGAAAACATTTCCGCAGTCAAGCTTGCTAGTGATAAGGTCCTGAGTAGCCATTTTCCTTGATTTGTAGCAGTAACCTCAGGATGTGAAAGCAGGTGAAGGTCACTGCATCTACTTGGGCTGTCATATCCAGCTTGTCGCCCTCGATGATCCCCAGATTTCTGGTGTTGGTGGTGGCAGGTGTGGGGTCAAGGTCAACTGACCACCAGGTGGAGTCCCAAGCAGAAACTTTCCTTCCAAAGATCACCACTTTTGTTTTGTCTGTGTTGAGTTTGAGGCAGATGAATTTCATCCAGGTGGCTATCACGGTTTATGCATGTGGCAAAACTGGTTCTTGTGGTGGAGGTCTTGTCTGACAAGGAGTGTATCAATTTGCTGTTGTCTTTATGGGGGAGTATGTTGATCTTGTGTTATCTGATGAGGTCCACCAGTGGGGTCACATAGATGTTGCATAATGTCAGACTGAGAAATGATTCTTGGGGGACTCCGCATATGAGGGTCTTCGCCTCTGACGTGTAGTGTGGTAGGTTAACTTTTTGTGTTTTTCCTGTGAGGAAGGAGCAGGTCCAGTTGAGGGCGGGTCCTTGGGTACCCATTCCATGTAGTCTGATCAGTGTGGAGTGGGAAAATCTATCAAAGTTTGCTGAGATGTCAAGCAGTATGAGGGCCCTGTATCTCCTTGGTCAAGGATCTGCCTGATGTGACCTGTGGCTGTGATGAGCATAGTCTCTGTGCTGTGGTTGGGCTGGAACCATGATTGCATTGTGTCTAAGAGCTAGCATATGTTGGGATAGTGAGCAAGTTGCTTGTTGATGGTTTTCTCAATGACCTTGAATGGGTAGTGTAGAAGGGAGGTCAGGCAGTATTTTGCTCGTTGAGTGGGGGCTGCCGATGTTTTTTAAGCATCTGGGAATGTCTTGTGGGGAAGGATTTGTTCAGGATGTGGATGAGGACATTATTGATAGGGGTTGCATCCATGCTGTAGATGTGGTGTGGGCAGGGGAAGTGGGTGCTCCAGAGTGGATGGATGATGGCTGTTTCTTCCATGGTGAGTACTCCTCAAAAAGTCAGTGTTATTTCTTGGTTGTTTGAGGGCAGGGTCTGGGTGAGGGTGCAGGAGATTGGTTGGAGGTTAAAATTATTGTAGGTGGTTTCAATTTTGTTGCTGAAGAACTCTGAGAGGTTATTGCAAAGTTCTTACAGGGGGTGATTCTGTTCATTCTGGAGGCTGCTGAAGTGAAGTTTTTGATGATTGTGAAGATTTATTTGCTGTTCTTGGAGCTGTTGTTTAACAACTCTGCCAGGGCCTTCTTCTTGGTTTCTTCGATTTTGCTGGTGGTGTCATCCCAGTACTTTTTTATATGGCAATTTGTTGTTTTAGAGGTGGTTTGTTTTTAATCTTGTTTCCATGTGTTTGCAGTGCTGTGTTCCTGTGTGGAGTAACTCAGACAAGCTGTCCTACATTTGTGTTCTGCACTATATGTTGAATGTGCAGGGTGCCAGTGAGTCAGCACATTTTGTGATCCACTCATTGAGATGCTTGATGTCGCTGTTGAGATGGTCGATAGGATTTGCCTGGGTGCAGAGCCAGTTGGACTCCAAGATGCTGCTTCAGCTGAGTCTGGGCAGATTAATGGTAGTGGGTTATGTTTATCGAGCTATGCTGATCTGAATTTGATCATGTCATGGTCGGGGCAGGTGAGAGGCATGGTTGCCGTCATTTCAATGCCATTGTAAGTGATGAGGGAAGAGTCAAGAGTGTTTCCAGCAGTGTGGGTCCAGTTACATGTTGTGGCAGTCCAAGGTTCCCTAGGCTTTTGAGGATTGGGGTGGTGTTGGTATTGTTCTGGTCTTCCAGATAGTTGCTTGAGTCAATAGTGAGGGGGGCTATGAAATCGGTGATGTCGATGAAAGTGACTCTAGTCCTGGTTGTCAGTAGATGAGGGTGCTGCTCAGGGTGTAGGATGCTTTAATTCATATGTTGAAATATAGGGGGTCCAGTTAGGGGGGTTGTGTTCTCTCTGTGGTTGTAGTGCAGTTGAAGGATTCTTTGAATATTATCACAATTCCTCCTCTAGGTCTGTGTTGGTGGTCCTGATGTGTGAGATTGTATCCTGCTGGGATGGCCATGGAGAAGTCAGATGCTGACTGGGAGGTTAGCCAGTTTTCCGTAAGAAAGAGAAGGTCAGGGGCATTGTTGCCCGGGATATTCCAGATTTCCATGATGTGCTTGCTAAGTGACCTGGTGCTGTGGAGCATACCTCACTCTTTGTCCTGGGGTGGGTATTTGTGGATGGCTGCAGAAGGTGTGCTGGGTGGTGTAGGTGTGGTGGGTGTGATAGTGCAAATGAAGCAGCAGTGGGTGCTAGTGAATGCTCCCTCTGTATAGCGTAGTGCGGAACGGCAGCAGTGAGTGGAAAGGTGCCCCAGAGGAACATATATATTTTTCCAATATTTAGGTAGTTACTATTATAAGTATAGGGATACAATATTTATGTAATCTTTATTTTTGAGTCGATGTTTATGTCCATTGATATTGTTTGTCTTGATATTCTCTCAGAGATACGAGCAGAGAAAGTGAAGAAAACAAGCAAGGAGTGCAGAAATGAGCAAGATTATAAAACACAGGAAAGTGAGAAAGATAGAGCACAGAGTGCGAGAAGAGACCAAAGACTTCAGAGTGGAGCCAAGAATGAGGCGAAACCAGAGATGGGAGTCTCAGGCACAGGAGTTGAGTCTGCAAGGGCTTTGACTGGTTCGGGGACTGGTCCAGATAAGTCTAGGAAGGGCAGGGCCTGAGCATCTGCTTAATCTGTCCAACATCCTGTTATGGATGGCTCTTGATATGGATTGTTGGGAGTCTCACTGGAGAAATCGATAGGGTAACACCTGTTTACACTTGTTGAACACCAACATTTGAATGCTAATATCAGGAATAAAGAGTACAATACACTCTTGCAGTTCCAAACTGCCCTTTAGTCAGTCCAAGTAACAAGAGCTACCCTTAAATTAGCAGGAAAGTGGGCATCTTGCATATAAGTAGAATAATGGTTCACGTGGATTTCATTTACTTACCTTCTTAGACAGGCAAAGTAAAATTGTAAGCAAACATTTAGGCCCTCATTACAATGTCGGGCGAACCACAGCCAACAGGCCATCAGTGGCGATCCGCCCGAAATCTAGGGAAGTGGTCCGACCTCCTGATTACGATGCTGGCGGTTGGAGTGCAGAGGGTTTGGGAATGATTGCCACCTTCGACAAGCTCAAGAAGCCCATCAGGGCAGCGGTCGGACCGTAATCTCTACAGCGGGGGCGGTGACTGTGCAGGCACTACCATAGGGATTACAATGTCCATTTCCCACACCCGGAAGACTGTCAGAAAGGGAATTTGGGGGCTGTAGCAGAGGCCCCGTCCCCTGTGGGACTCCACTATGTGGCCAGGGAGGCACAAGTGGTGCCCCTCCAAACATCCATGCACTGTGTGCCAGGCACATGGTGCCTGGCACATGGATGTTTAAAAACATCCCTTTTTCTATTGCGGCTTGTGCTGCAGCCCTTTTCTGGGTTGCAGCACACGTCTCAATAGAAAAAGGGATGTTTCCGACTGCCTACACAGCAGTTGCTTCATAATCTGGTAGGTGGGGCGGGCAACTACTTGTCGGGTGGTCCCAATCCCGCTGCCATCGTAATAGGTCCCTTAATGTGAAAAACATAAGCACACTAGAGCCCTGCAGGTGATTTCAGTGAAACACAAGGTAAGCATTATATTCAAAGGTCATTTACTAATCACATAAAATATATATGTACCATATACAGTCTATGCCAATGACCTAAATACATAGCCTTTCTTAATCTCATTACTGTTGATTACTCTCCCTGGTGTCCCTACCATCTAATTGTTTTAAAGAGAACACTACATTTGAAGCTTGTTCGATTTAGCCACTAATTTATGCTGGTCTAAATGAATACCCTTACCACAGTCTATATGTGTGCTTCAGGAAATACATATTTGAAAGTTGTTGTTTGCATGTAATCACAACATGTTCACTTCTATGTGTTTTCTACATTGGGACACTGCACACATTTGTAGTCTTAATTATTTTGCTTACATTGTATATGGTACATATATTTTCTGTGATTTGAAATTAAATCTATGTGAGCCATTGTTCTACTTATATGCAAGATGCCCATGTTCCCACTGGTTTAAGGGCAGCTCTTGTTACTTGCACTGACTTTCCCTCAATAGAGGCATGTAGGAACCTGGGTTCACCAGGCCCTAAGGTCGGTAACGTGGCGCGAGCCAGTCAGGCAATCAGAGGGCTATGTGTTAAGCAACCATACACCACACGCTTCTCATGGACTAGAGTCACACACAATAAGGGACGCCACACCGTTTAAATTATGCAAATACTTCAAGTTTATCCAAGTATAGCTGGTCAGTTGCAGTTCAGGAAATAACAAGGTAATACATGAATCATAATACCATCGTTCAGTACATGCGACACTCTTGGTGATATCTATGCAGTGCCTAACCTCGTTCATGTACCCACGCCCGCGGGTTAAATGCGGGAGATTCTAGCGCTGTGCGCGCTTATGTAAAGTCTTTCCCTGAACAGGCCGTCTAACACAGCGCACTACTTGTAAGGGGGAACATTGGGTTCATCAACATGGCGCCCGTCGAACTGAGCGCTCCTCGTGACCACTGGCCCCTAGTACTGTGAAGCAAGGCACATAAAACACAGCGCTACGCGCAATCAGTTGCATATGGAAACGTTTGCGTAGAACAGTTATCACAACGCGTTACTCGTAATCAGTTGCATATCATTACCTTCGAGCAGAGCATATAACACAGTGCGCTACTCGCGTTCCTGGGCAGGTAATTAATTTCGAGCAGAGCATATAACACAGTGCGCTACTCGCATTCCTTGGCAGGTAATTACTGTCGAGCAGAGCATATAACACAGTGCGCTACTCGCATTCCTTGGCATGTAACTACTGTCGAGCAGAGCATATAACACAGTGCGCTACTCGCATTCCTTGGCATGTAACTACTGTCGAGCAGAGCATATAACACAGTGCGCTACTCGCATTCCTTGGCACGTAATTTACTTTCGAGCAGAGCATATAACACAGTGCGCTACTCGCATTCCTTGGCACGTAATCTACTTTCGAGCAGAGCATATAACACAGTGGGTTACTCGCAGTCCCGGTCTCTCCGGCTGGGGAAGCAGGGTCGGTGGCGTGAAGCGCCACACGAGGGTAATGTCAGTCAGTTCTTTGGGCGGCTTCCAGCGGGGAGGGTGACCGGACTTGAGGAGCGGGTCCCTATGCTCCGGTGCAGTTCACAGAGCACCGCGCTCAGTATTACCAAAGGGGGGACACGGACAGGATCCCTCGGCGGGGTCTCTCCGTCGCGCAGGCAGGGGAGGGGACTCCCACGGAGGGGACAACCCGGGCCAAGTGCGGTGTGGTTTCCAGACCAGCAGGGGGCGCACCAGGGGGGATCTCGGCCTCCGGACTTTCCTCCGTCTCGGCGTCAGCAGGCGTCCATCCTCACGACGTTGGGGGAACTCGGCCCGACCTTGCGCACCTCCTCACACGGCTGCGACGGCAGCGACGGGGCCCCGGGCTTCGCCTGGGCCTCGCGACACAGCAGGGCACTCCTCCAGGCCTCCAGGCCGCGGCGGTGAGCGCGCTGGCTTCATCGTCGCAGGGGGGGGGCTCAAATTAAGGATGGGGTAAAGTGCTCAGCGGAGCACGCTGCCGGGGGTCCCAGACCAGGGCAGGGAGCGCGGGGGTCACAGCGCTAGTACCTGGTCGATCCCCAGTGGCTTGGCAATCGGTTTAGCAATTAGTTCAATAGGTTAGCTTGGACACGCGGTCTCAGCTCTGGCATTCAAGGCTTACAGCTCGCTCTTGTCATGCAGTCTCAGTTCTTAAAGTTAGGTTTCAGTTCTCAGTTGACAGATGAAGTCTTTTGGCGCAGATGTATCTGGCGCCCTTAAGGGGTTCTGTTACAGGGGTAGGGATGGAGAGGGTGACTAGGTCCTTCCTAGTCAGGCTGGCAGAGAGTCTCTGGGTCCTCCTACTACTGGGCAAGATCAGTGGGATTCACAGGGCACCTCACTCACTTAAGAGGCAGTACCTAAATCCTGTCACTCTCAGAGGCATAAGTCCCTGGCTAGGCCCCACCGCCTACACTCCTGGTGGATTCTTCCAGCTCTGCTTCACCCCAATGGCCAACTCACCACACAAGTTTCCCTCCCACTCTTAAGTAGCCCTAGGTCAGGTGACCTCTAGCCAAGGCGGCAAAAGTAAAACCCCACCTCCCTTCTAGAAGGTTCCAGCTTCTTCCAGGAGCTTCCCCACTCTAACTATGGGACAAAAAGGCGGGCTGGTATCGCAACATTGTTGTGGGTCCCAGCCAGCTCCTGGCAGCTAGGGTGCTACTATGAAAAACGACCACCCTGCAGTAGCAGGGGTCTGTGGCAGCCATCTTGGGAGAAGGGAGCACCTGCACCTTAACACTGCCTGGCAATGAAAAGGCGCCCGGAGACCTAGTCCAACATAAAAATGAGGGTGGAAAAAATTAGGCACGATACAAAAATAGAAGGGAAGACCACCCTAGGGCTGACAGGTCCAACATGGCACATTCCAGCAGATGGAGGATTCCATATTCCACCTCTTATCTTATCGTGTATTTCAATTATTGTATAACTTCTGGAGTTTCTTGAATCATAAATCAAAAATTAACCCAAAGAAACAAGCCAAGCAGGATCATTTATAAATTAGAGTTGTAGAAGTCACAACCTACAAATATTTATGCTTGCTTTTTTGAAGGAGTCTAAGCTGGCGAGAACATTTTAATATTCTCCAGATTAGAACAGCCTTTTTTGTTGGGATGCTATTAAAATTTAATACATTTAATAATATCTATGGATGGTAATTTCTATAACCCCATCGCCTGCTGCTTATGTATTTAAAGCCATCCTTTGTTCCTTTAGGCCTCTAAAATATTATGCCTTGATACAAATGTTTCTTGGGAACGTTTGGAGAGTAATACACTAGGGCCCTTATTTATGTTGATTTTGGCATGTGGCAGCGAAGCAAGGCACCTTGCTGTGCTGCCCCATGCCATAGTGAAAGGGGAGGAATATACTATATTTATGCACCATTTTAAAATTCCACAGATTAGAACAGCCTCTTTGTTGGGATGTTATTAAAACTTAACAATATTTATGGATGGCATTTTCTGTCACCATTGTTTGCTACTTATGTATGTAAAAGCCATCATTTGTTCCTTTAGGCCTCTGAAATATTATGCCTTGATACAAAAGTTTTTGGGGAACGTTTGGAGAGCAATACACTAAGGCCCTCATTTATGGGATTTTGGCATGGGGCAGCAAAGCAAGGAACCTTGCTGTGCTGCCCTACGCCAAAGTGAAAGGGCAGGAATATAATATATTTATTCAATACGGTGCATTGCTGTCCTTTCTCCCTGCGCTGGAGCCCTTTCGGCAACCTAGCACCAACGTAGGCACCCTTACACCATGGTGCATGGGTATCTCCTTTGCTTGTGGGATTGTTTTTGTGAAGGAAGGGGCACCTTCCTGCACGAAAAACAAACCCTAGAGGTATGTTCCTCTTTCTATGCGTATTTCTCCTTCGTACGCATCACCTCGGGGGGCTTATGGGTTTGGTGCTTCCCCAGGTTTACATGATTTTGCAAATCTGGGGCAGCTTCAAAATCCACCTTAACACCCATAGAACGCCTCCCAGGCACAGTGTAGGCGACACAATGATTTGCGCTGCGTTGCCTTACTCAAGATGTATGAGGCCAGACAAAGCCTGGCAAGATGACTTTGCGTGTCTTCAGAAATCGGATTCAGAGTTCTGTGTCACGCATGTACCACTTTATATGGTTCAAAAGTGATGCAGGGCTCTCATATATAATCCCCTAGAAGTGTATAACACTTAGCAAGAGCAATCCTGTTCCAAGAGATTCAAGCTAAATCTTATCACTTGGAATGTTGGCTGGTATGCGAATGCTAAAGTATTCTAATAATATGTCTGTCAAACCAAATACAAATACAATATCAAATATTGGAAATAAGCATTGAATAGTGAAAGAAAGTGGACATTATATTTAGTGAAAACAATTAAGGTGCACAAAAAGGAGACTTACTAAGTGAAGTCATGTCTTGTAAAAACCTTTCCCCTCAAAATTAGAAATAAAAAAAAAATAGAATCTGACGTCTTAAAATCTGATAATTGGTAGGTACTTGTTACATAAACCATCAATTGCACTTACCTTAAGAACACTGGGTGAAAGATAGATATATAGATAGATAGATAGATAGATAGATAGATAGATAGATAGATAGATAGATAGATAGATAGATAGATAGATAGATAGATAGATAGATAGATAGATAGATAGATAGATAGATAGATAGATAGATAGATAGATAGATACAGTTTTGTCATAAAATGCACATGATTAATATATTTTTTTTCCATTTTTATTGAAATCTAAATGTACTTAAACCCATGTCGTAATTAACTTCTTGCTATCTAAGGGTATTTGAAAAAAATATTAGAATCTCTGCTTTTCAAATATGTTACCTTTACACAATCCTCTGGCCTACATAGTTTAACTATTGAGGGACCGATTTGGATGTCGGGCAGAGAGCTTCCGACCAGTGGTTGGAGCCTCTCCGCCTGACATCCTGAGGTTTCCCTCCAACCGCCGTATTTGGATTACAGAGGTCAGAGGGAAAACCGCATGGGATTCCGCTCCTCTTCTGATTGGCTCCGTGACCCCATCAGAACAGGAGTGGAATAGTAATCCCTTCAATGACGGCAAAGCCAGGCTCGGCTCCACCGTTTGGATTATGATGTCGGTTTACAACATCCAAACTGACTTTTTGGTCCCCCAGCAGGGGCCCCATTCCCCCCGGCCTTCCGCATATGGGCTCAACATCACTGCACTGAGATGCCTGCACACGGTGCAGGGATGTTTACCAACTTCCTTTTTTGTTTGTGTTTCCAGCCCGCCGCTCAAGCTCCCAGTGGAAAATGGATGTTTCTGACCCAAATTAGGGTGTTGGAACCGGTTTCTTCCCCACAACAGTGTCCCGCCCAACATCGTAACGAGGGCCTAAGTATTTGTTAGATGTGATAGTTTGCGTTGGGTCATTGTTTTGATGCTGGTAAACATATATTTTATAAGTTTGAGGACCTTTTTGTTATGTATGTGTGAACTTTATTCCACGTAAGGTTTGTATGCATTTTTTAAAATAAATGTATGTATTGGTGTTTTATGGACATAATTGTTTCAGTAAGCCTTGGTTATGACCTGACCAAAATTTGGGTGATTTAACTTTGAGTAGATTTGTTTTTGCCCCGAGTCTTCTGAAGAGTTTGCATTAAAGTGCTTGAAAATGAGCACAGAAGTGAGATATTTCAATTCCAGAGAAATAAGGGGCATATTATCAAGCACGGCGTTAAAATTATCGCCGCTTTAGCGGCAGAAAACTGCCGCTAAAGCGGCGATAATAGACTTGATAATATGCCGTGGAGAATTCCAATAGAAGCCCATGTTGACACCAGAACATGGGCTTCTATGGGAATTCTCAAGGGCATATTATCAAGCCCATTAGCGCCGCTTTAGCAGCAGTTTTTTGCCGCTAAAGCGGTGATAATATTAACGCCGTTTCTTGATAATATGCCCCTAAATGCTTTTATCTAAACAATCGTTGTAGCAATAGGAATTATGGTTGATACAATTGGAGAAGGAAGGGAGTATTCTGGACGTAGAATCTGGAGCGATCTGGAATGATGTACAAGCAGCACTTGGGAGTTAAGAAAGTCTGGCAAGTATATTTATGGTACTTGGTGAGCTATTTGAGTGGAAACATGTAGCTGGGGTAAACAGGCATACAGTACACATATTTATATTAAACAATCATACAGTTTTCAAGTCAAAGCCTGGATTAGAGTCCAGTCTCCAGAAGGTCAGAAACTCAGCAAATAGACCCTTCTCTCAAATGGACTTAAAATGTGGACTTTTGTTAACATAATCAGTTAAAGGCATTTACTATTCTCGGTAATGGGAAAGAAGGAAATCATGCTACTGTAGTAGTATGTCAATGATATGCTGACAGACCATTTGAGCATATCTTTAGAGTGTAGGAGCCCGGTCTCTATCTCAGGCCAATTTTTCCAGGAGCCTGGATTGAGGAAGTCTTTTACTTGCCTGTATCCATTTTCCTCACACCTTCTTAAAACACCGGGCTGCAATAGTTTAGCCTCCCCTGAATAGAGAACAGACAGACTCATTGTACTATTTATTCTTGGAATCCTATAGAAAGCTCACAGTTTAGCTCCTTGTTTAAGAATCCATTGGAGGACTTTGTACCGTACTTTCTTTGGATCTTTTACTATTCTTGTTGGGTCCTGAATTTTGTATTCTAATAACATTTTATTCATAAAAAAATTATCTATTTCCAAGGTGTCTGAATGGATAGAAAATCTGTGCTTGTTATGTGCAAAGTTTGCAAAATAGTATTCTCTTATGTTTGGCTGGGACAATCCTCTCTCATCCTTTGGAAAATGTAAAGTGCTTAGTGCTAATCTTGGCGTCTTATTAGCCCATAAGAAAAATGAAAACAAACGATCTATCTCCTTAAAAAAAGACATTTGTAATGCACACAGAGCTGCTGCAAATAAAACGTTAAACAGTGGTAAACTAGACATTCGAATAAGTGCCACTCTACCTAAAATTGATAATGGTAATTGATTCCACCGTGCTAAGAGATGCTTAACCTTTTGTATCAGTGGAAAATAATTCAGCTGGAACAACTCCTCTATTTTCTTTGTCACTCAAATCCCTAGGTATCTCTTTGGGCGTGAGTTGTACGTTACCCTAAAATTAGGAAGTAAGGTGTTAACAGAACAATTATAAAGAATAATTTCTGTTTTGGCCTTATTTATTTTGTATCCACCTATTGCTGGAAATTCCGAAAAGATCCTTAGGATCTCCTCTTGGGTATAATCCCTGGAGTTAAAAATATATATATATATATATCGTCAGCATAAAGTTTTATATTTGTCATGTCTTGCAGAGCTGTGGCATGAGGCATTTTTTGTCTAATAGCTATTGCCAGGGGTACAATAAAAAGAGAAAATAAAATGGGGGAGAGGGGGCAACCTAGTCTCGTACCCCAATTTATTCGACAAGAACCTATATTTTTTTAATTAATCAAAATTTGCGCCTGAGAGCCTTCATATAGTTTCCTTATCAATTGTATAAAACCTTCTGGGAAGCCAAACTTTTCTAAAAAGAATAAAAAGACAATCCCAGGATACTAAATCGAAGACTTTCTCAGCATCTAAAACCCACACCTGAGCTTTGACACTGTTCTTATGAAAATAATCCAGGGCTTCTATTAAAAATGTTGTGTTTGTTGAAAGCTGTCTCCCTGCCACAACTCCACATTGATCTGCGTAAAATAAGAGAACCTACAAACTTATTGAGTCAATTTGTGAGAAGGTTTGTAAAAATCTTGTAGTCAAAGTTTAGGAGGCTAATAGGTCTATAAGAGTTGACATTTTCTCTATCTTTATCTTTCTTCAAAATGCTGACTACTACCACTGTGTGGAAAGAAGCTGGAGGTTCTCCCCCATTCAAAAGATGGTTAGCTAATTTTAAGATTTGTATATTAAGAGTTGGGGCTAACCTTTTATATAATTCTGCTGGTAGACCGTCCTCCCGGTCGCTTTACAATTGCTTAACGAGCCAATCACTAATTCAACTTCCTCAATAGAGGATTCCTTAAGTAATGATATCATCATGCAGTGAAGGGATCGGTAGTTTATTAAGAAAACCTAAAATACGTTCTGGCGATGTTTGTAGATCTGACTGATAGATTCCCCTGTAATGTGTCAGAAAAGCATCTCCGATATCTTTAGTGTCTGTTAATTGTGTTTTAGATATCTCATCTTGAATACTTTCATTTCTATTCTTAACCTGCTTCTCCTTTGCCTGCCATGGAAGCAGCTTCCCAATGTACTCACTCTCCTCATATGTCTTCTGAAGGTATGTCCTACTGACTAGATCCCCCAATTGATAATAGTAATTCTGCATCTACGATTTCGCTTGTAACAATTTCTGTTTTGTTTTAAAATTTCTTGTTTTTCACGTGATCATTATTTGCCTGTGCATAGCGCGCCTCAATTTTTAATCTTTCTTCTTTTTTAGCCTTTTGCTGCAGGATTTCTTTTGAAGTAATCATCCCACGTAAAGTAGCTTTAAATGCATCCCACACTATGCTTATTGGTGCTGAGTCTGTATCATTGGGAAAAAAAATATTAATCTTGTTTGTTATTTCCCTACACCACCTCTCATTTTCCAAGTTCAGTTTGTTAAGAGACCATCTCAGGGGTGTTTTCAACTGCTGCATCTATTCCTATCTTAATTAAAGCATGGTCTGTGAATGCATTCGCGATATGTTTGTATGTGTTATCCCTGAGGCCATATGAAGTTCGAAAGAAGTCTATCCTGGAGGCCGTATCATACTTTGCCGAACAGCATGAAAGTCCTGTTTTCCTGGATTTTGAAAGCGCCATTGATTTATCAGATCTAAAGACTGTTTACAGCTAGCAAGGGCCATAGCTACCTGCGGCTTGTTTTGCTTTCGAGCCTTCCTAGAGGAATCGACTGATGGGTTCTGAAGAGATTAAAATCGCCTCCCCCATACAATCGACCCGGGACTACACAAGAGTGCCTGCTTCAGCTATAGAAGGGGTTGAGAATTATCAAAACTGGGTCATATATTGTGGCCAAAGTTAGGTTTGACTGCTCTAGAGTTCCATGTATAAGCACCCACCCACTCTGACTGAGTGTTTTTTACTAGGAAGTGTACATGCTTTCCTATATAAATTCCTACTCCCTTCTGCGCACATCCTGCGTTCGCTGAGCATTGGAAACCAGCCCATTTCTGAAAGATTTTATTTGCATCAGATGCGCTACGGAAATGGGTTTCCTCTAAAAAAATGACATCCGGATTGTGCCTTCTAAGACAACTTTCGATTGCCTGGGCTTTCCGTTTATTGTTCAGGCCATTAGCATTTAAAGAAAGAATCGTTAAGTTTCCCTTGCTCATGGTTGTTGTGTCAAGAATTGGCTAGTGACTCTGCCAGCTTCCATGATGAGACAACCCCCAGCCCTATACGTCTCGAAGACAAGTACCTTTGTATGTGATACTGCCGTTCTAAAATATAGATATATATTCGCATATAAACGGAGTTCAAAAATACAAGAAGTGACATACAAGATAGCTACGACATAAAACTGAAAATGTTTAAAATGACAAGTGCTGATAAAACTCAGTAGTGTCTGTAGGAGATAACAATCTAAAACCCATAGCAGATGCAAATCCCTAACATTTACAGTGCCAAGAATATGTAAAAAGGCGCAAGAAATAACGCATGAATAGCAGCAATAAATATAGGGGCAGATTTATGAGGCCCGTTGCGCCATCGAAACGTCACTTTGTGTGACGTTCCGTGGCGCAGAAGCCTGCGTGATATTGATCAGGCAGCACTGAGCCACTTTTTGTGGCTTAATGCTGCCTCATAAATATCAGTCCCTTTAACGCAGTCTTCTGCGTTAAAGGGGCGTGCAATGGGTGTTGCTGGGGGCGTTCCCAGCAACATCCATGGCCTTTTGACACTGCCCCAGATTTACGAGAAATCATAAATCTGAGGCAGCGCCAAAAGCTTACGCCTCCCCAGGGGAGGCGTAAGGGAGGCGCAACGGGAGAAATATCTTTATTTCTCCTCGTTTTTCCTTTTTCTATGTGTGCTGCATTCTGCAGCATCCATACAAAGAGGAAAAACCTCTTGTGATTATTTTTGTACAGAAAGGTTTCCCTTCCTGTACAAAAATATTCATCCCCGCAACGCAGGCACCCCTGCAACATGGTGCAGAGGTGCCTGCGTTGGCGCAGGCAGCCCATTGTGCGCCGGCGCAGGGGAAAAGGACAGGAATGCGCCGCATTTTATAGATACGGCGCATCCCTGCCCTTTTCTTTTGCCGTAGGGAAGCGCAGCAGGAAGGCCTGCTGCGCTTCCCTACGGCAAAACCTCATAAATCTGGCCCCCTGTGCCTAGAATGTTTAAAGTGATAGATGCAAATGTGACTAACATCTGTAAAAGATAAAGGTCTAAAATACAACAGATATAAATAGATCACAATATTATTACCGTACCAAAGATATATAAAGTGACATGTGCTAGTATGAATCAGAAACCACTGGCGCAGGACATAAGTATCTAAAATACCACTAATCATCAATTTTCTCAAGTCTGTATAAAGTGCTGCGTGCTGGGTGCAATCGCACCCATTTTAGGTTCTAAAACAACCACATACCTTGGGAGTCTTTCCTGTCCACTCCCACTGTGGAAAACAGTTTACTTCTTCTGTGGGCAACGGATTACCACTAATTAGTTCGAGGACAGGATGTGTTGGGGAAAAATACTGAATAACCACAAACAAATGGTTTTTTTAGTGGTGTTCTCAAAACGCCAGGGCATTCCCATCCCGGACAAGCCACTTCCCGCCCCTGCGAGTACGCATGCTCACAGGAGAATGCTTGCATGAAAACAAGTTAAGAATGTGCTTCAAAAATGCCATCGCACTAATAAAAAAAGACTAATTGCATATTTAAGCTAAACGTATATAGGCAAAAAGCTTTGCAGTTTGGGTTAGAAGAGTCCAACAAATAGGGGTCAAAATTAATTCTGGCGGGATAACTTAAAACATCAAGCTGAAAGTTGCATGAGGAAAATATAGATTTCCATCAATTTGCAATGATTTTGGACAGAAAAAGACAGATTTTCACTACTGCAGTTATGGGCAGGTATTGATGGGCAGAGAGAGTATACAATGAGACTAATGAAAGAAAAATAAAGAGAGGCAAAAGACTGTATTTGCAAAGTCAGAACAACTAGCTGTGAATGCAGTGGCATAATTCAAGATGCACACGAGTGAATTGCGATTCGTAAGGGCTATTTAGCAGCGAAATACACGTATTGTGACTGGGGCAGCCAATGAGCACTCCTCTCCCTCTTGATTTGCAATGAAATGCATAAACGTTTTGTGACCATTTTAATGTTGAATAACAGGGATGGTAAGCACTAGGAAAGGGGATTCTGCAACCATTTGTAAAGTGTTAGGAGTACAAATCTGAGAGCTGGCAGTCTGATTGCAAGAGCTACATAAATCAAGAGGTGCAGATATTGATCACAATGACTACTGCATAAATTCTTCAATAATACATTCAAAATGGTATCCATGATCATTTAAGGGAGTCGGGTCGCAGTGCAGTCAAACTGTGAATGTGAATGCTGTGGAGGTCTGTTGTTCCATACATATCTCTAATTTCACATTATCTACTTTACACAAGGAACCAGCAACCTTTTCCAATCTCACTAATATCCACGAGGTGAGAAATTCACAATTGTTTTGCGAAATGACTTTTGTGGCATGAGAGTTTCAACTATTCCTCGCATCACCAAGATTCTGTGCTGTGACCAGCCTCTTGTCAGTGTCAGTCTTTGAAGGTACAAACAGTGGTCCCACAAACTTCATTGTACACTCCCCAAATTTGAATTAAGAATGTGCCACTGTTTTTTGCATTGCAGTCCCTGTCCCTTTAACAGACAGGGGTCCAAATGCAGGAACATTACAAAATGTCTTCTGTACAGTGCAGGCCTCTATCCCAGCATTCGCTGCTTTTCGCAAGGAGTCACAATATGAGTCCTGTTTAATGAATATTCATGAGACAGGCAGTTTTCACGTTTTGCAAAATGACTGCTGTGTGATGGCTTTGAATAGACAGAACCACAAAGAAAAACCTAGATCATGAAATAATGCAAAAAATTTGCTGCAGTCAGCCACATTTGTGCATTAGGATCAAGATGTTGAAAAGCAAAGTCAGTTTTTTGTATGATTTACTTATTAAAGTTTGAATTGATCCTGGAATGGCAGAATAACATGCAGGGACTAATCACATTAAAAAAATATATATTTTTATTGAGTTTTTCTCTTTCCGAACAACAATAAACCAAGTAATTTTACACATATAGCACAGTCACTTGTCCGCGGTGTACAAAAAAAAAGAACAGAAGAACAGTCATTAATCACAATAAGCAAAGATAAACATAAATTCAAAGAAATTTTTTTTTCAGACATTCTCCTTCCACCTCATGATAGGTTGCCAAATGCGTTTCCCAAGAATTCTACCTTTTTTCCCCTTCCTATAGTATATCCTTTTTTCCAAATTATACACCGAAAGCAATCTAGCCAACCATTGATGGAAGGTTGGGGCTACCTTATAAAGCCAAGCTATTGCCACACAGATTCATAAAACTGACGTGGCCATAAATAAAAAATAATGCAAACTGCATTGCTCATCGCCCCACCTACCCCAAGAATGATCCATACTGGCGTAAGGGTAACGTTAATTCCTAAAGTTTGACCCAGAAAGGATTCAATGGCTCTGTGTAGCAAGTGCAGTTGAGAACATGATGCAAAAACGTGAATAATATCAGCCTCAGGACTATCACACCGGGGACACGTAGTTCCTGTCGTTCCCCCCCTCCCCACTGAGCAATATGGTACAAGGAGTATATCATTTTATAGTGTTGGGCCTGCAATGCTGCCGAGCAGAGTATAGTCCGCCCCAACTCGAGAGAGTCCTGAAAACAATTCTGGTCCACCTGAAGATTATCTGCCCATTTCCTTCCATATTTTTCCAGGTCATCACTTTTTAAGACAGACAGCTCTGAGTAGAACCTTCTAATAGAGCACTCTGCCCCACCCGCGATTACATCCAGTATCCTATTTTTACCGAACCCGGCAGAGCCACCCTGTTTATTTATTAGATCACTCCGGACTTGTAAATACTTAAAAAAAATGATTACTGACAACTCCATACCTCCCCTGGATATCAGTGAACTGAAGGACTCCGTTAGCCCCCATTAGATCACCCAATTTCCGAATCCCCCGTCGCCCCCAATCAGCCATAACAGAATCTGCAAATATTTCTCCCGGGAGAGGATTCCTTTCAATCCGAGTATAGGCATTGAATCTGCCCAGTCCCAGTTTTTTACAGAATGACGCCCAGATTTTAAAAGCTGCCATAAGTGTCTTAAATCTAGTTCTTTTAAAATAGCTAGGGTCAGTATATTTCAGAAGACAATTTTCTGCATTCTCGCCGATCAGTATTGCATATATATTAGTCAAGCCTAAATTGACCTGTGGATCTAAGGTATATCCCCCAACAGCCCACAAATGTACTGGAGGGCTGCTGCCCAATAATACAACTTAACATCGGTGACCGCCCATCCTCCCCTGTCCCTAGGGAGAGTTATAAAACGAAAGGCTCTCCTGGTCTTCCCTTGCGCCTAGATAAATCTGTTAATTAGGTGTTCAATTGCAACAAACCATTTGCCTTCAAAAATCAGTGGGATTGTCCTAAATAAATAAAGGAATTTAGGGAGAATGATCATTTTCCCAACATTAGAACGCCCAACCAAGGAGAGATGAAGGTTGTGTATTCTATCAAGATCTTTCTTACTTTTAGCCATTATAGGTTCAATATTTGGATCCACAATCTTATCCAGATCAGCGGAAATGCTAATCCCCAAGTACACAGCAGATTTAACTACCTGTACATCGTCACAGACCACCTGGCTATTCTTAATAATCTGTGTCTTAGGACCATTTAACGCATAGCCTGAGATCCAACCAAATATCGCAGCCTCCCTTTCTACTTCCAGGATAGCACTAATAGGAGAAGGAGTCACTATCGCGATGTCGTCCGCATAGACCAGGGTTTTAAAAACTTTTCCCTGAACCCTAATCGGAAGGATCTGATCATTTACTTCCAGATTGCGGATCAACAGGTCTATATATACCGCAAATAACAAAGGTGAACATGGGCACCCTTGTCGAGTACCCCGTTTAATCTGCACTGCCGAGGTATACCCTCCGTTGATTCTAAGCCGAGCTGTAGGGGATTGATAAAGTGCCTGAATCGCCTTGATGGACCCCTCCCCAATACCACACCAAGTTCAAGCTGCCCAGAGAAATTCCCAGGAGACCCAATCAAATGTTTTTTCTGCATCCAGAAACATAACCGCCAAGGGGTCTCCTGAGACTTCCATGGCATCAAATAGGGTGATAACCTTGAGGATGTGCTGTGCGGTACCCCTCCCTGGAATAAAACCATGTTGGGTAGGACTAACCAATTGCCCTATAATCTTGCACAACCTAAGAGCCATTGCCTTAGAAAAGATCTTGGCATCCGAGTTCATAAGGGTGATAGGTCTATATGACCCTGGTTCCAAAGACGATTTACCTTTTTTTGGAATCACAACAATGTCGGCACCTGCCCAAGAATCTGGCACAGAGTTCCCTAGCTGGGCCTGTAAGATTGAATCAACCAGGTTGGAATGTTTTATAAAATACAATGGGGATCTGGTCAGGCCCCGCAGCATTGCCTAAAGGGAGACTGTTAAGTGCAGCGGAAATTTCCTCAGAATTCAAAGGTACATCTAGTGCCTCCCTGTCTCTTTCAGAAAGCAGAGGAGCAGAAACATCCCCGAGGTACTGTTGGATATCTAAGGGGTCCCCTGACTGATCTTCGCCATATAGTTTGGCATAAAACTGTCTAAATACTTCCCTAACCCCCTCGGCGTCAACGACTGTACCTCCTTTGCCATCTGATATTTCTTTAATTTCTCCTGAAGCCGATCTCTGTCTTGTGCAGACCGCGAGAATATGTCCCACACGCTCGCTCAATTCATGGCATTGCTCCGTTTTTGTTAAGTAGATTGCAGCTGCCTTAATAGCAAAGCCCTCATTCACCTCTGCTTTAGTACATAAGATTTTTAAGAGTGCCGGATCCGGGGAGGTGCCAGACCGAATTGCCAAAATCAGTTCTTCCTCTGCCTCCGAGACTGCTTTCACCAATTTATTAACTCTAATCTCCTCTTGTTTTTGTCTATGCAGACTATAACTTAATGTCTCACCACGAATGCCAGCCTTAAAAGCGTCCCAGATTACTCCTGAGGAAGTACTTCAGCGATTAATCTCCCAGAAAGTTAGTATCCAGTTGTTCATATGCTTAAGATAACCATCGGCCTTGAGCACCCTCCTTTCAAAATTCCATGTTCGTACCCGCCTATCCCCGCCTGTCAGTTTTAATGTTAAAACAAGCGGGTTATGATCAGAGACCATACAAGGGAACTTCTCTATCTGACTTTTTGACAATAGAGAGTTTGATATGAAGAAATAGTCCAATCTGACACAGACCTTATGTGGAGCGGAGTAAAAGGTAATTCCATCATCTAGTGGATTCAACCGTGCCCATGCATCGATTAAGGAGTTATGATGTGCCAGATTAAGTATCGCTCGACATGTTTTTTTCTTCAGGCCTCCATAGCGCTGCCCATACTCCATGCCCAGACCCCCAACCCCGTTTATGTTAAAATCACCGCCCAAGATGACCGGCTCGGGCCAGGAAGCCAATTCTGAGTCTAAGAATTCAAAAACATCCGGATCATCCTCGGTAGATCCGTATACCGACCCTATAGTAACTACTTGGTCGTTTATTATACAGTCCACCAAGACCCATCTACTCCATTGATCTTCCTTCTTTCTTTTGACCTTAACATCCCTTCTTTTCAACAAAATAGCCACCCCTCTGGTCTTAGTCCCCTGTTTCGAGTGTGCAAGCAAGAAAAAAAACCAGCTGTACCATTAAATAACCCCTTGTCCCTTCTACATGTGTCTCCAAGAGACAAACAAAATCCAACCGCATTAATCTCAGGGCGGCCGCAACGCGCTGTCTTTTCAGATGGTCATTCAGCCCGCACACGTTAAGAGAAGCAATCCTTATTCTCATTAAAATACGTTGTATACCTGTCCCATCCAGATAACCAGTATGTCGCTACGTAATTTCCTCATCTCTTGTGAAAAATGTTTCATTCTTTTGCTGATACACCTCATATGACTGCTCAACCATCTCAGACTTGGTGCTGTGATATACCGTGTGAGCCCCCATCCCACCCGACCCACACTCCCAGTTAAAACTACTCCCCAGACCCCTCCACCCCCATACAGGCAAATAGGTCAGTCATGACCTATGTGTGACAGCTTAGACTACAGCAGTCGCAACCCCCCCCTTCTCCGAAAGCTTCCACCATTTGTGTCCCTTAATACCACCTATTCCTAAGGGAGATCCCCTCTATCTGGAACATATCTCCAGAGAAGACAAAAACAAAAAAACAAAGAAAAAGAACCCCCCCCATCCTCCCTTCTGCTCCTTTAATTCTGCCAGGTACTGTTGGGCCTTGATTTCAGAAAAATCATTCTAGCATGCCCCTTAACAATGATCTTGAGCCTTGCCGGATACAACAGATAGGTCTCATGTCCTAGGCTCTGGAGGGGCGCAATCAACTGCCTAAGCCTCCACCTTCTTTCTACAGTGGTATGGCAGAAGTCCGGACGAGCAAAAAAGGTAACCCTGTCAAACGTACGTCTAGCCTCTGGTTTTCTCTTCTCCATAATCTCCTGACTAAGGAGAAAATTACCGACATAGACAAGGATTGCCCGAGGTCTTGCAACCTGAGATGCCCCATAAGATTTTTTTTGATTCAATGGGAAGCGGTCTGCTCTCTGGACTTCACTCTCCCACCCCCAACTCGGGAAAAGCCCCCTTAAACAGATTAATAACAAATGACCTGACATCCTGCCCTTCGACCCCTTCCGCAACCCCCAAAATTCTTATGTTATTTTGTCTGTGACGATTCTCAAAATTCTCCAATTTCCATTGAACATCCTCTGCCATCTTCTCCTGAGCCTCCTTGAATGAGTGCCATCTACTGACATCGTCGTCCAGCCTTCCCGTTCTTTCCTCAACATAAGCAACCCTGTCTGGAATCTCATCTCAGTTTATTCATTTTTCTCATAGAGCTCTGGATTTTCTTCGCCGCCTGCTTAGCTCTCCGGCTCTCTGATCTGGCTTCGCCCTGCATTTGCTTCAGGGTAGTGTACAAAAGATCAAGTGAAGTGGCTTGAGGCGGGCTACTTAGATTGTACTGGACCAGCTGTGAGTCAACTACCGTACCCTCCTGGTAAAGATGCGAGGTCGCAGAATAGTCCCAGTGGGATTTCCTGTTCACCCCAGCGTCTAATGGACTGAGAGGGGTGTTTGATTTTGACTTTATCCTTCTTTTCTCCTGAAAGCCCCTCTGAGTCACAGGTGCCTTCTGGACTGACGAACTTACTACTGAGTCCGAATCAGAACTGCTAACCAAACTTCCCTCGCTTGATAACAGGGAGTCCGTTTCGTCGTTGAGCGAGAAAAAAAATTCCCTATACGGGGTACAAGGAATCCCCCATCTTGTATTAACGCGTGAGCCTGTCCCGTGGCCCCCATATCGCCAGACACAGCAGAAACCAAAGTGGGGATTTTTTCAAGTCTAGTCAGTTTGTTGCTAAGCCTGGGCAAAGCACTAAGCTACGCTCGCGTAGTTTGCGAAGTCTGCGCTACTTCGCACTACGCGAATTGCACGTAGCACAGTGCGAACACGCATAGCGTAGTGTTGCGTAGTGCAGCGGTCATTTTTTGCTTGCTCGCGGTCTGCAATGTCAAGTTGGCGACCACGAGCAAGCAAAATGACATCCCAGCGAGACTTTTTCCTCGTTCGCGATCAGCAACATCAAGTTGGCGATCACGAGCGTGGAAAATAAACCTCCCGGCGAGATTCTCAACGCGAGGAGGTCAGGTTTCTCATTGCGAGTGGTCGCGTATGCTCGCGACCGCTCGCGATGAGAAACTACCAGTCCGCGTTGTGGTAAATAATTTAATTACCGGGACTTAATTTGATACAGAAAAATAATAAAAATAGCTCAGTAAAATAAGAGGCAAAATCCGTGATATTAGAGGTTCGGAATGGGCTTTATTCCAATGGACGATTCGAATCGTTGACTCCAGGTTCCATCACCACGGAGGTTCAGGAAGTGAAGTACATACTTTATTGATAAGTAATCACTTTTATACAATAGGCATTACAGTGAAGCAAATGCAGGAGGCGTAACAATTGATAGTGAAGATAAAACATACATGCGTAGCAAAAGTGGGCGTAACTGGGTGTAACTAAAGAACGTCATCAGGTATGATGTCATAATAGGGTGGTTCCATGAAAGAATGTCGCAATGTCAGCAGAAATACTTGACAGAAATGCGCGCGCAGCAGCATGACGTATGATTGACGTGCAACTAGGGGGTGAAGGGGATTTGACATTTAACTCTACATGTGGCGACAGATGTCTGGAGGGTCGAGTCAACCTAATCCCAAATCATATCTAACATCCTATGTTTAAAGAACTATGGTATCACAAAAGAGAGGTCTCTTAGAGTAGAATCTTATTCTATACTGACTATACTGACTGTTAGTGCGTGTACAAGCATCTAAGTGTCTACACTAGATGCGAGGGCAGAAGTCTTCCATAATAATAGGGCTATGAATTACTTGCATAAAGACAGAGAAGCCGGGCCTCTGCTCGGTAGCTGGAAGAATGTTTACTTAAACTACTAGACAGGAATGCATTGGGCAGGGAGCGGAGCAGATAATTTCGAAGGTGAAATACAGTTTTTGGCAGGCAACAGGCTGATGTCAGGCACCGTGAGCCGCGCAGGGAATGAGACAAAGTTCATGGTCACAGATGCAGGCTCAGACTGGAGCTTTCAGAGGCAGAAGGCAAGAAAAGCTTGATGACAGAATCAGGGCCTACTTGCCTGGACTGTAAAATGGCATAAGTGCACCATATAAAGCCGGTGGCCTTTCATACTTAGGAATGGAATATCCGACCTATTCATGGCGGATCTGAAAGAGGACATGTTGACGGTGGACGCACATGTGTTTGCGTCTTCATAACTGGAACTGGAGGGAACATACATGTACTTGTGATTCATACATGAAACCGTTGGGGTCTAAGATAGGGGACATAACTGATCAGAGAAATCCATATTTCCACATTCCCTCCTTGTCCCCTACTTGCCCGTTAAGAGATATCAATCTTCATCAATCCGTTGATCTGTTCATATAGCATCATTTGTTCTTCTTTTTTCTTCTGGGATGAATGAAATCTTGGTGGTGGAATACACGATGTGGCACACAGACCACAGATCGCTGGTCCACATTGTAGACATAGACAGCAACTGAATAGTATGAGAAAGCCAATACCTAGGAAGGATAGGACCTTCCATCCAAAGGTAGATAATACACTCCAAAACCAACCGGACCAAGTCCAGGTGCCTGGATTCTGGTGTATCTGGCTTACAATCTTATGAAGGCGAGTTATGGCTTTATATACTGATGGCGAATTTTCTGGTATGAAAATGCAGCAACTTGATCCGATGACCCTACAAGCTCCGCCCCTATCGGCCAGGATGACGTCAAGGACAAGACGATTTTGAAGCACAACAATCCGCATAGCAGACTGCTCTTCTGTTAAATTGCCTAAGGCGGAAATAGTTTCGTTCACTACTGCTTCAAGGGTTCTAGTTAATCTACGTATCAGCTTACTATTAGTAACGGTACCTATATAGGGAAAGAGACCTTTATTGAAATCTGTGTATTTTTCCCATGCTGTTTCAGTGTAGTCGACTATTGGGAGATCTCTCCTTTCTCTATTGTGTACTAAATGAGTATTTCTGTGATAATCAGGAGGAGCTAGGAAAACAGGTGGCAAAAGGAATCCGATGTAGCAGGTACCATCCCAATCTAGAGGCAGACGTATATATGCCGTCCGACCACATATAAAATAGGAATGGCGGGAAGCTCTAAATGTCGACTTGCCTTGATCACTAAATTCTATTACAGTGGTGCATCTACTATGGCCCATATGTATGGAACCATTCTTTCTTACACATAATTCACCTTTTACTGGAAATACTGACATGGCGGGCAAAATTGGAGTAGCTTCGGATTCGACATTTAGGATCATAAGATTAAGCGTAAAATTACCTAATCCATACACTTCGTTTTCCAGATCAGTTCCTGTTCTTTTGGGAAGTCCCTCCTTGTTAGGGTAGCAGACTTTAAGTAAAACTAAGTTCAAATTTCCCCATACCCAGTTGTCTTGATAAACTGCAGAATTTGAATCTAGGGAATTAATTAAACTAAACCATGCTCCACAGGAGCCGTTGTGTGTGAACGGGTATGGAAAGAGAGGTAAAATTCTTTTATAATTCTGATAGGGAGGGAGTCGGCCACATATCCAACAATTTGTAGCATTGCTAACCTGGTGGGAATGATGTAACATACTGATAAACGTGTTATTGCGCAGCGCAAATCTATAAGACAACTCATGCGGAGGTAATTCACTAAAAGAATGTTCAGCAGTAACATTATAAACATGTCTAGAAATAGGATAATATATGTGCAACAATATACTTGCAGTAATTATTAAAAGACTTAAGAAAAACAAAATTAATAACGTCACTGTGCAATGACTACGCAGTGATTTACAGTACACATGTCGTTTCAGTTTTATCCTTCTGTTTCGTTCTCTATACAGGTCTAAGTGATACATGTCAGAGACAAATTCGACCGATTCACCTTGGAGAGGACTTAAACAATCAAATTGCCTGACTGGTTAGACCTAAGTTTTAGTTTGTACTGTTCGTGGTTACTCAGTTCAACCAAAGGAAGTTTTGAGTCAATCGAGGAAGACACGCAAGGTGTGTCGTTTACGTCTGACGACAGTCCGTGAAATTTCTTGATATGACTTGAATGTATCCAGCCTTTTCGACCTTCGATCTTTACGGCTGTCCTCGTCGTTAGCAATACGAGCTGAGGCGACCTCCACCTAGGATCCAGCTGAGACTTCCGATCAAAGTTCCTCACTAAGACCAAATCTCCTGGAATTACGTCATGGGGTTTCACCTCAGTGTTGTCGGGAAAAGCTGCAGCTACCTGTGAACGACAAGATTGTAGTGCAGACATCAAGGAAGCCAAGTAATCTGTCAGCATATTACAGTCAATATCAGTTATTTTGCGTGGTATAGGCGTCCCCCACATATTTGGTGGTCTGCCAAAGATCACCTCATACGGGGATAGCCCTGTTCGAGAGTGTGCTACCATTCTCATGTAAAAGAGTGCAACGGGTAAAGCTACTACCCAGTCGACACCTTTCTCTCTACAAATTTTGGACAATCTAATTTTCAGGGTCTGATTATGTCTTTCCACGAGACCTGCTGCCTCGGGGTGTCGGACACAGTGAAACTTCCACTGATAACCTAACAAAAGTGAAACGTGTTTCATTAGTTCGGATGAGAACGGCTGGCCGTTATCTGAGTAGACAACACGTGGTAAACCGTACCGTGGGAAGAATTCTCGAACTAACTGTTTGGCAGTAGTCGGGGCAGTGTAATCTGAAACTGGGTATGCCTCTGTCCAACGGGAAAGAGCACAGACAACTACGAGAACATATTTGAATCCTCGACATCGTTCCATCTGGATATAATCCATCTGGAGGACTTCAAAAGGGTGATCAGGAGGCTGAAATCCACCCTGTTCTACGGGAATGCTTTTTCCTGGGTTAAACTGACAACAGATCATACAGGTACGAACTTTTTGTTTAGCTGCTGCTCGTAAATGTTTGTTGAACCAAATGTGTTGGATGCTGTCTAGCATAGCTTTTTCTCCTAGATGTGCTGGACTATGTACAGTGTTAATAATGACTTGGACCATTGAATCAGGAAGGAACCACACAGATTTTTCCTTCGTCATCCATCCTTGATCCGTTTGGATCCCTCCTAATTCAGTCCATTTCTTTATTTCGTCTGGAGTAGCATGTGTCTGTATGTCAATTACGTCAAGAGCGGGATCCTTAACCATCATGCAATGTGTTGGTGTCGGGACTATTGTCTTTGTCATGTCGGATGTTTGAGTTTGAGCAGTCTGTTTAGCTGTTCTGTCAGCTAGATCATTGCCTTGAGAAATGATATCAGTAACTTTCGTATGAGCTTTACATTTCATAATTGATATTGCAGTGGGTAGATGTATTGCATCTAATAAGGCATGAATGAGGGGTCCGTGCTGAATGTGGGCACCGTGAGAAGTTAAATAACCTCTCTCTCGCCACAGCACGCCGAAGTCATGTACAACTCCGAATGCATAACGTGAATCAGTGTATATGTTGACTTTTTTATTTGTGGCTTGAATACAGGCTTGTGTCAGAGCCATGAGCTCTGCTGCTTGAGCGGACAAGGTATTTATGCAATTTGTTTCAATGATTTCAGTGTCTGTTGTGACTGCATAAGCGGCCACTAACTCTCCTGTACCTGTTCTCATACATGAACCATCTACATACAACGTCAGATCTGGGTCTGACAATGGGACATCTGTCAAGTCTTGTCTGGGTTTCGTCGTGATTGTAATAACTTCAATACAATCATGAGCTAGTGGGTCTGTTCCATTTACAGGTAACAGTGTGGCAGGATTCAATGTACTACAACGTCTGATTTCTATATGTGGCTGAAATAATGTTAATTCGTAACCAGTGAGTCGTGCTATAGTCAAATGTTGTGTTTGTGTGCGGTTCAAGAGAACCTCTACTGCATGTGGTACTTGTACTGTCAATGGATGTCCTAATACTATGGCATCGCTTTGTCTGATTGCTAAAGCTGTTGCTGCCACTGATTTTAGGCATGCAGGCAAAGCCTGAGCTACGGGATCTAATGTACTAGAAAAATAAGCACATGGTTTGTGTGATCCTGCTTGTTCCTGTGTGAGTACTGACAAGGCAGTACCTTCGCGTTCTGTAACAAAGAGTGTAAACTGTTTATTGTAGCATGGTGTTGCTAGAACAGGTGCTTGGCATAAGGATTTCTTTAGGCTTTCAAAAGCTTGTGCATGTTCCTGAGTCCAAGGGAGAACAGTCGATGTGGCTGCCTCCTGTGTTGTCAATTGAATGAGTGGTTTTGCTAGAAATGCATACTGAGGGATCCACTGCCTACAATATGAAGTGAGGCCTATGAACGCCCGCACCTCCTTTTGTGTCTTGGGTATTGGCATGTTAGCTATTAGCTGAATGCGGTCGGGTGTAAGCTGCCTTCCCTCCTTGGACAGCGAGTGTCCAAGATAAACAACTCGCTGGACACAGAATTGCAGCTTGGAAGGGGACACCTTGTGCCCCTTTTCGGCTAGACATTGTAAAACTGTCAGTGATGCTTTCTCACATTCAGGTTCGCTTCTAGCGGTGATCAGCAGATCATCGACATATTGAAGCAGGGCAGTGTTGACTGGCATGTGGATACTGTCGAGTTCTCGTTTCAGTGCTTGGCTATAGATGCTGGGGCTTTCTGTAAATCCTTGAGGTGCGCGTGTGAATTTAAAGCTACGTCCATTTAAACTAAATCCGAACAAGTATTGGCTTTCCGGATCTATTGGGACGCTGAAAAAGGCATTCTTGAGATCAATTACAGTAAAGAATGTTGCTCCGGAATCAATAGCTGTCAGTAATGACGAGATATCTGGGACCACAGGGAATTGTGGCACAATGCATTTGTTCAATTCGCGCAGATCAATAACCAATCGATACACTGGCGGGGCCTTTGGATCTGTTCGTTTAAGAATCGGAATTATCGGGGAATTACATACATTGGAGTCTGTTTCCACAACCACTCCTTGGGCAATGAGCTCGTCAATGATTTGTAGTAAAGCCACTACAGCATCTGGTGGTAACTTGTATTGTCGCATTCGTGGTAGTACCACTCCTGCCTTTAGTGTAACTCGATATGGTGTAATATTCATGCAACCAACATCAGTAGGGCCTTGTGCCCATAAATGTGTAGGTAAAGTCTGCAGTCGGGGATCCATGTCTCGAGACACATAGTGACCTTTGAAATCACGTAAAAACAATCTTACTCCTTCCGGAGAACAACATATTATAGCTCCTAGAGCTTTCAGTGTTTTTATACCTAACAAGTTTTCTGGACATGATTTAGTAAGCAATAAATCTGTAGTTCGGGTCAAAGGTCCTATCGTAAGTGGAAGAGGCTGTGATACTTCATTAACAATAGGTTTTCCTGAGAAACCAAGGGAAATATTCTGTGAGCCTGAGAGGGGTGCCCCTGGAACTTCACTACGTTTTATAGTTGTTCGACTTGCCCCTGTATCAAGTAAAAATTTTCTATCCTGGCCTAATAGTTCACTATGTACATAAGGTCCTTCTTGGTCTACAGGGACCTCGATAAGGGGTAAGTCAACTTCCCTCTCTAGGCTTGTTCATGCGTATCGTTGATAATCAGGATAGTCATACTGTGCGGTCTGGTACAGCTGTCGTGTCGTGGTTTGTGTGGCAGCAACAGGCAGCGCTGGTGCGGCTGGCACAAACTGTATAGACTGTTGTGGAGCTGGCATGGACTGTGCATGCTGCGGGGCTCCTTGTTCATTCTGATCCTGTCTAGGTGGCCGTGGTCTTTCTTGTGTTTTACCTGTGGCGATATTACGCTTCAGGACTGGGCAATCGTGTATGTAATGACCTGGTTGTTTACAATAGTTGCATGTCCCTTTTACAGGTCCTGCTGAATCACCGGACTGTGTCGTACCCTTTTTATGACCTTCAGCTGGAACTGTCTGGGAGACTAGCATTTTCATTTTTGTGTCTTTCATGCGTCTCTGTTCATGTTCTTGTTCCTCTCTAATTCTATTGTAATGGTACTGTAACATTTGTAACATTTGTGATGGGGTATTACCTTGCCAGGTACTCTCGAATTTTAATACTCTATTCTTCACTTGGGGCAAGGAATTTTCAACTAATTTTGTTACAAACAGATGTGGGTATGATTCGCTACTTGCTTTTATGCCACTATTTATACCAAAACATTTTTCGAATCGGGCATAGAAATCACTAGTGTCTTCATCTTGCTTTTGTTTACAGGCTGAGATTGCACCCCAGTCTTCCTTTTTCGTAGTTAATAAACGTGGCAGTACCTGTACTAGTAAACCTGGTAGTGCTTTAGTTTTATCCCCAAGCCCCGAACCTGGACCTCGGGCTTTTTCTTCATTTTCTAATGCTGTCCAGTCTATCTTTTGGTCTCCCACCTCCCACTCTTTTTCCTTGAGTTTTTCATAAATGCCAGCAGGCATTAATACCTTTAATATTGTCATAATGTCGGGATAGGTATACTCTCCCATGAGTAACATGTCTTTAATTTCTCGGTGAAAACCCGCTGGGTCTTTGTCATGACTGGGTACCACTTTCTTCATTTCTAACAATTCTATTTTCGATATCGACGTATATACAAATACACGTTTAAACTGATTGTCCTCGCCCTTTATTGGGTGTACTTCTCGTAAGGGATTCTGTCTGTCCATGTAATACGTCGTTCTTTCCTTGATGGGCAGTGAGACATGTTCTGGGCATACAAAAAGAATGTACTGCTTTCTTGATTCTAGTATATCTCTAATTAACTTAGTACCTGAACCTCTCCATCTATTCGTGAGTAATTCAGTCAATATATCAGGTAAAGGACCAGGATCGGAATGTTGGCTTTTATAAAGTATAAGAAGTTGTTGAATCATATAAATCCCAGCTAGACGCTGTTCATCTGGGGTAAGGTTCAAAAATGTGTGTGCTACTGTATCATCACCATATTTTCCGGGACTGTCAACCCAATGAACGGCTGACCTGGCTAATTCTTGTTCATCCATAGAATCGAGTAAATGATAACCCCTTCGTTCTCGGAGTATTTTGTCAGCGGCTTGGAACGAATGCTCGGGGGACCTTATATTTATTATAGGTGTTTGGAAATTCCTGTTATTATCTGGACATATCGGACGTATCGGGTCAGTGAAACATCTAGTACTATTACAAGATCTTCCTCTACCTACATAGGCTACGGTTTCTGACTGTCCTGTGGGCAGTCCTGACCCTTCCTCCTCCTCGTTTTGTTCAAACTGGTCTACCGCTAATCTCTCTTCGTGTAGGCGTTCTATTTCTTTACGGATCTTTCGGCACATGGCTATTATACATTTTTGCCTATCATGTCTCCCCTCTGATATATTCTGGCTCCATCTGGTAAGAGTTTGCATTATTTCCGGATCTACCCCCGGTCGGTCTTGATTTCTGATCACACAGTTTATGAGGAAACGTAACAGTTCCCCCTGTATCTCCACTTTCTGGTATTCCATAGCTCTGTTAATACATTCAGAATCTCGCCCTGTTTGGACAAAATGATATATATTATCTAGATGCATAGTCATTCCTGGTAGCTTCCCTAAATACACCGAAGCTCGTCTGATACGTAATGATGCCAGGATCATTTCGTCCTCTTTTCCGGGCACAGGGTCATATCTACAATCTACAAGAAGTTCCTTAAGCGTGCGGGAATTTATGAGTTTGGGCGTACGTGGATGCGCTGATTCTTGAAAAGTAAGTTTATTTATTCTGGGTGGCGTAGAAAAAATGTTGGTAGCACCTCCGGTAGCCCCGTCTGGGGTATCGGGCGTGAAAGGATTCGTTGAACGCGATACAGCAACTATAGGTGTGGACACAGCTGTAGAAGCAGCTGTAGGAACAGATGTGGAAACAAATGTGCTTGCCGGAACTTGTGTCAGGATTTGATGCTGTAGGGATACAGATACAGGATCTTGGCGTTGAACCTCCCCGGCAGACGGTCTATGTGGGGCGGGGTTAGCATACTCGGGAGCGGCGTCATCTAAATATGAGGAAAGAAAAACATCTTCTGCTGTTCTAGGATGCCCCTTAGGATGCATTTTTATTGGGAACAATGGGGGTGGCAAGTCTTTTGGTATCTCCGGAGTAGCCTTAGGTAATCCCTCGGCCAGAAGGGGATACATACCATTCATAAGGGCATTTCTTTGTCTGTCTACTTGTTCTGATTTCACTCGTGTACCTTCTTCAATTAATAGATTTTCTCAGACTTTATTTGAATTCTCCTTATTTTTCTCCTCCTGTCTGAGTGCTTTTTCTGTACGTCTATGAGATTCTTTACGCCATAACTCAACGGCGTCTTTCTGTGACTGTCTGGCTTTCCTTTTCCATAACTCTTCCTCTACTTTCATGATGCACTCTGCATCCCAGGTCCCAGCTGCGGGCCACCTCTGACTTTCTGGTAATTCCTTGGTGTAGTCTACCCATAAATCAAGAAATAATATAGCGTCTAAGCCGTGTTTATGATACATGAAGTACCCTGGAGTGTCCCTAGGAGGAATAGGAACAGCTTCTTCGAGTACCCCTTTTCTAGTTGTGATCTGTCTTAGTTTCGAAAAGAGCGGCATATTGAGAACTGATCTGATACTGGATCTTGAACAAACTTAATACAATAAACACAATAATGAACAGTCATTCATACCACAATATGCAGGACGTATTAACACATTTAACATTTAAAGTTCAAATGAGCAACAATGATGATGACGATCTGAGAAAACTTAATCACTAAACATAATCCTCAGCATTAACTGAATTATTCTGAATTTATATACTTGATATACTAGATATACTGCTAAACAGTACAGATACACTGCTAAAACAGTGCAGACCGGATTTGTGTACCCAAACCCGTCTGGACCGGCACAACCTATGTGCACGTCAGAACGCCTCCCCAGTAATGGTACTCACCGGGTAGCTCGGAACGGAAGGCCTCGGAACGGAACTGAACTGAACTGGACTCGACTCGACTCGAAAACTTCGGAAACTTCGGAACATCGGAAACCTCGGAACTTCGGGACTTCGGAACTTGGTGGGCCTCTGTATACCTCGGATCTTGCTCTCTTAGCTAGGCTCTGGTCGGGATACTTCGCACTTCTCACCGCCTCGTCTGGGTGTTGATCGCAGCCTCAGTCGCCCCCGCTTGACCGGAGGGAGATACAGGAAATCCTGCTGGTACGCGTTGTTGTCCGTCCAGCTGTGGCAGGAGACCGGGCCTGCAACGCACCGCCGGCGCGTGAGATGAGAAAGTGTCCCTGTTCGGGCGCCATTCATGTGGTAAATAATTTAATTACCGGGACTTAATTTGATACAGAAAAATAATAAAAATAGCTCAGTAAAATAAGAGGCAAAATCCGTGATATTAGAGGTTCGGAATGGGCTTTATTCCAATGGACGATTCGAATGGTTGACTCCAGGTTCCATCACCACGGAGGTTCAGGAAGTGAAGTACATACTTTATTGATAAGTAATCACTTTTATACAATAGGCATTACAGTGAAGCAAATGCAGGAGGCGTAACAATTGATAGTGAAGATAAAACATACATGCGTAGCAAAAGTGGGCGTAACTGGGTGTAACTAAAGAACGTCATCAGGTATGATGTCATAATAGGGTGGTTCCATGAAAGAATGTCGCAATGTCAGCAGAAATACTTGACAGAAATGCGCGCGCAGCAGCATGACGTATGATTGACGTGCAACTAGGGGGTGAAGGGGATTTGACATTTAACTCTACATGTGGCGACAGATGTCTGGAGGGTCGAGTCAACCTAATCCCAAATCATATCTAACATCCTATGTTTAAAGAACTATGGTATCACAAAAGAGAGGTCTCTTAGAGTAGAATCTTATTCTATACTGACTATACTGACTGTTAGTGCGTGTACAAGCGTCTAAGTGTCTACACTAGATGCGAGGGCAGAAGTCTTCCATAATAATAGGGCTATGAATTACTTGCATAAAGACAGAGAAGCCGGGCCTCTGCTCGGTAGCTGGAAGAATGTTTACTTAAACTACTAGACAGGAATGCATTGGGCAGGGAGCGGAGCAGATAATTTCGAAGGTGAAATACAGTTTTTGGCAGGCAACAGGCTGATGTCAGGCACCGTGAGCCGCGCAGGGAATGAGACAAAGTTCATGGTCACAGATGCAGGCTCAGACTGGAGCTTTCAGAGGCAGAAGGCAAGAAAAGCTTGATGACAGAATCAGGGCCTACTTGCCTGGACTGTAAAATGGCATAAGTGCACCATATAAAGCCGGTGGCCTTTCATACTTAGGAATGGAATATCCGACCTATTCATGGCGGATCTGAAAGAGGACATGTTGACGGTGGACGCACATGTGTTTGCGTCTTCATAACTGGAACTGGAGGGAACATACATGTACTTGTGATTCATACATGAAACCGTTGGGGTCCAAGATAGGGGACATAACTGATCAGAGAAATCCATATTTCCACAGCGTTGAGAAAGCTGCCGCTCGAGTAAAAATCTACTCGAATGGCAGAAAACTACAGCTCGCACTGTGCAAGATGCCGTTTTCAATGATTGCACAGTGCCAGTTGCTTGTCCGCACTGTGCAATCATTGAAAACAACATCTTGCACAGTGCAAACAGGGTACTACGCAGTTCGCGAAGTGCTACGAGTAGCTCGCGTAGTGCTAGGTGCACTTTGCATAGCTTCGCGTAGTGCTACTTCGCAAACTACGGCCAGGGTTATTTGTTGCTCAGTAAACTCTCAGTCCCCCCAGGTGCCCCCCCCCAGCGGCGCCTGCAGCTTGATCGAGTTTAGCACCACTACCATCATTCACCCCGCTTTCAGTCAAAATCGTGCCCCCACCGGGAGACTTGCCTTTTTCCATGCTCTGTATGTCCTGAACATCGGCTATTGGCCCCACAGAGACAACGGTCAAACTGCCTTGCATCTCGTCGGGAAATGCCTGCAGCACTGCTCCGCATGTTGCCCAGCAACCGCTCTTCCAGTGTCCTCCGATGGTGCAGCTCCAGTCTCGATCACTGCCGTCTCCGCTGCCTTCGTGGAAAAGGGTTCCTGCAAGGTAGGCTGCCGTAGTACAAGTTTCTTGGGGTCCTTAGATTTACCCCCATCTATGCCAACCTTTACTGCTGCTGACTTGCGGATAGCTCCGTTGAGATCTTTCCCGCCGCTGGACACCGCGGATCCACCGCCACCATTGCCTTGCGGGTCGTCGGGCTTTTTGGTGATGCCTATCCGCAGCTGCGTTGTGCCGCGCTGGATAGGAGCCAAAGCTGCCGGGTCTTTCAGTGACTCCTTGCCGCTACTATTCTCCTGCTGCTCCTTCTGGAAATTAGCTTGGACCCCTAGGTGCCATGCTGACCTTGCCTCTAAGCCACTGCAACCACTGAGGAAGCCGATCAGGCCGATAGTACTCCAAAGTTGCCATAATCCGCGGCACTCACCGGAGTGAACAAAAATCACGTATCCATGCCGCTATCCGGTAATTTGTTAGGAAAGGGATCTCCAGCATTCCAGCATTCCTTATGGCATAATCAGGGCTTGGGGAGAGGGAGGGAGAACTGCGACCTCTCGCTGCAATGAGTCAGCAGCCATCTTGCCCCCCCCCCTGATTCCGTTTCTGACTAATCACATTTTTTAATGATATTGTTGGACCTGACCTTCTCTGCAGGGTCACCCCCAAACGTTTTTCCCTTTACCCCTCCACATTTTGCTGAATTTGTTTTTGTTAGCCTTAGGACTCTGTGCACTTTACCACTGCTAACCAGTGCTAAAGTGCTTGTGCTCACTTCCCTAAACATGGTTTGAGTGTCATACACCTAACTGGCCTATTTAATTTACTTAAAAGTCCTCATGTCGAGTGGTACACCATATACCCAGGGCCTGTAATTTAAATCCTACTAGTGGGCCTGGAGCACTTATTGTGCCACCCTCATAAGTAACACCTTAAAACATGTCCCAGGTCTGACATTGCAGCCTGAATGCACTGTTAAACTGCCATGTGAAGTTGGTATTAACACTACCTTGCCAAGCCCTAGAATCACCTTTTATAACATATTGGTCACCCCTAAGGTAGACCCTAGGTAGTACATAGGGCAGGGTGCTGTGTAATTCAAAGGTTGGACATGTATTTTTAAGTTTTACATGACCTGGTAGTGAAAAACGACTTAATGCATTTTCAGTACTGTAAGTCCTACCCCTCCCATAGGATAACATTGGAGATTCCTTATTACATTTAATAAACTATAATTCCTATTAGAAAACAGATAGATATATCATGTTTGGTACCTATGAAATTGTAAAGGTAAACCCTCTTTAATGGTAAAGTTGGATTTTACAATACAATTTCAAAAAGCTTACACTTTCCTGCCCACAGTCCTTTGTGCCCACAGCCTGTCTTGGGTCACATAGCTGGTTGTAGCTAATAGTTAGACTTTGTGGACTCCTCCCAGACAGCCACACAATAGAGGAATTAGGTGGCCCCATTGAGCCTTCTGCTGTCAGGATGAGGGGCGGCGCTGAGCACAGCCCCACTTACACATGAATACCCTGTGCTCTGCCTTCACACAAAGAGTCTAACAACACTGTATTGTCACTGCAGCCAGCTGGGAGCCAGAATAGGGAAATCAGGAAATTCCATGCATTTAAAGAACCTTTTTCAGAAGATTTTTCCACCTTTTAGCAGAAGGACACCAGGACCTTCAGACATACTCTTCAGCATGTGTCTGTACCTGCGGAAAGGAAAAGGGACTGCTGTGCTGCTGAAAGGACTGCTACTCTGAACAAGCAACTGCCCTGCTGTGTTGATCTGCTGCCTTATTGCCTGGGGAAGAAGAACTGGACCTACAAATTCAACCCAGGACCCCAAAGTGACTCCAAGGGCTAATCTTTTGGCCTTCTGATCTGAGCCTCAGGGACATAAACGGGTCCTCAAACAGATCCTGGACCCAGTGGCAGTGAGTTCCTGACCCCCAAGCAGTCTCTCTCAGGTCCTGGACCCTTTGTGTAGCTCACATGTGCTGAAATCAAGCGTTTGGGGTCTTCTTGACTGCAAATAGGCCTCAGCGTGTGCTGCCACCAGCCTGTTTCTTCACACTGTTGCATCAACCATTTGTGGGGGACTACAAACGTGAAGCTCCGGCCAGCCTGTTGGTGACGTCCTGTCTGCGCTTTGTGCCATATTGACACCTTCCTGTGACACTCTCCTTTGTCCTCACGGCTCTCTCCAATTTGAAGTGGACTCATTGTGCAAATATTGATAAAGTAAACCTTCAGAGGGACTAATCTGGAACAGTATCGGACCTGCACTCCATCACAGTCACCCGAACCAGCACAACTAGATATCCCAAGTTGGCGCTTTGTGCTTTTTATCACCTTTTACACTTAAATTTGTGAAACTTTTTAACTCCGGTTCTACTGATTGGATGTTTGCTGTTTTGGTGTCAAATAATTTATAAGAAATTACTCTATTTTCCTTAATTGGTTTGGGATTTTTCTTGTGTTGTGTTTTCACTTTATTACTGTTTGTGTGCTGCAGAAATACTTTAAACATTGCCTCTAAGTTAAGGCTGACTGCTTTTACGCAAAACTACCCAGGGTTAAGAACATGTTAATTTAGTGGCTTTTTGTGGTTCACCCTGCAAGAGATTGTGTGTTGCTTGACTAGGGCTCACATCCTAGCCAACCAGCAGCCCAATTTCTCGCAGTCATCAACAATTTATTGCAAGTTTATGTTAAGGAAGGGAGAAAATGTTGGGGAACCCGGAGGCTCTCCCTAATTGCCAGTAAATTGATGTTTGCCCAGATTTTTGTCCTGAGTTTAAGGAAGCACATTGAGCAACTACGCAATAGTTACTCTTAGGGGATTAGCTCCATTTTAAGCATTTGTTCGTTTTCTTGCTTTTTAAAATCCTTAATATTGCTTGCTCTTGTACACTCACTGCATAAGTATTGAATGTTCCGTGTTTTCCATTGGCTGCCTCCGTTTTCGGGCTTGGCTGTCTCCCCTCAGGTTTTTGCTCACAAATCTAATACGTTTTTAATCCTTTTACCATGTTTGTACTGCGAGCAACATTGTTTGAATAATGCCGTTGTTAATGTGGCTGGTCTTTGTTTTGTATGTTTGTCATTGTACAGTACTTGTCTAGACAGCCCATTACAAAAGGTCATGACGCACCAGTGAATGGCAGAACTCACTTCCCTCTGAAGGTAAAAATACTTTTATTTGTCACTCGGAAGGGGAAGGCAAGGTCACTGATAAAGAACTATAAAAGGAAGTTTCTTGTGAGCGACGTCCTCGACAAAATCAACTCCATCCAAAAAACTAATGAAAATCCAGGAAACGAGAAGTTAATTGAAGATATTAGCTGTCATTAAAATAATATCGCGTGCTTCTGTAATTTCAGAATTTATACTGAAACCGAGAAAGGAACAGTAAAGCATAGAATGACAACAGCAAAACTGAATCTGAGGACTGCAAAATAAAAAGGAAATTAGCAGTTACAGAGCATGCATAACAATGAACATCTGAAGTGGAACTGAGGAAAAATAAAAGTGGAAAAAGACAAAGAAAAGCGTGTTTCTATGAAAAGCTTTAAGGGGCACAGCAATGAACAAGTTAGTACATAATTAGCGAGACTAAATGCAAAGCAATTAATCCAACCAAAACAGATTAAAAAAACATTTCAAAATACATATTCAATTAATTAACTATTTATGGAGATGTTTGTAAAGTGCTGATCCAACAGCTCTTGAGCACCTCAGAGCGCTAAAAACGCACGTGAAATACAGGGAATTAAAAAATATATAAACCATCGCATTTTTGTGGTGCTGATTTGGGGACAGGGCTCTCCATGCGAGAAGAAAGGTTTAGTCTTCGAGTGTGTGAGTACAAGCATCATGTAAGAGCTTCCTCCTCATCCTGGCTCCTTGTGGTTCCAGATAAATTATGGTTAGAGATAGGCAAGAGCGGTCAAGTTAAGAACACACACACATTCTTGGCTTGTGGGGGGAGGCTAGCAACGTCAAAATGAGACAGTTCAGATTTAGGCCTGAGTTTTCATAACAGAGCTGCCAAACAGACCTGTTGATAGCAATAGAAATGGAATGAGTTTGGGTCAGTCTCTTTCATGTATTGGCTTTCTTCATCTAGCCTCTTTCAGTCACTTGCCAAACACATCTTGGCTAAGCCCAATCGAATATTCATCTCTCACATAATAATATTGGCTGCCTCCTCTCCAGAAATACTTTACAACTCTAGCTCTCTCTGTCTAATCCTGCTGGCTCCCCTCGAATGTCTGGTTTTAACATGCTAATGCCGCATCTATTAGCATATTAAAACCCATACCTATTGGCTTTGACAATGATATTCTTAATAGCAGGGGAAAGTTTCAAGCATTGACTATGACCATGTGAGGAGTAAAGAGTAGAGGGACAACCTTTGAAGCTGAAATCATCTTTCTGCTAAACCAAAATTGTCAAGGTTATTAGCTATTGGACAATAACATGCTTACCACGGGAAACGGCCACTACAACGCGGCCGTTTCCACGCATACACTTAACCACGCATGCTTTACAACGCATGCGTGGTTACCACGTATGACCTTTACCACGCATTCCTTTACTACGAGATACGTAGTAAAGGAATGTGAGTTAAAGGTAAAAATAAACAAGCATTTGCAATGCAATCGGTCTCACCTTTGAGTCCATACGTATTTAGCCATGCAGCACATTGTCTGCAGCTGGGGGACAGCAGCTGTTCCATCGGATCATTGGGTTGAACGTTCCAAAAGAAATAGAGGAGAACTTGAGGAGATGGGTGTAGGCAAGCAACATCATAAAAAATTACAGTCACAGGCATGGAACTAAGGCACGTGGCACAGGCATTGCAGGAGGCACAGGTCAAAATGCAGGAGATGAGAAAGCATGAGCTTGGGGCTCAGGTAAATGTATATGTTGCTAAGCTAGGCAGGAGACAGGGTTTCATGCAGGCAGGCTGCTTGGCCAGGATCACTGGCAGGGGATGACAGTAGTTACCTGAATGACTCGGGCAGGGTTTCGGGCAAGGGGCAGTGCTCAACCAATCCTATCAACAGCTTGAGTATCAGTTCCATTTTGTCCACTGGCCAACTCACCTATAGAGGACTTTCTAGAAGCTGGTGCAGTCCTGTGATTTGGTCACTCAGGGCGGTGCTCTGCAACAGGTTGTGCACCAGTGGCTGCCGCGGCTACGGGAAATAAGTGCAGACAAATGGGTCTAGTTTATCAAGGTACTGAAGGGAGCAGGGGGTGTCATGGCGGCTGGGGGCTACCGGGATTGGGACTCAGAAGAATGGCACGTGCAGGGCTAATTACAGTATTTCAATTACTATTACTGCTGATTAGAGCTCCATAAGAGATTACGTTTACAGCCCCTGAGTGAGCAACGTGGGAGAAATCTGCTCCTCCTTTTAGCTCAAACATTGGACGAGCGCGAGTTGCAGTGAAAGTCTGGAGAGTGAGCTAAAGTTGTGTACTGTTTCTGGAGATCTTTGTAATATGCCTTCCAACTGTGCTAACCAAACTGATGATCTCCCAGAAGTAAGGAGGGCAGGAAGGAAAGCCCAAGTGTCAGAGGAGGAGCGCATAGTTTTGATAAGAATGTGCCGTTAGCAACTTGGAAAACAATAGGGGAAGGGGGGAATTGATGAGTAGCCATATTGGGATTATTGTCACCTATTTGTGCGGAAGTCAATACCGATTGTGAGAGGGCCAAACATATCTCAGTAGAGCTTGTTCACTACATTCCATAGGCATTTGGATAGCACCACAAGATTGAAAGGGCATCTGCACGCTCATGGAAACTACTGGCCCCGTTTTATACGCTTTTTGAAAGTTATTATTAAGATGGTTTTCTGACTGGCTGTTTCACAAGATGGAAGTGAATGAAAGGATATTTTATTTCAACATCAGCCACAAAAATGTTTATCAGACTGTTTTAGTTTATACATGGATCTCTTGTGCTTAAGAGAGGCTAAATAGTTTCATAAAAGGATTGTGTGCCTACGGACAGAAAGGTAAATTTCATGCTCCCTCTGACCAACAGCCAGTGTAGCTTCCAAGAACCATATCTTTTCCAAATGTCTGCATTTGCAACTATTGCACCAGAGCACACAGCGTTTATATCCCGTTCTGAGAGCGAGTGTTTTACGCCGGCGGGCAAGCTGTACTGAGAACATCAAACCGGCCGAGCGGCCGCGAAAGTGAAAGTGATCGCGATCAAGCGCGGCCAGCGATGCACGGGGAAAGCTATATGGCACCTCTGCCTAAGCGCGCACACGCGCACATGCACTGTAGCTCTAGGCTAGCCATGGTAGCATTTTTTTTAAGCCCTTACAAAAAGTCTCGCCAGACCAGCACATGCGCTGGGTCAGGCGAGACCTAAAAAGGGGAGTTGGGGGGGTCTCCCCCCCCCCAAAAAAAATAAAGCATGGGTTTCAAAAAGGGGGCTTGGGGGGTTTTCCCCCCACCCCAAAAAAAGAAAAATGTTACCTGATCAACGCTCTTCTGTGCTTCTTGTCCTTTGGGCGAGGAGCATAACTAACAACATTATTGCGTACGTGCGTCTACATACTGCATTTTCAAAAAAATAGAAAAAGGACAAAAGAAAACAGAGAAAGGAAAAGGAGAAATCCGTCCATAGAAAGAAAAGAAAAACTGTGAGTATATAATTTTATACTAATTTTAAGAACTCAACCATGAAAAAGCCATTATCGTGCATAGTTATACAACGAAAATCATTGTAAAGGTATGCATGGTAAAGGCATTTTCGTGGTAAAGGATATTCGTGGTAAAGGGATTCACGTTGTAACCCATGCGTGGAAAAGGCATGCGTTGCAACAGAATGCGCTGAAACGTCATACAACCGCTTACCACACCAAAATCCACATAGTATGGTCAATACCGGGCATTTTTTCCCAATAAATATAGGCAGGTTTGATCTGCTGATATTTATCACAAAACTCATAATTGTGATATGCCCGGTAACAGAAGTTATTGGACATATCGCATTCAACTGACTATGAGAAATTAGGGGCGATACTGTCTAAATGACAACTTAGAAAGCACTATGGTTAACACTAAGTTGAGCAGCGGTCCCATTAAGAAATCTCGAGCCATTTGATGCAGCACAGGTGACATTACTGTAAATTAGGAATTAGAGTAAGTGTTTCATTTGCCACAGCAATGTGGCTGAATAATAATTGTTTTGAATATCAAGACTGTTATAAGTACATGACACAAAATATAAGTTAAAACAGACTATATTTTTGTAACACCCGCTCACGTAAATGTTCTAAAAAACAAACTGGTTCACAAAAACTGTAAAGGACTCACAAGGTTGGGTCATACCTTTGACGACTTAAATGATGTGAAGTTTTAACTATCATATAGGTAACAGTTGAAACCTTTCGAAAATTCTCGCTGAAGTGAGCCCAAGCAAACTAGGGGTGTGCGTAACGTAGAATTATGTGAGAAGACTTGTTTTGTGTTTAGCAATATATTTTAGCACAAAAATGGGCGCTTGCATCGATTTTGTACGCTATCGGCATTTTTTCACTAAGAAATACCTCCAAATGACACAGGACGGATTTAGCGAGCACTAGCAGCACATTCTCAAAATGTGCGTATTGGGTAGTATTTTTGCCCAACTTCCTTCTGGCATTTAGCCCTTTTTTCTTATTGCTAAATGCGCCCTAGCGTCCAAAATAGACGTGTGGCTGCATCTTGCACTAAGAAATAGTGCTAAATGCAGGCGAACATGAATAGTCCAGTACACAAATGCAGAAGAACACATGTAGCTAGTGGCGGCTCGTGTTAGCTAAATATGCTCTTGCGCTAGGATTTATTTCCCTCAAATTTCATGAGAAGGAGTACTTGCTAAATTATCGGTAATTCTACATCAAAGAGCAACAGAGAATTACCTAAATTACTCCAATTACTCCAGTGTCATTGAAATTACGTCCAGGACAAATGCAACCACGTCGACGTGAAGATTTAAAGATATATCCAGGGCAGGATAGGACTTTTATCCCATCTGGCATTTCACCAGGCAGCTAGAGCCACTTGAGGCTGGAGCACAAGAGAAAGATCAAGTTAATGAATTCAGTCAGTCAGTCAGAAAACTTTATTTCGGCTTATAGCCATAAAAGTGCATAAGAAGACATAATATTATTAAAATTGACACAACATTAATCTGATAAAACTCAATCGTCATTGCATAAGATAAAAACAGATGATAAAATAAGAATAATAGCACCATTAACCTTAGTGAGGTAACAGTTTTCTTCTAATTAGCCACATTGAGAATAGAAATTTGGCAATCACAGTAGCATATAAAGGAGAAGTGTCATACTTTAACAACCTATGAAGTTCCATACAATGTCTAGCCCCTATATTCTTAGCTAGTTGAATTATCCATATTCTGCGCGGGGTTATGTATGCCGGGCACAAAAAAATGACATGTTCCTCAGTTTCTTCAAGAGTACCACAACCAGGGCAGGATTGCCGAACTGAGCCCGGCCACTTGTTTGTTCTCGAGAAGAGCGGGAGGGAGCCGTGCCTGAACTGTAGATATAGTTTTTTGGCCATGACTGGATGGATCAGGTCTATTACAGACTCAAATTTATAACTAATTTTGGCCTCAAGGAAAGCAGAGGTCAAGTTTGCTGTAGTAGCAGATTGAATAAGGTGGATCAAATTTCTTTCCTTAATGAATTCAAGAGGGAGGAGGGGAGTGGGTTTGTTTGAACTTTTTTGACAGTGCTGCAACCCAGTTCTGGACATTAACCAGTGGTTAATACGAGAATAACTGCTGGGACCAAAAGTTTTCCTCAAAGGCCTGTGGACGACACTTTCAAATGCAAGGGGGCCGAATATGAAGGCTGCCTAGTCTTGGTTCCAGCTCCTGCCTTTTTATCCACCATCAGATATTTTCCTCTCACTTTTTCAGATTCTGTTTGATCCATTCTTTTATTCTCTATCCCTGTTTTTCCGTCTTTCTGATTTTTTCATCACTCTTATTCTCGGTCAAAGTCTTATAAGGAAAAACGAGTTTTTTTGTTTTTTTTAAATGTCATTTGAGATGTCATCTGTGATGCCATAAATTATGTCATAGAACATGTCATGAATGATGTCATATGTGAGGTCATCAGCTGTGCATGGCGGGGACTCTAATTATAGTTAGTGCTCCTAACTATAACGGTTTCTATTACTTCAAAATATTAACTTTGTCCCTGAGAAATTCACCTAACTATAACTTTGACCTTTGGTTTTTTACAGGGAATATACATTAACACACACACATATACTTACCATAACCATACCGTTCTTGGGAAAGGTATATTTGGTAAAGGCACCAAAACGGGCATGTGTGGTAAAGGCATGCGTGGTAAAGGCTGCATGATAAAGGCACTGAGTGGTAAAACATCGCTGTAAAGGATGCTTCCCTTACCGGCAACTACCAGCTCAACTTAAAGACTGTCATTTCCAAAGAAATTGATGGCATCTAGAACTCAAGGCAAAGGCCAACATAATTTGAAAACATTCGTGACAATTAAAGTTCACTGAAGCACTTTGGCAAAATAATTTGCATGTGAATACACCACAGGTTCTTTTGTTCCTCTAAAATAAGAACACTTGTCTTTGTAGGTAACACAATAGCTCCACAGCAAGCACTTAACCACAAGGCCTGTGTGAGTGTGGGCATGAGCGTGTAGTTGTTATGCATCGAACCGAACATCTCTTATTTATCACAAGCAGAAAATGTGCTAGAAGTTAAAGGCTCGGGCAAGTCAAACATAAAAAAAATGTCTTGCTGGGACCCAACTCAAGAAAGAAAAAAAACGATATGTAGAACAGAGAGTGATATGGATAAAATTAATCAAATATTATTCAGATCGAGATGTGAGGCACTGGGATGCTTGGATGATCATGCAGACGAAAGAAAAGCTGGAAGCAGAAGACAGTGTTCCAGGCATGAAGGTCACTGCTGTAAATTCATGAACTAGAATATGACAACAAGCGTGCTGCTGGTGGGAGCGACACTCATCTGTCGCCAGCATAGCAATTGAAGCTGCCCTAGGATATAAAAGAAAAGAAAGAAAAAAAGGACGCCAGCTGGAAATAGTCTTGCAGACAGGTGCATGCAAAATATGTTGCCCCTCCAGGCTATGAGGCCCATAATGTCCCTTGCCAATAATGGAGACAATTTTGATGGCTTCACACTTCATCGGTAAGGGTGAAAAGGAGCTGGTCCTTGAAAGTGAGTGAAGTGAGTTTCCCTCTGGAACAAAATATTCTCGTTCATTTGAATATATGAATCCCTTCAGACAATGCATTTGGCACTATGCACAGCGGGTAGTATTTTTTTCCTGTTGCCACCATCGAAGTTGCTGCTGTTGCTTTTCATTTGCTTTGTCGGCTTCCATACCTGGCTTCTCGCTGGATGGACCCGGGCAAGCCACGGTTTTCCTTTTCTTTGTCCCTAAAGTGCGCTTTAAAAGCCAAATATTCAGCAACGTTCATCCCAGGTCTCCATACAGGGCAACCAGAACTGAGGGCCTTTTGCACAACAAATCCTACAACAATGAACTGCTCGATGTGTGGTGATGCAATCTAAGACCCTTTCCAAAAATGTAACAACCCTTTGCAGTACAGGGTATGAAACCAAGCTTCCCTCACTCTCATTGAACACATTACTAGAAAAACAGCTTACCTTCCAGTAACTGTTTTCAGAACAGTAGTGCACACTCTGAGTCGACTCACACCTGGATGGAGGTAGCGCACCGCTCCACAGTCTAGCCGGCATCATTCATAGGCATCCTACAAGCCGCGTCACACCTGATTAAGGGTTCGAGGAAATTCAACCATATCACCTTTAGACTGGCTCCCCCTCCAGCCCTACTCCAGCTGCATCACCTACAAAGCCTTCAGGAAGGTTTCCCATTCACATCTGACAAATAAACTAATAACTGTAAGTGAACAGCTCCAAACCAGAAGTCACAAAAATGTCATACAGGAAACTAAAATGTGGAAGAAGAAACAGAAGGGGTGACTATACTCACATGATGTGGAACAGCAACCTCACTGCATTAGATCTGGTCCAAACCTCTACAAATTCAGAGAGCAGTCTAAAAACTCATCACTTTAAAAAACATCACCCACCCATCCAATAGGAAAGCAACTGGTTCCTGTATCTCTGAAAATAATGACAACCCGTAGCCTTTGGAGTTGCCCAATGTTCACCACTGTATGTCCATAGATCTGTTTGCCCTATACATATATTGATACATACTTACATGCAATGTTGTTCAGTGTGCGCTGCTGATCACTTGACACATCTTCCCAAAATGTTGAACTCTGATCTTTATCAGATAAAGAACTAGGGCCTCATATATGAGGTTTTGCCGTAAGGCAGTGCAGCAGGCCGTCCTGCTGGCCTGCGGCAAAAGAAAATAGCAGGAACACAGCGTAGCGATCAGATATAGCGCATTCCTGTCCTTTTCCCCTGCGCCGGTGCACAATGGCCTGCCATGTGCCAATGCAGGCACCTTTGCACCATGGTGCAAGGGTGCCTGCCTTGCGGGATGATTATTTTTGTACAGGAAGTGAAACCTCCCTGTACAAAATAATCACAGGAGGCTTTTCTGTCTTTCTATTTGTGCTGCAGAATACAGCACTCATAGAAAAAGGAAAAACAAGAAAAAATAAAGGTATTTCTCCTTGTTGCGCCTCTCCTGGGGAGGCGTAAATTTTTGGTGCTGCCTCAGATTTACAATTTCTCCTAAATCTGGGGCAGTGTCAAAAAGCTATGGATGTTGCTGGGAACACCCCAGCAACACCCATTGTACGCCCCTTTAATGCAAAAAACTGCGTTAAAGGGACAAATATTTATCAGGCAGCAATACCCCCCAAAAAAGTGGCTTAGTGCTACCTGATAAAGATCACGCAGGTGTCTGCGCAGGGGAATGTCACAAAAAGTGAAGTTACGGTGGCGCAAAGGGCCTCATAAATGAGGCCCTAAGAATTAATTGTGCCAAACTTAGGGTAATAGCAAAGGTAAATGTTGTTGAACATCTTCCCTACAACTATAGGCCCACTGGAGCAAATGGTGAAGGTACAAAATGTGGGAAGGGCAATTAACAGATGTCAGTGCTCAAACACGTGTGGAAATAAGGATATTAGCACCAAAACCACACCAAACACAGTAAAGAAGGCAAAGTGTGTCTGCTTGCTTCAGCAAAACAAGCATTTGCATTGCAATAGGTGTCGCATTTATGAGAGTTTGAGCTATTGGTATTGTAAATGACAATGCCTTTTATTTATGTGCTGTTTTTAAAACAGATAAAGAAAAGGCATTTTCATTCACAATGCCAATAGCTTAAACTCTCGCAAATGCGAGACCTATTGCATTGCAAACGCGTGCTATAAAAATTAAAAAAAGCATTGGGAGAGAGCGTGTCATGCCTGCAACAGCAGGCAGAACAAAGTAATTTGAGAGAATAGTACTCAGAGGCAGTAATTAAAGCCTACTGAGCAACAACACACGCAACAGGGGGTGTCGCCATGGGAGGTTACAAAATGTGACAAGGTTGTACGAACGAGGGACTACTAAGCCTTTTGACCAATGAACAGACACAGTTTACAGTGGACAGTGACACAAGCCAATGAAAAATGTGGGCGGAAAGTGGGCGGAGCTTCAAGTCCCTACCTCAATACAGCATACCTCGCAGAGCAGCGCATGCGATGCCCAGGCTAGACCTAAACATTGGCTAGTGTCAGCATTGTGACTGGGTGAGCATTTCATTCATACTGATAATTTAAATGATGGGGCATATTTATCAAAGTTTTATGTCGCCCTTGTGCCACGCAAGGTTGTTCAAAGTGATGCAAAACCTACAGCAATATTTACCAAGCCACACAAAGCCACCTTGCATGGCGCTCTTTGGCTTGGTAAATATGGAGGAAGGCAAGGCAGCGCAAGTCGCTGCCTTGCTTTACTCTGCCCCAGGGATGTGTTCCATTCGAAGAGAGGGGTATTCCCATACATCTACACATTTATTTTGGTGCATTTCCAGGGTTATCAAGACTAGTAATCCTGGGAATTCGTCAAACTGCTACATCTTAACAAGGAGAAATATCTTTATTTCTCATAGATTTTCTCTCTTTCTAGGTGTGCTTCAGGAATATGTAAAAAGAGTAAAAAACCTCAGAGGATTTTTTTTGTGATGGAAGGTGTCCCATCCTGCACAAAAAGAATCCTGACTGCAACCCAGGCACCTTGCATGGGCGCTAGGCAGTGCAAGCAGAGAGCAGGAACATGCCATTTCTTGACAGATAACGCATTCCCGCCCTGCCCCTTCCACACAGTGCAGCAAGGTGTCTTACTGCGTTTCTTGAAACAATAATAAATATGGCCTTAAGTGCATACACATCTGAATATTCTGACTTTATATTGAATCGTAATGAAACTTGTAAAAAACATAAACTGGATTTTGAGATCTGTGTGTTTCAAAGCCTGTTTATGGGCGAAGACACGGCCATAAACGAAGCACATGTTTAAAATGATCCAACTACATGTCTAGTAAAAAAACAAACATATTTGTGGCATTAACAGATTACCTGTATCAACATATTTCACAAATACTTGCATACATCTGTTTAGTGAGGGGTTAGAGAGACCAATCACAAATCAGCAGCAAATCTCCACGAGGGTGCACATCTTAATGGGATTTAGTTTTTTACGCAAAATACCCGTATTGTTTGATCACATGTGCAAAACACGTGATCAAACACTGTATTTTCCACACCAAAATGGTGCGCAGGGTCTGCAATGATTGGTAAAGCTTTTGCAAATCGTGGGAGAAAACAGCGTAATTATGGTGATTGTTGATGTAGAAATGGGGAATAACGCACTATTTGAGTGTTATTTCCCATTCCAACATCATTGGGCATACATTGTGTATCTGCTAATTTGTGAACCAGCGCAAGATCACAAATCTGCAGATGTGTAATAACCACCCACAAAATATGTGCCAATTGTGATCGTGCCCTTACTTGGCATAGGTTCTGAAATAATACTATTATAACATGTTTTTACTCTTGTATTCACTAACTGAAAACCACTGCAGTGTATGTCCATTCCAAAAACAGATTCTACACTATACGCTGTTGACATTGCTAAGAAGTACTCAGTGGTTTTAAAAAAAAAAGCACACGTCCTGCTGTGTGGAAGTCAAGCAGTGTTCAAACAGTGCCAAGTAAGACATAGTCCGAGCAACAGAAGGATGAATCAAAAGAACCCATAAAAGATACATCACAAGAGGACAAGTAGTGTCTGAATAGCCCAAAGATTCTTTGTTTTATTCTGTCTGCCCTTAACTTTAGTCAGCAGGATTGCATTAAAACCCTGTCTCAAGAGGGCACCAGAATCTGTTATGGAAATACAATGACAAGAAGAAAGTATTGTCATTGTATTTCCTTAACTGTATGTTATCTTGTTCATTTTACAAAGATTCTGGTGCCCTCTTGAGACAGCGTCAGCAATCCTGCTGACTATGTTCTTTCATGACTTGCGTATTTGTATGTTTGAAAATCAAAACATAAATATATTGCCCAGACTAAAAAAGATTACTTCTACATCTATACCTATTGACTACGGGCCAGATTTACAACCATTTCATTTTGCAACTCGAAAATTTTAGAAGAATTTTAACCCTACCACGCTAGAACCCTTTCTGCGTCAGGTAAAATCTGGCTCCCCCAATGACCCAGCACCTCCACGCACCTTGCTGACTGCCACTGAGAACATCCTCCCCACCATACTCAACCTACTTAATGCGTCCCTATCCACCGGCAGTGTTCCGCTGCCCTGGAAGCGTGCTATGGTCAAGGCCCTTCTGAAAAAACCCAATCTAGACCCAGACAACCCCACTAATTACCGCCCAATATCTTTGCTGCCTTGGCTGAGCAAAATTCTGGAAAAATACGCCAATACCATTCTGGCAAAATTCCTTGAAACCAACCACCAACTCGACCCTTCCCAGACTGTTTTCCGGCCCATGCACGGGACCGAAACCGCTCTAGTCACAGTAACGGAGGATGCCAAAAACATACTGGACCAGGGAGGATGCGCGGCAATCATCCATCTCGACCTAAGCGCAGCCTTCGACACTGTTAGCCATAATATCCTTTTACTTCGGCTCGCCAACTTATGAGTCTCAGGGATTGCGCTGGACTGGCTCAAATCCTTTCTCTCCGACCGCTACTTCCGGGTCTTCGAGGGAGATTTTACCTCCCCGGATAAACCCCTCGGCTGCGGAGTGCCACAGGGCTCCTCCTTAAGCCCTACTCTGTTTAATATATACATTCGCCCCCTAGCTGAGATTGTCCGCCCTTTTGGAATAAAAATCGTCACCTAAACCGATGATACTCAGCTAGTGGTGGCTGTCAATCAATCCTCCACCCCACAAAACAGCCTGATGAACTGCTTCGAGGAGGTGACCAAATGGATGACCTCATCATGTCTCAAACTCAACGGGGACAAAACCGAATTGATGCTCTTAGGCAATCCCTCTCTGCTTCCCACCACTCTATCATGGCCGACCTCTCTCGGCCCTGCCCCCACCCCTAAGGACAAAATAAAGAGCCTTGGCATCTGGCTGGACAAGTCCCTTAATTTGAATCATCAAGCAGTCAAACTGTCCGCCACCTGCTTTGGTCTACTCCGGCTCCTGCGTAAGATTCTCCCCCTATTGCCACCCCAACCACGACAGATAATGGTTCAGGGTCTCATTCTGTCTCGGCTGGATTTCGGGAATGCTCTCTATCTAGGGTCCCCCCAAGCCACCCTGCGCAAGCTCCAAACTCTTCAAAACTGCGCCGCCCGAACCCTGCTCCTGATACCCCGGAGGCTCTCCGTCAAACCCGGCCTAAGGAACCTCCATTGGCTCCCGGTCAGGGAGAGGATCGACTTCAAGGCCCTATGTATTGCCCATCGAGACTTTTGGAAAACCGGGGCGGCCATTAACCACTCACTTATTACCCCCTACAAACCCACCAGACAGCTCAGGTCAGCCTCCTCCTTCCTCGCCACGGTACCCAGGATTAAGAAAACCAGGTGTGGAGGTCGCTCCTTCTCCTGTAACGCGGCCATCCTATGGAACTCCATTCCCCTCTCTCTTCGTTCTGAGCCCAACCTTCTGCGGTTCCGTAAGCAACTAAAAACCCTGCTTTTCAATAGACCAGTATAAACCCTTAGCCCTCCACCTACATGCTTGGTCCGTAGCGCTAGGACGCCTTAGGGTAGCTACCGCGCTCTATAAATAGTCTTTTCATTTCATTTCATTTCATTTCATTTCATTTCAGAAGCTCGCAATTAGCAAGTCGCAGAATAAAGTGTACTAATGTGAATCAGACACATTTAGTGATCCCCAATGGGGTCGCAAATGAGGGCCATTGGGAATGGTCAGTGATCACAGCTATGGTGGCCTGCTGGAGTCCTTTTTATGTTTTTAAGAGTGGGAACACTGCCTGCTCTTAAACAATGTTGCCACCCACATTCACAAAGGGGAAGGGGTCCCACGGGACCCCTTCCCCTTTGTGAATGGGTTACCAACTCCTTCATGGAGTCGGCAAAATATGAATGTTTTGTGACCGTATTCCGGTCGCAAAACATTCATACATACCACTGCAACTCGCTGTTAGGAAGAGACGCCCTTGAAACGTCCTTTCCTAATAGCAATTCACAAACCCTATTTTGTGAGTCGGTAATAGGTTACCAACTCGTAAAATAGGGTTAGTGCATTGCAAAAGTCTTTTTATCAGTTGTAAACAGCCCGATTCTCCGTTGACGACTGCTAAAAATGGTCGTACATCTGGCCCTTAGTCCTCCTCATGGATACAGATTTATTTAGTTTTTGGGGGGAATTCACATACAGTCCTAGTGATACTTCTGGAAATTGTGTCACTCACAGTTTTCTGGGCTTTCAACAAGATGCTTCTTTTTACATCATTGCGTTGCTATTTTCCCAGTACGGCAATGTAGGCACAGTAAAACCCCACATTTTGAATGGTAGCCGCTGTGCAAATGCATATTTTTTAAAGTTCTTTTTCTTCTACAGGGAATTTATTTTTTGCCATGGAGACTCCCCCACTCTTACATCTCAATGATGTTAGGGGTTTTCTGTTCTACTTCACATCATGGAAGGAGAGTTACTATTGCTCTTTGTTGTAACAAATATCCAACCATTTACTAGGTGAGACATTGTCATAGAGGAATTAGTAAGTGGCCACAAACTCAAAATCTTGTAGAAGTTCATAATCTTTCAAACTACGCTTTTACCTGTCCACTTCCCACCCACTTCATGTGGTTTATTACAGCATAATTGTATGCAGCTGTAGTGTAAAATGATGGACTTGTAAAATAATTGACACCACCTAGATAGCCTTTAGTCAATGCCTAGCTGGAGTAATAGGACACATTTTCAATTGTAAACATATGTGTATATCCAAAACTGGTTTGGTGATTTGGGCACATTGTGACTATTTTGATAGTGGATTTTTTTCTAATGTATAAGATGCCTATTGTGTCACATTGCTGTAATATTATTTTTTGGGTGAATCAAACTTTATTAGAAAATTTAATTTCTTTAACACAATAAAGTTGACAGCCTCAGAATGTAATAAAAAGTTTGAAGGATAAGCGAAATACACAGATTGAAATATAGAATGGGGTAATGAGAAGGACAGTACAATGCCTCAGATGCATGAAGGAGTTTGCATTGGCTTTTTCATAACCCATCCATTTCTGATGTATGAAATCCTTTAAGGAGTCACAGTGTTTATTGGACATTGGAAATTGCAGGCTGACAATGTTCTTTTTCATTTAGTGGCAGTGACTATCTTCTAAATGTAAGAGCATGTCACATACACATCATTTAGACAAACCTTTGGTAACTGGCTGTGGAGATTAAGCAGAAACTGATTAGATTAAAGAGGTGTGGGGGCGTGGCCATACCGGCAACCAAGATGGTCACACAGTGCTGAAGCTCTGGTGAATTCGGCCCTGCACATCGAGGAATTGGACTAGAATTCACATCCTTGAGCATCCGGCGGTGCTTCCTCTCACTCGCTTGACATCCGTGGCCCAATGTGAAACAGTTTGTGGATGACTGAGCACCATCACGATGCCTGGTTTACGCACCTGGTGGCCCGGCCCATTCCTCAGAGGCCCTGCGGCGACAGGGGTCATGGGTGAGCCTGAGGTATGAGGCCACCAAGCCTTGCCAGGCTACCTGGGCTGTGCTGACTACCTGCATGGAGTGTCGACATACTAGGTGTGGCAGAATCTACCGACACAAGCCGCCTCCACCTGCTTGTAGAAAACTTGCTTTCCGAACACTTCGGCTGCCAGAACTTTACATCCATCTTTGTTGTAGAAAGGGCCCATAGATCCCTCGGCATGCCCCGCTCCTTGACACAACATGCCTGAGGGCTCCCCTCTGGCTATACATACTATTGCAAATTTTGACCTATTCCCTTCTGGTTGACGCTGCTGACTGGTCACGGATTCTCAATTTTGGGCCCACTGAGTTGACTCCTGTGCATGCTGTACAAAGAACCCTGCTGCTGTTCAGGCTGCCATACCCCAGATTGTACTACAGCTAATGCGTTATTTTCTACACCTGGGTTGCAGATGCGGAAGAATTTGGAGGCATTTAAGGCTCTGCGCGATGCTTGCCTACAATGCGTTACACATTGTCAAAACCATAGATATCACTGCGAGGGTTTTATACTGGAATTTACAGGGAAATGCCTACCCTGAATATATTGGTCACATACACCATACATTCAGCACACACATTCAGTCTGTGTGCACTGATGAGCCCAGTCGCTTTTCTGTACTGTACCAGGGTCTGGTATTTGAAAACACACACACTTACCATGTGCACACTACTCAACACTTTGCCCTTCATGTATTGTACTTCTTGCAGGAACACGTACACCCACCACATGCGTCCATTGTGCACGCAGTGCAGAGCACTACATCTCTCAAGTAATGTATTCCCAGCAGGCATACATACATTCATCACATACACCAATCCCATATGTAGTTAATAGTAATGTAAAAAGGTGAGTGAGCCTGTAGGCCTCACTTTAGTGACACAAGTAAAAAAAAGTTTAAAAAGATCTGTTCACTTCTACTGATCACTACACGGTATGCTGCCAACACCACACTTGTGCTGCTTAACACTTGGTGCGCCCCTCCTGGTCCACCGAAACTGCAATCGTGAGACAGGACTATGTCATGGCACGCACTCATGATCCTTGTTTGCCTGTGACACAAAAATCAGCATTAGGGATCAAGACAACAATACAGTTGGGCACTTAGGGAAGGGGTGCATGTATTTTGCCTTGCAGAGAACTTTTCCATCCCAAAAACATTTCATCACCTTCATTGATCTACTTCTCCACAGGAACAGGCTCCTTATGCCAGACCCCCAATTTATAGTTTTATGGCCTCAAAACCAGCATGTATTTCTTCCTCCCATGAACCAGTCATCACCAATAATAGATTCTGTCCCTAAATTTTGGCACGTTCTATTCTGATGATGTAGTCCCAGATTATGTGCAACCCCTTAACCTCAACCAGTATTAACCTTTAGGCATGTATCAATTTGCATGCTTGCATTTCTGAATTGGTAGCTTCAATGTTAAAAGGAAAACTACTTGGAATGGCTTCTTAAAAAGTGCCAAGAAATATGTTAAATGTAGGCTAAAAGGGTTGAGCTACTTTACTGATTTTATGGTTCACCCTCTTCACAGTTGGCTGTAGAATATAATAAACAAAAATATCGTGCCATTTGGTATAGATTTTCTATTATTAACTCTAAAAGAACATAGTTTTGTAAACAGCATGGCACAATGCTTCTGTCAGATGATATTTTGGTTTTGATATTGTGGTACTATACCTAACATTTGGATCACTGTTTCCTTTGAGCAAGACACATATTGAAAACTGGATCATAAAACAGTTCTTAGTGAGAATACTGAGCTGGTAGTCTTAAACGAATAAAGAAAACAAAAGCATACACTTAAGGTTATCTCCATTTATATCTTGATAAATAATAAAAAGAAAACCCAGACTTTGACATCTCTTCAGCACTACACAGATTCTTTATCCACTTTTTATTGTATGTAGTTACAAGTGTTTTTGTTTATACACCTCTGTGCCATATATTTATATATTCTTAAGAGTTTTGGCTACTAAAACAATGGTTCAAACCATAGCAACAACAGATTCCCCATTTCAGAATAAAAAACAAGCAAAGTAATTGGCTACAAGCAGGGAAGGGGTCATTGGATACTCTTCCTGCATGCCTAGGAAATGTGTTTCCTGTGTCAATACAATAGACAATCAAACACGGATTGGCAAAGCCATTTGGCTTGGCATTTTGTTGTAAAAGTGGGTGATAAACGCTGGAAAAAGTATTGTCTGTGTTTGTGTAGGGCTGAATGAATGAACACACCATTGGATCTGTGGATTATGAGAGTGGGTGATTTGTGAATGGATGCCTGTGTGAGTGTTAGGAGGCATAGATGGATGAATCGGTAAGTAAGCAGCTGCAACCGGAGTCGAGAATAGCATGCAAAATGTCTGTGCTTCAAATGAATGAATGACTGCATGGTTAGTCACGTTAATGTGGCCAACAAGGCACGTACTATCTTACCAACTTATCAATCATTTAATCATTCACTTACGCACCCTCATTTCTTCACTCATCCATGTTCCCAATTGTTCAATGATTCATCTATCCGTGCTCTCATCCATCCATTCATCTACCCGTTGACTCATTTTTGCATTTGCGCACTCAGCAGTTCAACAACCACATGCATAATAAAGCCATCTATGAAGCATGGCCTGCTGGTTGGGACCAATGAACAGGTGTATCTCGGTCAGTCGGAACAAGCTATAGGGATGCTGATGATGTCAATAGTTTCATAAAGCTGACTACAAGTCATGGCCCCTTTGACTAGTAATTTGATACAAAAATTCGCTTCAATCCGAGGCAGAACTACCAGAACTACACACCAGTGTACAGAGAATCCTGTATTCCAGAAGCTGTACTTTGCCAGTTGCTGTCCTCTTTCCACATTCAGGGAATAAGAGTTAACACTGAATCCAAAAAGAGGAGCTGTTGTATTGCCCAACACCAAGTACACAACTGCTCATGAAGAAAAAATGCTGTGCTGTAACCTATCAGAATAGTGCTTCCAGCAGAAGCAAAGAGACCATCAAGAATTGTCATTGGGTGGAATCACCCCTGTAGCATGAGGCTTGGGACTATTGTCAAAATGGACTGGCCTGTATGGCCTGAGGTCCTACGGGAAGAAACGCTGCCTGACCTCCTTCTGCTTGAGGATAATGTTTGCATGGATTTTTGTTTCTTTCATGGAGTCTTGAGGGACCCCCCCCCCCCAACCCAACCTGACCTGAGCCTAGTGAAGAGTCACTAGGTGGTGAGGACAGTCATTCAGGAGCTAATGAATGCATGCAAATCTGTAGCACGGATGCAGGGGCATATACATTTGAACTTGCATACCCCAAGGGCTGTCCTGTGCCAAGCTCGGCTGTCGTCATTTGCAGGTAAAGTGGGAACCCTGGTATTGTAAAACTGCAACACTGACTGATGATTTTCAAGACATAGTTCTGCAAAGATGTTGTGTGCCAACTGCATGGATTCCAGTGTTTGCCATCGGAGCATCTATAGCCCCCACTCTAGCCGCAGGGCTAGTGGACTCCCATGGACTGTGTCCACGCACCAGGCACCAGGCAGTGGACGTAATCTTCATTGCCCAGCTTTGTGACATTTAGTCTACCAGGGTTGGGGGTAGTCTTTTTTTGGTCACTTTGGGAAAGTTCATTAATATTTCTTGGTGCGTCATTGATTTCACAGCAGAAGCATTGGAAATTTAAAGAAACATTGCAACTTTGAATGGCAGCACAAGCCTCAGCAGAGTAAATTCAGAGTTAGATTTCCATCTGAAGTTCAGCGAACCGACTGGAGGATGAGCTGTACCTAGCAGCAGGCTGAGAGTGTCTGTGCCTTGCGCTTTTATCTGTAGGGACATTGTTAACGAGTCAGCACAATTGTCAATCATTTATTAGTGTACACAGTGCCAGAAAGTGAACTTTTTCCATCCTCAGGAAGTCAGGAAAGAATCGCAAGCAACTCCACTTGGTAACATTGGCCGTAAATTTTAACGTTAAGGCAAATTGTAATTCTTTGCACGTGAAAGTTATAATGACGTTTGTGGTCACGTCTCTGGCTAGGAGGCAGCTCGAGAGCTTTTATGGTGTAACCTTATTGTATCTGTAGTATTTTGTGAAATGAGTATTAAAGTACCTTTATAATATAAAGCAATGTAAAAAGTGTAGCCATATGGAGTGACAGCACTATGTAATGCCAAACCAGCAGCCATGCAATATTTACACAATATTTACACTGGATTAGACTTGCTTGCTTTTACAGGTGGCCCAGTGTGGTTCTGCTGTGCTATCTGCATGGAGTTCCTGTGTGGTGTATACCAGGGTCATTGTTTATGTGCTTCACCCAGTCTGTGCCCAAAAGCACTGTTGTACCCTCTGTTTTCCTTGGAAAAACACATTCTGTACTCTGCGTCTATATTACACTTTTCCATCTTTGTCAGCCAAGGTGAATTCCACAATTAGCTAACTCATGAGATTGGATGCCACCGCACCATTGCGTATTGGGCTCTTTTGTGGACGGGTGCAATGCATTCTGGGCTATCATAGAACGTTACAGCAGCTCCTGGTTTCCCACTTGATACTGATAAGTGTGTCAATTTGGTGATTTTCCACTCTGCATGTATATTTTTTGCTTGCCTTCTTGAGGGCGGCCTGATGCGACTTACATCTATCTGGGATGGTGTAATTGGTGCTATTCTGTGTAGACCTGTTCTGTGTGACTCTGGTCACCTGGTGCTGGATCTAAACATATGTACCACTGTCATGTTCTACAGCAATCATTGCTTGAACTGCTTCTATCTGTCTCCTGTCAGTTCTTCTGTTTTCCCACAGGCTTCAATCACTTGTCAAGATCACTCACCATTCAGTATGTGCCACAAAATCCTTTCACAGGGAGTGTACTATGTTGGTTGTGCATTGTGCATTCAGACGTCAGAAGGATCATTAAGAAGTGATTTCCATTTTTCGTTTTCCAGCCTGGCATGAAGCATTGAAAGTCACTCCTGTCTACATGAAGAATTTCACCAGGATTATCTGTTCAGCCTGTAATTGTGGGATAAGAGAAACAGGCATAACAGTGCTTGATAGTGATGTACACGTGATGTGTGGATTGGAGTCAATTGTAGAACCCATATCCTATGGAAATGTGGTCTCTTTTCTGTGATTGTGCATGTTTTGTGCTTGGGTGATGAAAGTTGACTTACTTATTTGCTGAAAAAAAGCTGTGTGTTCACTATGATTGTGCTGAAGGGCTGTTGTTCACATGATCTGTGCAACAGTTGTGATTGCACATATTGTGCGACATACCCTAGGATGGTTGGTTAGAAAAAGCTTTGCTACCCTTTCTGCATGTTGCATGAAGGTCAAATTCATTCTACTCTTTGGTTGGGTATTTCCTTCTAATTTAGCCAGATTGTGGGTATTTCTGATGTAGCGTCTTTCATTGGGGGTGCCCTTTACCACTGTTAATTTTCTTTCCCAGCAGCTGTACACATGTAGTCACTCATGGTTGGCTTTATGTGTGGAGCATTGTTTTTGTTCTAAATTCAATAAATATCTGCCTTCACTTCTATGGCCTTGTTGGATATGGTATTCCACCAAAAAGTGGAATTAATAAAAGTGTGACACAAGAGTATAGTAGTAATAATATTGTGTGTCAAAAATATTGCAAACTTTAATATCGCAAAAAAGATTATCACAAAAAAAGGGAGAAGCACACAAGACCAGATGTAAGACTAGTAGAATATTTACACAGGGCTGAATACCCCAGAGAGAGAGTAAAATCACAGGGGGACCTATTCACAAGGAGCCATCGCCGAGTTAACTGCACATTATCGCAGTCAAAGTTGCGATAAAGTTATTGCCCCAATCACAAGCTGGTGTTAACAGCCCACAGCACCAGTTTACCCGCAATAGCAGCCACACAAAACATCGCCACAGACGACCCCCATAACTATCGCTAATGAGATGCAGAGTAGGCGTTCCCGTGCCAAAAGCCACGACAACACCACATCTCAACATTCTCAACGACCAGCCAAATCAGCGATAAGAACACAAAACAGGCAATAAGGCACGTATCACCCGGAAACTAACACCTGCTCTGACCTGGTGCAAAATCCGGCACCACAAAAGGGAGCACAGCCCACAGCCACACCTGAAGAACAACAGATGCACCCGGGCAACTGAACATGCAGCCCGGAGGGCCGAAAAAGCAACAACATCCCCCGCCACCACTCCCAGGACCCCCCCTTTCCGGCACCCCCTCCGACAACAGACATGCCACATAAGAAAAACCTAAACATGTACAAAATAATCCGCATGATTTTGCACAATCACAACTGGTGACATGCATCCGTCGTCACAAAAATGAGCATCACACAATCACTTCCAAAGCAACAAATGAAACTTTATTTAAAGGAACACAAAAATGAAATGAAGACACATGTCAGCTCCCCTTGGGACAATCCATAGGTCACAGCCTGCAAGACAAAAACCATGATGAGAAGGTGTGTCCTGCGCACATCAAATGACTGAGAGAGAGCGAAGGACAGAGAGAGGAAGAGAGGGAGGGAGAGAGAGGGATAGAGAGAGAGAGAAGAAGAGAGGGAGAGAGAGAGAGTGAAGAAGAGAGGGGGAGAGAGAGAAAAAAGAAAAGAGGGGGAGAGAGAGAGAGAGAGAGAGAGAGAAGAAAAGAGGTTGAGAGAGAAGAAGAGGGGGGAGAGAGAGAAGAAGACAGGGAGAGAGAAATAGAGAGAAGAAGAGAGGGGGAGTGAGAGAGAGAAGATGAGAGGGGGGAGAGAGAGAGAGAGTGTGCCGCCCCTGCGCACCCATGCCACACTGCTCACCTGCTGCCACCGGTGTGTCTCCAACCACTTGCTGGAATGTATTGCAATCCACCAGGTCACACATCTGAGACAGACCCATCATCTGAAACAGAGTCCAGATACATGATTGGCACAGTACACACAATCACACAAGACAACATCGCCTGCCCACCCCTGCGCACCCAGGCAGATGCACCCCAGCTCCTCCCGCCACACATCAGAGCATGCCCGCCCATGAACACCCAGGCAGATGCACCCCAGCCCCTCCTGCCGCCCAGTGGTGCATGCCCGCCCATGCAAACCCAGGCCTCACTGCTCACCTTCCGCCACCGGCATGCATGAAAGAGGTTCCACCACGTGCCGCTGCAAGCCACAAGCCTGGGGCCCGCTGACATGGCACCCTCCACATCATGCAACACCGTTCCACAGGCCACCAGGACTCACGTTTGGTGCTGGGTCTTGATTACTCCATGGCAGAGGACATACCAATGCACAGGGCATCAACGCAGGCTGCACACCCGCTCAGCCCAATAGGTGCCACTAACTTTGTGATCCTGGAAGTGATGCCATGTGGTGGTAGGCCCACACTGCCCGCTGGCTCTAGCCTACACTGCGGTCCAGCAGGGCACACAAAACCTGAGCTGTCTGGACCGCCGAGACGGGGCATCATCGCAGGCTGCACACCCACTCAGCACTTCAGGTACCCCTGCCTCAGTGCACCCAAAGTCACCGTCCTGTGGTGGGGTGCCTTTGCCGGCCGCAAAGCTTCTGGTGCCACTAACCCCGTGCAACCCCAGTCAGTGCCACTTGGTGGTAGGCCCGTGCCGGTCACAAGGCCTCAGGTGCCACTAACCCTGTGCGTATCAACTCATCGGCCCTTTATGATTGAGAACCGTGAAGCGCCCGTCATCCAGTCACCACCGGCAGAGGGGAATGTGATGTTGTCGGCCCCTTATGTTGGCGGAGTTGATGGAGCAGGGTTTTTACTATAAACCCAAATATCTGATTCATTTTCGTATGTCATTATTAAAAATACTACTGATTAATTAGTAACTACTAAAGAGTTGTCAAGTCCTGTCTAATCCACCTTATTAACAGAAGAATTACACGTGGGAATGCTATTGCATGGCTAAAATAAGTGAACTAAGTTGATGAGCAAATTGACGAAAATAGATGTTGCTTATGTGATGTTATTGTGTTTTGCGCTTATAATTAATATGCATTAATGGCTTTTGATGTCGCAAATGGCTAGATAAATACATACACATAAGGGTATTAGCAGGGGAATAACACTGTATAATCATTTCCGTACAGTACTTATGTTTTGTGTTTCTTTTACTTAAGTTGACCATTGTGGCCTACTATTAAATGGCTACCACCCGCAGCCTGCATTTGAGTAGATGGAAAGTTTGCAAGGAGGCTTCGCGCTGACTGTGACCTTGCCCTCCTGTTCAACTGAAAAGCCATGATCATGACGACAAATCCGGGAGAGATGCCAAATGCCCCTGAACGTGAAAATTGTTGCCAATCCAAATATCGACCTGATGAACTTATAATGGTCCCACGAATGAGATACATTTTATCCTAAAGAGACATCCGTAGAAGTAACGAATTAGTTATGGACTCCTAATTTCTATTCATTATTTGAGACTATCAATGTGTGAGAAAAACTATTGCTGTATCCCAATGTACCAAGACTACATAATTTCCGCCATTCGACTGTTTTGTACGATATAATTGCAACATTTTGGAATGTAATTTTGGTATAAATATTAGTAGACTAGAGAGGTCCAGTGTCACTTCTTCCCGAACTGATGATCAGAGATCCTGATGCTGACGGAGAGGACGGTGACTCTACAAGACGGCTAGAGACTTTAACTATTTTGATGAGGACCAGTTCTGACTTAGAAAACGACTTTTAGCCAGAATAGGTAAATATGAAAGAAATGATCTTGCATTTAATTGGCTTTTCTTACAATTTTAGATAAACAATATTCTGATTGAATTACTGTGTCGGGTGGTTATTTTATTGTCATGTTTATTGAATTTATTTGCGTGTCTAAGATGTTTCACCAGATCTATAGCAACTAGTTGATGCCATTGACCTCAGAGTATATGCAGATTGGTTAGGTATCAAAAGTGTTTCCCCTTATGCATGGCACGGATAGAGTGGTAGGATGAATGTTGGTGTAATGGACCCCACCAGCTTGTGATGTGTGTGTGCGCGTGTGACTGTGAAATCACTCCGTCCGTGGAAGTAGAGGGGATTCGGAAGTTCCGATCTGCACCAGTTTCTTGGTAGCAGAATGATGGTTAACTATTGTCTTGATCTGGCGAATTTGCGTGTATATAGGCTTGTTGATTATTGATTGATATTTGTACTAACACTGTATGTCGAAGTTGTATTGAGTTTTATGTAGTGTGTACGGCTTCTGGGACATAGGAAGTTGGTGACAGTTCCGTAGTAGGGCAGAGGGAGTGCTGCTCTCGGAAAAGGCGGGATTGTTGGCCCTGTATGTAGACAGGGGAAGACGTGTGACAATTGAAGTTAGGCGTCGCATTGTCTGGGTTCGATGAGGTAGCATCACCGTGTGTTGCCATTAGAAACGTAATTTCTGTGTGAGAGAAGTGTATATGATAGCGAAGGTTATCTGTGAAGTTCTGGTCTTAGGTATCAGGGATCCTTATCGCATTCCGTTAACGCTTATCACTAGAAAGGTAATAGGTATTCTCTGAGCTTGTTAGAAGGACAGAGCAGAGGTAAGCGCTGATTTGTTAAACGCGTGATATAATTCTGTAGTAGGACAGACTGTTCGCTGTTCTCGGGAAAGACAGAATTCTGTGTGAATATACTACATTTTCTGGTATGAAAGTGCGTGAATGAGACGGCATTCTGGTTAATTGTGAAACTCTTAGGAGCATTCCGGAGAGAACAGTTAATTGGTGCTTGTTAGAAGGATAGAGTAGAGGGATGTGCTACTTTATCAACTGAAGTAACGATTCCGTAGCAGGGCAGAGGTAAGCGCTGCTCTCGGGAAAGGCAGAATTCTCGTGGGAAAGGTCTTTTGCTGTTCTGTGGCTAGCGAAGCAGACAATGGAGATGTTTGTATGTTGTAACTAACAGACTCGTAGAAGTTGAAACAAAGTCTACCGAGTAGTTTTGTAAAGGAGGGGTAGACGAGAGAGACAGGAGCAGGAGCTGCTGCAGCGACTGCTGATGTCAGGGAGACCGCGCTGTGATTGGACAGTGGGTTAGAACGGTGGAAGCACGGTGATTGGTGTGCTAGTGTACGCCGCGCAAGGATTGGGAGACATACAGGGTGACGTAGACGCTCCAGGATTGGTGCGTTGGTGTGAGTCGCGCTGGGATTCGTGGACTGAGTCAGTGACGTAGACGCTCCAGGATTGGTGCGTTAGTGTGAGTCGCTCTGTAATTGGACAGGAGATCGTACAGTTGTAGAAAGGACAGATTGCGGAAAAAACCCGAGGAGGTGTAGGGAACATCGACAACAAGCTAGGTGAAGGGACAAGTAGACAGCAAGAAGATTGCGTGTCGGAGACCCGAGGAGGGACAGAAGTAGGGAAATCTCAATTGGTGGAAAAAGAGACTGTTGGAGAAAAAGAAGATGTTGGAGAAGAGAAAACTGTTGATGAACAAGAGGCAACTGAAACAGAATCTGATGAAAGTGAAAATGAGATACATGGAGGACGAGTTCTGAGAAAGAGAACTTGGATTGGAAAAAGAAACAATAAAGAAGGAAAGCAAAAGAGAAATGCTAAAGGAGATCTTTGGCCCAACAAGATAAAGAGACTGAGGTATCGACTGACACGAGTTAACTCTTCGAAGGCTGAACAAGTGAACGAAGTGTCAAGTCAAAACCCAATGAAAGAAGAGGAAACAAAGATATCTGAAGGAACTAAACGAATCAGAAAACCAAACCAGAAGTATAAGTCACCAGAATGGACGTATGTGGCACTGCCTGAACAAGGAGAAGAGACAGACAGTCAAGGAAGTCCAGAGGAGGCTTTACTGAAAGTGGTTGATGAAGAAGAAGCAGTGGGAATCCTGAGAGTTATCTTGTCCGACATTGGAGAAGTGACGGATGTTCAGGACCTAATACAGTTTGATGATGATGAAGAAACAGTGAAAAGTGATGAAAATCCAAATTGAATAGATCCAAAGAAATCATTTGGAGAAGAAAGAGAAAAGAAGTAAAAGAAATTTAAACTAATTGAATGTAATAATCTGTTGGGTACTTGTTGCCCTAAAGTTCGGTAGTGGAGTAGAAGAGGCTAAGTCAAAAGACACGGTCAAATTAACAAGATGGCTAACACTGAGAATAATCAAAGTAGATGTACCTTCATGAAAAGATGGTGCAAGATGTGCTGCTGCTGTACAGGATTATTAATGCTGCTTTGGAGCGTGCTTGCTCTACTGATTTCTTTTAGAGTAACTATAGACACTTTAGAAGGACATACTGAGAACAGGACTAACATAGGGAAGAGTTCACAGAAGATAGTTCCAACTAGAACTAGTAATGTATATATACATAAGGATAGGTCAATTAATGATTTTTCTAGCAATGTTTTTTCAAAATTGTTGTATGAATACGTAAAGACAATGGATGTAAGGGATTGCTACTTTTGCATGCAATTACCTGCCTCTTTTTCGGAAGGAGTGACTTATCATCATCTTCCGGCTACGTATGGAATTTCATGTAGTGTGTTGATTAGTATATTTTATCAGTTAGGACAATTAGATTACAATATGTCTAATGTAGATAATATTCTTGGGCAACTGCCTATGAATAAAGAACTGAATCCTGCTAAAGAAGCTAACACTTTAGGTGAGATTTTTTTAGAAACTAGAGAATTAACATTAGAATATGTTTTTAGAAACAATTTAACTTGCAGTTTGAAAGAAGAAGAGAAAACCTTTCTAGACATGGTTGAGAGAAGAAGGTTGAACATGCACAAGAAAGCAGAAGGGCATAAAATGAGTGAAACAGTGTGGGATATCGAGAAAGAAAAAGAATTGAAAAATTGAACCAGTCCAACTATGGCTATAGATGCACCACAGAAAGGCAAACTATGCATTACCAGGAAGAGATCCCAGTATGATTATTATTTCATAGGGACTAGTGAGTGCCATGATACATACTTTATTGCAACCGGATGGGGATTTAGAGGAGGAGAAGATCCAGTTTTTCCGGGAGTGTATTATATTTGTGGGAACAAGGCTTATTACCGTTTGCCTGACCATTGGTTTGGCACATGTTATGTTGGCCTGGTCTTTCCAAAGATTTTTCACATGGATAGAGTAGAAAATGCTGAACATACTAATCCAATAACACGCTATAGAAGAGAAACATGGACAGAAATTGTAGGAGATATTTTTGGAGCTTTAATTCCAGCAGTGGGAATTTCTTTGAATGCATTTGGCATTCGGAAGCTGTCAACAGTGGTAGATCGCTTGTCAACAAGCACCGCTGGAGGCTTTCTTTTGGTAAATACTGAAATGGTTGCTTTGCGCGCTATGGCGATGCAAAATCGACTTGCCCTTGACATTCTATTGGCAAAAGAGGGTGGAGTCTGTGGAGTGCTGAAAGTTCAACATTGTTGCACTTACATTCCTGACGAAAGCAAAGATCTAAAGGTCTATATCAAAAATATTACTGATTTGCATGAAGAATTAGTACCACTGGAAGCTGAAAGTATCTGGACTAAAATGGCTAATAAGATGATTGCTATTAAGAATTTTGTTGCAAAAATAGGTAGTACCATTTTTGGTAAGATATTATTTCCATTAACGTGTGTAATTGTTGCACTATTAATTCTTAGATTAGGGTGTATGTGTTGTAGATGCAGGGGAAATAAAAAGAAAATAACAGGAGAAAATGTTAAAAAGAGACAAAAGAAACCAGAAAGAGATCCACAAGAAATAGAATTAGAAGAATTAAGGGAAAGCATGTATATAGAAACGAAGAGAGAAGATGATATGGAAACAAGGGTTTGAAAAATGAACAAGAAGATATTTTGAATTTCTTAAAAAGGGGAAATTAAATTGATTTTGGGGTTTTTGATTTTTGTGGTGATAAGATATCACCAAAGGGGGGATTGATGGAGCAGGGTTTTTACTATAAACCCAAATATCTGATTCATTTTCGTATGTCATTATTAAAAATACTACTGATTAATTAGTAACTACTAAAGAGTTGTCAAGTCCTGTCTAATCAACCTTATTAACAGAAGAATTACACGTGGGAATGCTATTGCATGGCTAAAATAATAAGTGAACTAAGTTGATGAGCAAATTGACGAAAATAGATGTTGCTTATGTGATGTTATTGTGTTTTGCGCTTATAATTAATATGCATTAATGGCTTTTGATGTCGCAAATGGCTAGATAAATACATACACATAAGGGTATTAGCAGGGGAATAACACTGTATAATCATTTCCGTACAGTAATTATGTCTTGTGTTTCTTTTACTTAAGTTGACCATTGTGGCCTACTATTAAATGGCTACCACCCGCAGCCTGCATTTGAGTAGATGGAAAGTTTGCAAGGAGGCTTCGCGCTGACTGTGACCTTGCCCTCCTGTTCAACTGAAAAGCCATGATCATGACGACAAATCCGGGAGAGATGCCAAATGTCCCTGAACGTGAAAATTGTTGCCAATCCAAATATCGACCTGATGAACTTATAATGGTCCCACGAATGAGATACATTTTATCCTAAAGAGACATCCGTAGAAGTAACGAATTAGTTATGGACTCCTAATTTCTATTCATTATTTGAGACTATCAATGTGTGAGTAAAACTATCGCTGTATCCCAATGTACCAAGACGACATAATTTCCGCCATTCGACTGTTTTGTACGATATGATTGCAACATTTTGGAATGTAATTTTGGTATAAATATTAGTAGACTAGAGAGGTCTAGTGTCACTTCTTCCCGAACTGATGATCAGGGGTCCTGATGCTGACGGAGAGGACGGTGACTCTACAAGACGGCTAGAGACTTTAACTATTTTGATGAGGACCGGTTCTGACTTTGAAAACTACTTTTAGCCAGAATAGGTAAATATGAAAGAAATGATCTTGCATTTAATTGGCTTTTCTTACAATTTTAGATAAACAATATTCTGTTTGAATTACTGTGTCAGGTGGTTATTTTATTGTCATGTTTATTGAATTTATTTGCGTGTCTAAGATGTTTCACCAGATCTATAGCAACTAGTTGATGCCATTGACCTCAGAGTATATGCAGATTGGTTAGATATCAAAAGTGTTTCCCCTTATACATGGCACGGATAGAGTGGTAGGATGAATGTTGGTGTAATGGGCCCCCCCAGCGTGTGATGTGTGTGTGCGCGTGTGACTGTGAAATCACTCCGTCCGTGGAAGTAGAGGGGATTCGGAAGTTCCGATCTGCACCAGAGTCACATGGCCTGTGACGCCTGTGCCGGATGGGTGTCGTGTGTGTGCAAACCTGCCCTCAGGGAGTGGCTCTGACATGCTAACAACTAGACCAGTGAACTGCACACCACCAGCAAGTACGCCTGCGATGAGTAGCAATGATGGCCCCCCCCTCGGAGCATAAGCAGAGTGGTCTGGCCTGCCGTACGCAGGACCAGCGCAGGGCTTGCAACAATAACTCCCGGGCTCTGGCCATGGTTCAGTCCATGTCCGGACAAGGAAGTGACTGATGCGTGTGTCCCTGTTGCAGTGTCCACGGCACCCGGAACACAATAGGCAGTATAGCACCCTCTGACACTTATGAAATCCAATTATCTCTATGATGTGTGTTGCATATGTTTTTAATGTTGGAATTGTCTACATATCTTTAGACACACCTGTATGGTGACCTTTAGATTTTTATTTTGATATCCTATTTTTGTGCAAGTGTCCATTTTTGGGATGGCATCTTGAACCAAATTCATACATAGAATGAGTTGATATAGGTGTGTATTTTCAAATTTTGAAGACGTCAACATTACAGACATATGCATTGCACATTGGTACACTATTGATTGTATGCACGATTTCTAAATGTATAAGTCCAGTGCAAATATTGATAAACAAGTCAATGGGTAACAGGTAAGAGTGTGGCTAATGTTGATTGAGACCACAATGGGGTTGGTTTTGCTTGTCATCAAGCAGCAGAGGCAGAACTTGCCAGAGTGGATCCATGGTGAAAAGTGAAGTGTGAAAGTGAGAAAAGGTGAGTTGCAGCCTTATATCCCTTCCATTCCACCTGCTAAGGTGCGGAGGTTTGACCACTACAGTCATGTTGGCAGGCAGACTCATTGTGATTGGCCCGGAGGTGAAACTGACGGTCCTCACTCCCACAGCAGCTTTTGCGTATCCCGCCATCAACATGGTCGAGATTTCCTGGCAGTGACAGCAGGACTGCAGTGACTTTTTGTCTATACAATAGCCAATATCTAAATAGGGCAGGCGAACCGCCGAGTCGGTGTGCAGGAAGACTGTCAAAAAAGCAATGGAGGGATCGATTCCGCCAAGATGTGAATCAGGCCCTTAGTTATTCTCTATTTTTGGTGATGATATTTGTGTATGTGAAATTTTTGATGGTGATATTTATGTAGTCGATGTTATTGTTTTCTGTTTTTAAGCATATGCTCACAGTGTTAAAGCAATTGTTCAATGTTGTTTTCCTCAATATTGTGAATACAATTGTTGGATACACTGCACAGCAGAGAACATATTCAGTTGGTTGGCATGTGTCCAAGCTCATAGTCAGTGGCTGGGCTGTGGAGGGTGTGAGCTAGCTGCAGTGTTTGTGTCACTATGGTTCAGCAGCCTGATATCAATTTTGATTTGTTTGTTGGAATACATAGTATCTGGTGTGTGTAGCACTGAACTTTGTACATTAAAAGTTGCTGATAGTTTTTTTGGTACTGAATGTTGTAAAATTGGTAACTAATGCTCATATTTGGAGTTGTGTGGAACGGTGTGCTTTTTAAAAGGTACTCATGGAGTGTATTTGTGGGTGTGTTTTTCATCTATAATCAATAGGACATTCTTGGATGCATGGCCTTTAGTTTGTCTTACATAGACTTTATCATCTTTCTATTTGCTCAATTGGCAAAGCCATATTTGTTTACATTTTTGGGCTAAAGGTGTTCCTTTTGTAGATTGTCTCTTAGCATTTAACACAATGACCCCTTGCTCAATCAGGTCCAAGACCTCCATGAATACATTGAAATATGATAGAAATGTGTGTATCCTTGTCATGGACATCTGATCCAAGGGAAAGTTACTCAATCAGAATTAAAAAAGAGATGACCTAACCAAGCCACACACATGTTATGGTACATTATTATATACAAAGGATACAGATCAAATTAACTTAAACAACATTTCTGAATTCTATTAGTTTCCACTGTGCACAGTGACATCAAAAATAAGATGCAATACAATGGGAGCGGAAAAGGAGAACACTAGCAACTTATTCTTTAGGATTGTAGAACAAATCTCAGTGGTTGTTCAAAATGTAATTGATTGTGCCCTACATGTTCAGTTTCAGTGACAGATGATTAGGTGCAGCAAAACCAGCCCAAGTGGCAAAAAGCGGTGGATGTAAAATATTGGTTCCTTACTTCACCTTATGAGGGCCTTCACCAGGTGAATGTACATTTTACATTATATGACAATTAAATTATCACTGAGCCTATACTTGAAATAGCAGCCGGTTATAGTATCATATAGAACAGATAAATAGCCCCAAATTAGGTTTGTAGTCACTGACATGACAATGTAAGCACCGTAGTTAATGAAGTGACTAATATAACTGACTATCACATATAGTGTGTATTCAGAAATAATATGCAAAGTGCAAACTACATTCCACTATATATCTTACTAATTGGAAAAAAGAAAGAATAAAGTGATGTCATATAGATAGGATAAGAAAAGCTAAATTATCTTGCTACATGTACTGGCAAAGCATTTCAGAACTGCGAACAAAGCAGATATGTATTTATGTCCACATTCAAAGACATTTTTAAGAAGCACCTTTAACAAAAAAACAGTGCCTCAATGTACAGACAGTCAGGTCTATCACTCTGTCTGTCACCGAAATGATTCACATTATGAGCCTGGTGTTTTTCGAGGGTGAAATATTGGTCCACACTAACAGAAATATATGCCAAAGAAAAACTGACAGACCTCTATTTCTAATTAAGGTAAAAAATGAGGTGCTGCAATAAAGAAAAATGTTGGTATTTCACTAAGCCCTGACTTTTTTAAAACACAATTTAACCCTGTATACGTCTGAAATATGTAGTTTAACGTTTTCATATATTCTTTATTTTTCTTCCTCATACCTTTTTAGACCTGGCAACTGTAGAACCAGGTGTGTGCAATATTCACTGAATGACTTTAGGAACTGGATGACAAATATATTGAGCAGGGACTTTTGTGTGTAAGGACATCCCTCGTGAAGGACATCCTTCGTGCACTGCAGCATGTAACAGAGCTGTATATTTGCATTTTGTTAAACATATTGAGTCAGTCTTGTCATATAATTGTCTTTCCGATTCATAGGAAAAAAATTACTTCACACCGAAGTTTTTAAAAGTCAATTCATGCTCATTTAGGTTCATTGTACCTGGCCAGACCATACACTGCTCATTTATACCTGGTGGTTTATAAAAGCTGTTTAATTTATTATTATGACTATTTTCACTGGTAGATTTCAAACATGGGCCAAATATTAGACACTATATATATATATATATTCACTGAAAAAACAAAGGTTACAGGGATGTTATTGTTAGATTCAGATTTTACACACAGAAAACCATAGAAATTCAGCAAGCATAGTTACCTGACCTAACAATAACTTAGGCCCCCACAATTCACTGCTTATGACTTCACATATCACATCACTCATGACATGGTCAGTGACATTACTGGTGACTTCACTTATGACATCTCAAATGACATCACTGATGACATCCAGTGTGTAACTGTAAAGTCCCTATAACCTTTGATGTTTTCAGTGAATTTCTCGGGTGTTTAAAATTCTCTTTCACTTCCTTGTAACCTTTTTTTTTTATGTGTATCGCTACATTTTTAGTGCTATTTCCTAACTATAATGTCCCTGTAACCTTTGGTTTTTTTTAGGTAATTTCACAGCTTTTTTAATATAAATTGTACTACAATTGCAACCATCTTTAATTTAGTAATATGCATTTTTACAAGTTTATAAATACATTGTATTCCCACATTTCTTCTTATTATACATTTTAAATGTAACAATTAACAAATCAAGGTAAAGTAACTTACGTAGTCTTTCTATAAATGCAATACACTAAGGGGTCTATTAGGATGGTGGGCGGATGGCCGCCGCGGGACTGGTGGCAGCAACCGCCGGACCGGCGGTGGACATACGTTCGAGATCGCAAACCAGAAAATCGCCGGTCCCATTAGCATGGCGTGACGACCACGGCGGAGAGAATCTCGGCCCGCCACTTTTCCGCCAGTACCAGTCCGCACGCATGCCTAGTGGGCGGAACTGGACCACCACAATGATGCCGGTGCAGGGCCAGGCTCCGCCGGCATGATAATGATGCCAGCGTTAGCCAGCCTTTCTGCGGCGGTGAAACCGCCATGGAAAGGAATGCGGAGAATGTCTCCGGGGGCCCATTACGGGCCCCAATGTGTTGGAGGGGTGTGTGGGTGCACATGTCTCTGTAGCAGGTGGCAGGCACTGTTCAGTGCCTGCCACACAGTGCAGTGACATGCATGACATGCTCCTTTTCACACCGCGGCGGTGCTGCTGGCAGCAGCAACCGCCGCAATGTTAATTGCCAAAATCCGACCACCACGGTCATATTTCGACTGCGGAGTATCCTAATTGGACCGGTGGTAATGCCGCCGTCCTTGTGGGCGGTCTTTTCCCGCTACCATGGCGGTCGGGGAGATTTTCCGACCGCCATCCTAATATGCCCCTAAGTCTTTCTCTTTTTTTATTCCTGTTATGGATCCGCCGATCTGCCGTGATGCCACAGTGAATCCACAGCGATTCCATAAGCACAGCCTAACCTCACCCTCTCATTGGATACAGTAAGTTTCCACCTATGCACATTGAAAACCACACCCTAAATCAGTTATTTGGGTTTCACGTCTCTCTGGAGACAGACTGAAAACCACAGCTCCATCCTGTTTTTATCTTTCCTTCAAAAGTACAGAGTTTTAAAGCCAGGATGTCTTCTGCTGATGATAGAAGAGAAGGAGAAGAGCAGGACGAAGAAGAGGAAGACTTACCACCACCAAAGAAGTCCTCTGCCATTTGGAAATATGTCTCTATCCCTTCAGTAGAAAAGAAAGTTGTTCAAAAAACTGCCCAATCCAACAGATGCAGCAAAAAAACTGCCAAGAGGTATGGTGAAGAAGCATTCACATGGCACATCCTCTATGTTGAAACACCTGAAAACCATTCATACAAGGGCATATTACTGGATGATGAGAGGGAAGGTGCTGCATCATCATCAGCATTAGCTGTACCATCTGTTGGACCATTACCACCTGACCAAATGGTTACCACCCCCGCTGTTTAATCAAAACTGTGACACATAGTGACTCGTGGCAAATGCCATATGTCAATTGCACCAAAATGTCATCTGTTGTCCAGTTTATGGATGCTGTTGACAAGCATCATTGTTTATTCTTTTTCACCTCACCATTCCACCTTCCATTCATCTTTAACCACAAGTAGATATCTGAAATCACATACACAATGCATTTAACTTTACATTACACACTTTTAGATTACATACTATATGCATGTGTATAGCTGCATAAGTGGTCATGACAGTGTGTAAGAGGCTGTGTAAGTGTCTGAGTACGGATGTATGAATAGGTATACAAGTGCCTGTATTGGGTGGGTGACTGAGGGTATGTGAGTGGTTTAGTGGATATGTGGGTGAGTGCATCAGTGCCTCTGTGGGTGTATCACTGGAAGTGTAAGTAGCTGTATAGGTGTGTGACTGGGTGTATTAGTGACTGCAAGGGTGACAATATGGGTATGAAAGTGGCTGTATGGATTGGTAACTGGCTATGTTAGCGGGTGTTTGGGTGTGTAATTGTGCGTGCAAGTGGCTCTGTTAGTGGTGGATGAATAAGTGCTCTGTGGGTGTGTGAGTGGATGTTTAAATGCCCCTGTGGCTGTCTGACTGGGTGTATGAGTGACTGTATGGTTTTGCATATACCTATCTGAGTGGCTGTATGGGTGGGTGACTGGGTGAATAACTGGGGTGTTGGTGTGTACATGCATGTGTAACTGACTGTCTGAGTGTTGGGTATATGAATGGCAGTATAGGTGTGTGAGTGGGTGTGACAGTGTCTGCATGGGTGTGTGAATACCTATATGAGTGGATGTATACGTGAGTAAATGGGTGTGTGAAAGGTTGTATGGGTATGTTACTGAGTGTGTAAGTCTAGCTATATGAATGGTATATACAAAAGTGCTTTTTTGGGAGCATAACTTAGTGCGTAAATGCCTTCCTGACTGTGTGAGTGGGTGCACATACCATACTATTAAATTATATGAAATAAGCAACCACCCACATCTAATTTCAGATGCATTCATTCATATCGGCCTAATAAAATAACCATGTTTTCAGTATAACAATTCCTCTTCCTTCTTTGCTGCTCACTATGCACCTGATTTAGATTTTAGAAGACTGGTTACTCTTTCACAATGGTGACTCATATCTCATCTGTCGAAATATATATCCCATAGGATATAACGGGACTTGTATTTCAGTGGACAGGATGTCTGTCACTGTTGTAACGGAGCCACCCACCTGCCGAAATCTAAATCAGGCCCTTAATTTTTAATTTTTAGTTATTGTTCTCATCTAACCTCCCTTATATTTTGCCTTTTAGTATAGTGTCTAGAACAGGGGTCGAGAACTTTTTCTACAACAAGAGCTACTTATTTTCTATGAAAATCCTCCTCCTAGTAATATTATGAGAGATGTTATAGTTACCACATCAGAATAGATTACATTAGTGGCCCCATGTGTGAAGATTACCAGCAGTGATCACTTCAGTGCATCAGGCATGTGTTGCTAACAGCAGCTTAAAAATGCTTGCTTTGTCAATGTGGAGTGCCTCTCCTTGTTAATACATAACAGCCATAGGTTAATAAAATTGGTAAAAAAATCTCCCCAAAACAGTTTGATTTTATTCACTCAAATGGCAGCTTTAAATATATATATTGGTAAACTCAACCATTTTGCTCCACACATCAACTTCAGAGTTTGAAAATGCACACATTTTCATCTCAAATATAGGCTTTTCAATTTCGTATACATATATTTCTTCAAAAAAGCACAAGCTTCTAATTTAGTAGGTTAGGATGCACACAGGAGAGCTTCTTACAGGTAGCTGGAGAGCTACCAGTAGCTCACGAGAAACTCGTTGGAGAAGCCTGGTCTAGAAGCTACAAATTTTCTTTCAGGTTATGTACGCTTATAGGGTTTTTAAATATACTGTTTAGGTCTCGTCTAGGCAGCGCGCATGGGCTGTCTCTCCGAGACATCAAGTAATCTATATCGGGGGTGAAACTTCGACTTTTGCCGGGGAATTTCTCCTGACGCTTGCCATTTGTAAACATTGGCATTGCTTTTCTTAGAGGGCTTATTATTGGCTGTAGATCTGATGCGTCGCTTTCGTTTATTCCGGAAGCAGCACCGCCTAACTACAGTTTTCTTCCGCTCTAGTGGTTAATGTGTGTCCGAGGGGAACTTTCTTTTTAAGGCCCCACTTGCATACATAATCGACATGGAGCTCATCACGAGTGCCACGTTGTTAATTTTCTTAGCAATTTCTTTGCTGGCTATCTGCTACAGGAGGTCCAGATACGGCTAATAGCCACGTGCCACCTTTTTAATTTTAATATTTCATTATTAGCTACCTTGGGATGAAAGGGTTTACGATATGTTGAGTAATAGCCCACCCCGCGCGCTACTTGAATAATTTTCATTTTTGTATGCTAACTACAGTGGCCACAATGCTTTTGGGAACTTCCCTTGCTGCGTGTCATCTGTCATGCCACAATTGAATAATCTGTGGGACTGTGCTGGTTCTTCATATGTTTTTGTTTATTTTTGGGTCATTCTCATGTGGCCTATGTTTGAGCAGGAGAGGACGGTGTTGCATGATTGCATACGCTGTATGAGGCCTGCTCGTTGTTCACCGGTGGCATTGTATAGGTGCAGGGTTGTTTTGGACATACAATGATACAGTGTAGCGAGGGGAAGATTTGCTACATCACTCCGCACGATTTATTGGTGCTTGTACACATGCCGCAGCCCGCTTGAATTTGAATATTTGATATATCATAAAGCGCCTTTTAGTCTTGCCTCATAAAGCTTGATGAATACTAGTATGGGGTCACGTGAGGCTGTTTAAGGGCAAAGTATGAATTAATAATCAGATACATTGTATCCATTGTTGTTTGTCGAAACCCGCATAAGGACGGTGTGGATATAAACTGTGGCTATAAATTGTGAATATTCACATATGCTTTAAGCTTTTTCCGCATACTTTATGTCTTTAACATGGTGTCCCCTATCGGTTTTAACTATGCTATTCAATGTACTGCCAGGTGTTAACTATGGGGGGGGCTGATTGGCCTGAACCATATGAGATTTTGTGTTCGAAATCTGACATGTTTCACATCCACTCATGTAAGGAATTTCACATTGTGGAGTGTGAACGCGGGACACAACGACGTTTTTAGTCATGCTCAGTGCTTCATGTTGTGTGCTACATCACACACTATGGCAGCCAAGCTCATTTTTCGGCACAGCTCTTGCAGCATCTTGCATCTATGGCATTGAAGATCCCTGGCCGCAGCCCAGGCTTTTGAATCGCCGCTGCAAAACTCCCCAGCAGGCATGGCACAAACAAAGCAAGTTCACCCCTCCAATGCTCACAAACTCGGTGAGGTCGCTGACTCGTGCTCATGTCCACTGGGGGTCTCAAGAGTAAAAGGAAGCTCGAACCGAAGGTGCGGGGCCACCGCCTAGTTTACTTCCACAGCTGCACTTCAGTCTTTCTTGGTTTATTAGACGTCCCGCTTTTCATTTCCTTTGTCTACCATTGGCTGTGCATGCGGAAGGGCGGGGGCAACGGGTCACAGCAGCAGGTGGTTTCACCGTGCAGAGGGTCCTCCCTCATAAAGCCAGCATGCTGTTGGCAGTTTTGGTCCGCGGTATATTACTTAAGCACCATTCCATTTAAACAAGGTAGTGATAGTTTTAGGCACAGGAAGATGAAGTGATTTGCACAAATTCACGGGATGTGGAGCCCACACCCGGACTTGAACCTTCACTTCAAACCTCTGCTTTTTGTTTTATTCCCCCACCTCCCCCAAGTTGCACTGTTTCTTTACTTTTCAATTTGCATTGTATTCCTTCATACTCCCCCTTCCTAAGCATGGTGGGGGCTTCAGAGGTCTCGGAGAGGTAAAAGGGGGTCTACATGCCTTTCTTATTTTCTACATAAGCCTGCTTCCATGTAGCTTCCACACCCGCCCCGTCGCTGCCATGTGCCCTCACTGCATCTTAGTGTTGGTTTGCGTTTTTATACAATGCAACCCTGCTCCGTTCCCTGGACCCTGCCCCACCCCATATCAAAACAGGGGGAGTATGTAATGCTTACCCACCAACCAGCTTTCTTTCCCTTCTTATCTAGTCCTGCTGGATGCCCAACCTGCCGCCCATGCCATCAGTCACATTTACATTCTAACATTAATCCCCAAGAAAAATAAAATACCAGAAAAAAGGACCTTCAGTTATTCCCCATTTTGCAGGAATTAACTTGTAACTGCAATTACTTGTGAAGTATTATGGTATTATTTCAGTGTTTTATGGGTGCACAGTTACCAACCCGCCAGCACCATCACCTTCTAAAGAGGGGCTTACTGGGAAGGAAGGGAATGCTTTTCTGCAGTCCCTTCCCTAATTAGCATTTTTCTAACTTTCGCAGCATTGTTTACCCTAGTTTTGAAGTAAAGATGGGCAGTTAAAACAAAATGCAATCGAACCGGTCATTGAAGTCCTTGCAGTAAAGTGTGAAACCACAGCACATCGTATGCCTTGCCACATTACTTCAGTTTTGGGAACGTCTGATGCAGCTTCTGATTCAGGTTTCACTGCTAATATAAAAACAAGCATTTGCAATGCAATAGGTCTCACATTTCTGTGAGTTTAAGCTATTGGCATTGTAAGTGACAATGCCTTTTATTTATGTTTTAAAAACCAAAAGTTAAATAAAAGGCATTGTCATTTACAATACCAAAAGCTCAAACTCGCCTAAATGCGAGACCTATTGCATTGGAAATGCTTGTTTATAGTGCAATCCAATTAACATTCCTGTTAAAGGAATCTCCTTGCTCTTCCCAAAAGATGCTCCACCTTTGACTGTCACTCAGAATTTGGAGTGCCCTTTCTAACATATCTGATTAAGTTTCAACCTGTCTTGCTCTAGAACAAGATCTGGATATCTGAGTCTATGTTACATCATGACATCATAAAGGACTGTCTCAAATATTAGTATGCCCTCAAAATCTAATGGCTACAGAAAGTTAAACATTTTCTAGCAGATTTGGGACATTCTGACTATTTTGATCATCCAGAGTCTTTGACTAGTATTTCTAGGAAAGAGCTTAAATCTGAATGTCTTTCTCTGCCTGGGTTTTAAGACTATCCACAGAACCACTAAAACATATACCACTGAAACCTACCGTTCTGAGGAACTAACTGATTTTGACAACACATGATATGCATATTTATTTAATAAATTTAAATAACACTTGTCATAGATTTGTATTAACATGACTCAGAATAGATATTATTCATCATCGAACTGGTTTTCATACAATAAATGACTGGTCGCAAGACTTGGTAAAATGCCCTTGTGACAACGTATCCACCCAGAACACCATGCACACTATTTTATTTTGTATTTTTCAGACCTGATAAAATGTTTAATTAAGTCATTGTTAAGAACTCTAAACTTTGTTCAGTGTTGACTGGCTTTTATGTATCTGGTTATCTGTGTTATGTCACGTTACCTATGGGCTGTTATCACTCACAGAAAGGTTTAACAGTTAACTTTATTACCTGCATTAAGTAATCACACTTTTATTCATTTTATCTGCATTATATATGTTTTTATCATACTTTTTCTATAGAATTTTTTTTAACCTGAACAATGAACTAATCTTCTCTTTTGTATGCTTTTATGATTTACAATGTGAAATCGAATAAACCTTATTTTCAATTCGATTCAATTCAAGATGCCTGTAAAATCTCTTCGCTGTTGTCCAACTTTTATTGTAATATCTGTTAATATCTGTTTTCCATTGCAAATCTCAAGTCAGAAATATGGTAATCCCCCTCCACTCTCAGTACAAACGTACCAATAAAGTTGACACTTTCCACTGTGCTCTCACTCATACTCATATGCTCAGCAAATCACAAACTTCCTTTCATCTTTTATTTTTGTTATACCACTTCTAAATGGTTAAAAAATGTTAAACTTTTTAAACCGATCCATTGTTTCCTGTAAAGAAGCCCAATTTGTCAGGTTTTTCATGGATCGGCAGATCCACCGCTGGGCTCACCGCAAAAGCCCTTAATAGCATTAAACAATCTGCTGTTAATGATTTTCATTTCTATTTTATTTTGTAAAATATTGTGAATTGCAACATATACACCTTCTACTGAGCAATTTTTTACACAAGTCTTCTTTTTTCAGTTTCACATGGCAGTCTCTTTTGTTCCCTTCTGCCCACACTCTTTCAGCTCTGTTTTCATAGTAACCATGTTTCCAATAGTCTCTGCCTACCAGTAGGTCAAAAGTTCACAAGATTATCTCTCAACACTAGCTTCACATTAACTGTAGCAGGTGTGTTTGACTGTTTGCAATTCCAAGCATATCCCAAACAAAATAACTTTATTTTATATTTCCAAAGCCAATCACAGAATTAGATACTTTTTTCCTAAAGTCAGTACCTAATTTTAGTTCCCTAAACATCTCTACCATTCAATAAAATATGTTATTTTATATTGTACTTGCTATCCTTGATTAAAACTGCCTTTCATCTCCAAAACTGCCTGAATCTACTGCAATTGTTTCCCATTTGCTACTCCGGCTGGTCTCCAAAATGGCCTGAGTATGGATTGTGGGCTATTGTCTTGTAAGGGGGCCATCGTTTTGTAAGAGAGAATGCTAGAAAGAGTGGCATTGACAGTGACCAAGGTTTATCTAATGTACACATTACTTGGAGTTGCCAGAAAGTGTTAAAGTGGCATCAATTGCTGCCTTTGGTTGAAAGCATTGTGGATTTCCAAAATACAGACCTCATGATTGTGCATTGTGGAGGCAATGTCCTAGGCAAAATCAATGGGGTAGGACTGGAAATCCTAATGAAGAATACCTTTGCTATATTAATGTCATTTTTCCCACATACTACCTTGGTGTTCATTTACCAAAGACAGAAGTGGCAGTGGTCAACCCATTTTTGTCTGCAGACAGAGAAAACCAGGAAACATGTCAATAAAGCTGTTTCTGTCCAAGAACACAACATTGGCTCTACATGCCATAACAACATGAGCTTTTCACAGTGACATAATATATCAAAAAGACGGAGTCATTTTCCCAGACACAGGTAACAGAGTGTTCCTCAACACTTAAAACACTGCATCCTGTTCTATGTGTAATTATTATATTTCCACCATAAACACAAAGGCTCTTTTCAGAGCTAACCCTTTTCCCAAACACGTTTTGTTTTCAAATCTTTTTTTTTCTTATTTCTCACTCAGATTCATGGATTTGCCATGGACCCTCGGCCACATAAGGGTCTGCCAGCTATGTTGGAGGTGGATTTGCAACAGATCAATGAATCCGTCCAAACAAATGCACACATTCAGTACAAAGCAAAACATTTAATGCAAACATATCCTATTACAATTTATATAAATGTATCACTGCCTGTGTGTAGGTGTGTGAGTAGTTGTGTAAGTAACTTTGTTGATGTGTGAGGGGCCATATGGTTGTCTGAGTTGGTGTGTTAGTGGCTGTGTGGGCATGTAACTGGGTGTAAGAGTGATCATGTGGATATGTGAGTAGCTGTCACATGTCTGTGTGGTGTGTGAGTCGATTTCTGGACCTGTGAATGGGTGTGTAAGTGGCTGTCTAGGTGGGTGAGTGAATATGTGGGTGTGTAAGTGGTTTCTATGAGCCTGTGAGTGGATGTCTGAGTGTGTGAGTGGATGTGTGGGTGTGTAAGTGAGCATGTGAGTATGTGATGGGTGGCTTTATGATTGGGTGTATAAGTGGATGTGTTGGTCTCTCAGTGGTGTGTGAGTGGCTGCATGGCTGTGTGAGTGGAAGTGTCAGTGGATTTGCTGTAGGGTTGTGTGAGTGGGTTTGTAAGTGCCTGTGTGGGTCTGTGACTGCGTGTGTGAGTGGTTCTCTGGGTCTCTGTGTAGATGTATCAGTGACTGTAAGAGGGTGTGTGAGTGACTATGTGTGTGTGAATGTGTGAGCAGGTATGCGAGTGGTTGTGTGTGTGAGTGGGTCTGTGAGTAGGTGTATGTGTTTTTTTAATAGAGGTCTAGATCTGCGGATCCATCATTAATTCACACAGGGCCACTCTGAGTGCCACAAAGGATCTGCAGATCCTTACATGCACAAAAAGTTTTTGGGGAACGATTTCTTCCCCATAAGGATATCCCTCACAGTCCCCTCCATCGGTCCCATGGGGTCAGGATACCTCTATCCCATTGGCACACAAAGTACTGTCCGGAAGCCAAATGCAGCCCTCGTGACTTCTACATGAGGCCCCCTGATCAACAGCAAACAGGGCTGCTGTGTACTGGACTCAGCATTAACAATAAAATGATGTTACATAAATAGGCAGGCATTTATTTAAAGGTTAAATGGTGTTAAAAAAAGGAATCAGCTAGGGAGTCCTGCACCTCTTAACTTTAGGAACACCTTTTCTTTTAAAGCCATCTTGCAGCAAAAGTGTAAAATATATGAAAGTTTCTTTAAAATTCAATAAGTGTATTTAATTGACATGTAGAACCATTTTACCTTAGTACATCAGATTATATCAGTACATTGATAAGTATTAATTTAAAAGTGATAGTTTTCAAACATGAATTCAGAAACATTAATTCTTATTCCCACCCTGACAACAATTTTAACACTGAAATTTAGAGGCAAGTCATGTGTTATGCACACTCCATGGGTGGCCTGGATTCCTATTTTACATAAACAACTTAATAGTTTGTTAAATCCAACACAGTAGAAGGTTTTGCGCACAAACCCTGAGGTCATGTATTTCGAGGTTCTTTTATATGTAATAATGAAGAAAAAGGAAAGTGAGTGAAATAAAACAGTTAGGATCCTACAATTTAGTAATGTTGAGACATAGGGAGTAACCCTAGGTTTTCTGGTTCCAAATTGTTCATGTCAGCCACCATGGGAATATTTATGAAATAGTGGTGTAGTACAGTGCAGCAAGTCAACTTGCTGTGCTGCACTGTACCACTGGCAATGGGAAGGAATGCGCTGTATTTAAGGCATACTGAGCATTTCTTTTTTTTCTCACTGCGCTGGGGCACGGTGGGCAGCCTAGCACCAACGCAGACATCCATGCACCATTTGCGAGGGTGCCTGCATTGCATGCACGAATATTTTAGTGCATGAAGGAAGACCTCCCTGCACAAAAACAATCTTCAGAGTCATATGTCTCTGTCTATGTGTGCTGCAGATTGCTGCAAACTTTCCATGCACAAACTAGACATTACAATAGAACACAATGCACAGTACTGTTATCAATGATGTCAGTTCAGTTGCCATCACCAATGCTATCAATGATGTCACCGAACACATCATGAGTGTTGTAATATGTGAGTTCATAAGCAGTGCATGACAAGGGAGTGATTTATAGTTACTTTAGGACAAGAGTTATAGTTACTTGAGATAACTATAACTGGTGATTTTCCGTGTTTTTCTCCATTTAAATGCCATGTTTACACTGAAATTTTGACCTAACGTTAACTTTACTTTAAACTTTTTTTAAAGTAAATTTCCAGGGTTTCCTTTTACGTAAAGTAATATTTTATTAGCATATATAAAGCCAATCCCACACGGCTAACAGCCGTTGGCTGTGCACGGCGTGGGGTTGACTACAGGGCATGGCCTTTCAAGCAGGCCCTGCATTGAACCCTCATGAGCAGGAAAGATGCCACCATGAAAGGCCTCCAGCAGTTCGCAGTGTGGGTTGCTGTATGCCATGTGGGGTTGACCCTAGGGTCTGGTTAGCTCCAATGTCCTGTGCTGAAGCCTGTGAGCACCCTAACCCCACTGCAGTTGGCCTTCGGCAGTGTGCAATGTGGGGTTTGGTGCAAGGACTGGCATGTGCCCATGCCCTACACTCAATCCCTGTCAGGATTCTGCCTCCCACTGTACACGGCCTTTTGGCATGTGCAGCATGTGGTTGTTGTCATAGGTCCTGGCTGCACTAAGGTAGATTTACTGACTTTGCCAAAGAGCCACAACACCAAAATATAAAAAGGTGGGCATGTTGGCTTTATCAAGGGATGAACATATCACAATATATAAATCAGCTCAATCATCTTTGTTAAAAAATCACCAATATTTATAATCAAATGGATATTTCAGTAATTCACACAATGCAATTGTTAACAACAATGATTATTATAAAAATGTTTAATAAAGATTCAATTATAAAAAATATAATCAATATGTCTGTAAGTCTTTCTTTTAATATCGTTTTTATAATTGCATTTTGTGGGTTGAAGTTATTTTTAAAAAATCACAGACACGTTTTTTTTTTAAAGGCATGTATTTGGGTATTTCATTTCACATTTTTCAACCTACAAAATTAAATCAGAAAACGACCACAAAAGATCTTTGTACTCCAGCTGAAGAGCATGGAGCTCCAGTGCTCCAGTGAAGAGATGTTTTTGAAACTTATGGTAAGTTCTCCTGTGGTCATGGATTTAATGACCCAGGAGACTTACTGTTTATAATGTTCCTGGGGGGCTGCGGCACTCCATGCAGTCCCCCACAACATTGAAAAAAAATGTTTAGTAATGCTGCTGCCACTTCTAGGGACATCACAAAGCTAAAAAAAATGAAAATCGCACTTGCAGGGCATTATGGGGCACTCCTTCAAGGAGCAGTGATTAATAAAAGAGTGGCACTACTTAAAAATATTGGTGTGGGTTTTCTGGTGTGCACCCGGGATACCCACTTTATACATTTTGTTTGGGGGAAGCAAGGGGAGTTCCAGGGCCCCAGTGGTCACGGTCAGCATTCATAGTGGGACCCGGCATACATTGTTTTAAGTTGGTGCCCTGGTGCCCACTTGGGGCACCCACAGCCCAAATTTTTGGGGGGCTGTAGGGGGGCCTCTTGGCCCTACAGGGTGCTGTGTGCCCACCCAGGGCAACAACACTGCTGGCACTGTTGGTGGCTGTGGGGGAGCTCTTCAGCCCTGGCTCCCCAGCCATCAAAGTGGGTGATAGACGAGGCCAGCACCTTTGTTTTGCTCCAGCGTGGGTGGAAGAGACATTCTCTAACTGTTCCCACAAAGCTGTGTTCCCTGCCTGGGAGAATGCAGGTAGGTTATGCCCACCCTCTCCCAGGCAGGGACACACAGTGCCCTGTGGTGAGCTCTGGGGAACACTAATGTATCCGGCCCAAAGGGTGGGGTCCCAGAGGCTGATATCAGCATAGGGTGGGGGGCATGGTTCCCCTCTCCAATAGAAAAAAATGTAGACCCAGGGGATAGGGTCACTGGGGCCTGAGGAAGCTCAGGGGGAGGGCTGCATGCCACACTCCCCTTTAAATTTATATCATCTCTGAGGGCAGGTGTCCCATGGGCCTCATGAGAGCTGCGTGCCCCCTCCTCTCAATATTGATTTGCCCAGAGATGAGGTCCTGGGGCCTGTAGAAGGCTCGGGGAGGGGGGCTGTATGCCCCATTTCCATTTGGATTAAATGGCAGGCCCCAGGATAGGGTCCAAGGGTAGAAATCGCCTCAGGAAGCAGGGCCTCATGCATGCTCTCCTCCCCAAATAATTATATTTATTGACTCCCTCAACCCTAGTCCACCCTGAGGGTCAAATTAATTTAATAAAATGGGCGCCACCATTTTGTTTTTGTGATGATCCCACAGGAGTACAGCAGGATCACAGCAAAAAACATTTTTTTTCAATTGTTGGGCCCCTGGGACCCCCGCACAAGGGCTAGGGCGACACCATACCCCTACCCTTCTCCCTTATATCTTTTTATTTAAACATTTTCACAACAGGAGACTAAGGCCCTGAGTAATTACCATCACATTTTTCTTTATGTTGCTGCCAGCCAATCAGAGTAGGGACACTCACTCCAGTAGGAGAGAAGTGGCCCAAGGGAAAAAGTCACCTTCAGCCAATCAAAATGCTTTGCTTTTTAAAGTTGTTCTTACTGGGCTCTTGCGGGATCCTCTTGACCCAACTGTCCAGATATACTAATGATTTTGTGCCTTAATTTCTCAGAATCTACTGAACGCATTTACACCAAATCATAAAAAACACACTTTCTGGACCCAGATCCAGCTTCCTGCCAAATTTGATGTGATTCCATTCAGAACCTTTCCCTGTGCCGAGTGCCCTTGGGCAACGATCCCCCTGACCAGCCTTTGACCGTGCGTGACATGGGATTGGCTGCAGGGCCTGCCCTTAGACCAGGACCTGCACTCAACAGCCTGTGGGTAACCACTTCCGGTCACGTACAGTCAAGGCTACCAACCTGTATGCAGCAAAATCATCACAGACTCTCACACTCCGTTTTTTATGTTTCTCTGATTCCAAAGGACTCTTGTGGGAGCTAGGGTGGCTCCTGAGCTTTCAAGGGACTCTCACGAGAGCAGGGGAGTCCTGCTGGCTCCTGCAAGGGTCCGAGGGAGCACAGTAACCCACATTTATTTTATTTGGTTTTTTTTACAATTTAGCCCCTGAGGAGGTTCATTTGGGATCACCCTCCACAAGGTCCAGGGGGTTAGAGTACCCCTACCCTGCCCCCTTTTGGCTTATTTTTTTAAAATTATCAGGACACAGGGATCATGCCCTAAAATGGCAGCAGGACATTTCTATTCATATTTCAGAAATTCAACCACAGTGCGATTTCCCACAGGACTCACCAGAGCTTCTCACTCCCATGGGAGCAAAATGGCTGAGGAGAAAAGAGGCCGTTGGAAACAATCACACTGCTCTGTCATTTAAAATTGTGTGCTCACAGGACTCCCATGAGAATCCATCGAATCAAACATTCCAGATATACAGAATATTGTACCTTCTCAAACATCTATTGAATGGATTTACATCAAATGTCAAAATGCACACTTTCTGGGCAAGATCTAGCTTTCTATCAAATTTGGTGTAATTCCGTTCAGCCATTTGACCTGTATTGCTGTTCAAAATACCCTATGGAAATTGCTTTGAGGAAATAGTGTTTTGGGACCCCCTTTTTTTCTCAGCATCTGCTTGATAGATCACCCTTAAAGTTTCAAGGGAGAAGCTGAGGTGGATGATTTTTTTAAAGGTTTTTTCAGATGATCCCTAAGTTATTAACACACAACAAATCTTCTTGCTAGGGTAACTAGGACCTAACTATAACTCCACAGTGGTGACCTGAAACATGATTCGGAAATGTGTGGATATGGTTCTTCCCCACTACATTTTATTATTTATACCCCATGACAATAACTCTGTATACACTACATTGATGTAATATACTTACCAGGACAATATTGTTGTAGACAATGTTGTGGATGTGAAATTTTGTAGCTTGAAACACAAAAATTGCTGAAATTCCATGAAACCGGACAAGATGGGGATGGTGATATACAAATCAACAACAGAGTTTGGACTCTTCAAGATGTTTTTGGAACACTCCAAGGGTAAATAAGGGTTGGGAGAATTACCAAATGGAAATAATTCCAAGTATTTGGGTGTCAGTAGAAAGGAAACTTGAAGAAGACATGGAGTTGTTAGAAGACCATGAGAGGATGCGTGAAGACTGAAAATTGGTTGACGGGGGAGTTATATGCCAAAGAGCTCCACATCCAGTTTGCATAGAATTCTGTGGAATGCAATTTTACGAGACTTGTCCTTCCACGATGATTCCATATGCCAGCTGTAACCTTTGTTCTGCCAGGCAGATGCCTATGAGTAGCTTCTCTCTTCATCTGGGCTCTTTGACTGTTCTGTCATTACTGATTTAACATCGGCTCTGCAACTTGTTTAGTGGTAGACAAATCTTAACTGCAGAATGATTGATTTGTACTTCACCCATTTTCATAATTGAGACCCTATTGCTATTTATTGCACCATCTTATATGCTCCCATTTCAAGGGTGCCTTGAGGCTATGGTTAAGTGGTTACTAGAGTTGTACAAAACTTCACAATAAATACATAAATATTGAGAATATTTGTAAATCACAAGTGTGGTTTAATAATCACATTGCTTACTATTCACAACACTCACAATATATTGCAAATTATCACATAACTAACATTTTTGTTTTAAAAATCCTAACAAAAGATTTGAAAAAGAATGAAAAATCAGACAGAAGAGAAAGGTCTTAAAAAATGTAATTTGAAAATTAACCTGGGTTGTTTTACTATAGATCATGCATTTTATTTGTAGACATTTCTGAATATTATTGATTACTTTCTTTACAGCTGCGAGAAGTACAATAAATTAATTAAAATACTGAGAAGCAAAATCATTCAATAAAAACCTAACTTACCATTTTAATAATTTACGCCTAGAGGTTGACAAGCATCAATTTTAGATTATTATAAATGTAATTTGTTAAGTGTGTAATTGCTCCCTTGTGTTCACTTTACTAAGAATGTTTGTTCAATCTTACAGCCACCATGCTTTCAAGCGAGTTTATGTGCAGATGAAAGAAACAGGTCTACATAAAAAGGAACAAGAAAGAGCTTATTCTTTAATTCTGGACAGTTTCTTCAAGAAGGATATTACTTTAATATACATTTGTTTAGGTTTTTACTACTAGACAACACATGTGTTGTCTGTTGCAAGACATACTGTGGACTTATCAAGAACGGACAGGAAGTTGGAGCCCACCTGTTGCTTACCTTTGGTTGGCTTTCCTGTCACTCTCATTTATTCATTACCCAGCTCGTCAGTCTTGTGTTTGTCCCTCTATTAGAGCATTTGCTCTTTGACATCACTTTGGTTTGGCTGGCTATGATGATACACTGCTTGTTTTTCTTGCACATTTTTAATTTGGTTAAGCATTCCATGAAAGTGCATCTTTTTTCCGGATGTCTCCATCGTGTACTTCATTCTCCCTGCATTCCATGTTGCTTTATTACTATAATTACATGTTATGTAGTGCATAGCCACCCAAACAGGGTTTCCCAGTGCTTTAACAACAGATAGGCTGCATTGACAAGGGCAGATTAAAACAACCAGGTTTTCAAGTTCTTGCGAAAGATGGTTAGTGATGTACAACTTCTCAGGGACTCGGAGGGGGGGAGTAATCCATAACTTGGGGCCCAAATAGGAAAAGGAACGGCCAACCATCTGAGCGCATTTGACTCTGGGGACTGTGTATAGAGATAGATTAGTTGAGTGCAATGCGTAGGAAGGCTGGTACTGAACCACCAGCTCTTGCAGGTACCACGGACCATTACTCAAGATGGCTTTATGCATGAAGCATACTGCGTTAAACTGGATTCGCTTGTCTGCTGCGAGTCAATAGAGGTTGCGAAGGAGACCAGAAACTGAGGCATGTTTCAGAAGTCGGAACAGAAGTCTTCAGGCAGAGTTCTGGACCACTTGAGGGCCCTATCTGGCCCCAGATACAAAATGTTGCCATAGTCCAGCCTTGATGGGATCAGGGCTTGAATAACTGTCCTTTGGGCAAAGAAAGGGAGCATCCATATGATGTTTTTTAGCCATTTCATGACAGCAAAACGAGTCAAGGCAACATTGCCAACCTGCGATTTCACTGACAGATATCTAGAATATTTACCTTGTGAGCTGATTCGGGGAGAGCACCTAAAGTTGCAGGCCAGTGCTGAGGTCCCCAGAGCAGGGTTTATTTGTCAAGCACCATTCCCCTGGTCTTATCATCATTTAGTTTTATAGAGTTGGTATTCATCCAGATGGAAACAAGACCGAGGCAGGAGTTCAGATTCCCAGAGTTGTAATCCTGGGCAGATGATAGGGAAAAGATGATTTGAATATTGTCTGCCTAGGAGAACAGGGTGAAGCTGCAACTTTCCACCAGGTCTGCTAAAGTGTGGACATATATGTGAGATCATATAGGGCCGAGGGCAGATTCCTGCAGGACTCCCGAAGTCAGAGCATGTGGCCTGGACGCTGCACTAGCCAAGAAGACCTTGAAGGTGTGATGTGCCATATGAGTCTTTCTTTCTAAGAGGATGGCATGTGATACAGTATCGTATGCCACGCTGAGGTCGAGTAAAATCAGTGTAGTTATACTGCCCTTATCCAAGGGCCATCTCAGATGTTTTGTGACTTCTAGAAGGGTGGATTCTGTACTTTGTCCTGCTCCAAAACCTGACTGTGAGGTATGTAGAGCATCTTGGGACTCCTCGAGTGTGGTCAATTGAGTGTTGACATTTTTCTTCAAGACTTCGGAGAGAAAAGGCAACATCAAAATTGGTCTAAAATTGGACCAGTTGGAAGGATGCAGGTTAGGCTTTGTTTACTAAAGGCAAGTCCATGGCATGTTTCCATACTTGGGGTATGTGTCCCATTTGTAAGGAAGAGTTCATGAGTCCAACCAGAAGTATTAAAGGGTATGGGCTCAAGGTACTCAGCTTAGCCCGGAGGAGAGTGTCTCAAGGTGAGCCCAACTTTATTGACCACAGTAGGGTCAGAAAGAGAGGAGAATTCAAAGGGGTCAGTGACTTCATTATGATGGGAGAATGGCCCGTATCTGAAAAATTTATTTTACTGTTTGGGGTTGTGTTCTGGGTGGTATCCCCCTGCTGGAATTTTCCTGTCCAAGCTGTCATTGGGGAGTGCTGGACGTCCGACACCTTACTAAAGAAGAAACACGCAAGCTCCTCGCATTGTGAAAGTGAAGAGGGTGGTGCTACATTACTGGGGTCTGAAAGTTCTTGGACCCCTTTAAAGAGTGTTTTGGATCAGTGTCACAGAAATTTTGTGAGAGTAGAAGGTGGCTCGGGCATTTCTGCAGTAGACATGTTAGTGATTTAGAGACGTTTTAAATTTGAGTTTTATATTTCCATCTTACGACTTCCTTTAGGGTCTTTGCAGTCTCTTACAACGTTTTTCACACAACGTAAGGCCTCTATAAACCAAGGGGCAGGGCGGGGTGAAGACTAGATGAGGTTATGAGTTTGTCTAGCAGAACTACATCCAAAGAGTTGTTGAATCCAGTCATCAACCATGGGTTGATCTGTATCAACCATCTGCATCAGATTTGGTGATGTGTTCAATAATCAGGTGTTAAGAGAGAGGGGGCCCGATTCACAGAATGAACTTAAGACTAAATCCTAAACTTACTACGTTGTGGTATTCACAGAATGCACTTACTACTTTTGGTATTCACAGACTGCACTTACTACTTTTGTTATTCACAGAATGGATTTACGACTACTAACTTTACGTCCGCACTCGGGCCGGAAATTCCGGACCGGAGGCGGAGTTTCCGGCCCGGAGGCCGGGCTTCCGGCCCGGAGGTGGAGCTTCCGGGCCGGAGGCGGAGCTTCCGGCCCGGAGGTGGAGATTTCGGCCATGGCTAAATCTCCGCCACCGACCGGAATCCCCACCTCCGGGCCAAAAGCTCCTCCTCCGGCCCGGATGCCCCGCCTCCGGGCCGGAAGCTCCGCCTCCGGGCCGGAAACTCCGCCTTCGGGCCCGAATTTCCGGCCCGAGTGTGGACGTAAAGTTAGTAGTCGTAAATCCATTCTGTGAATACCAAAAGTAGTAAGTGCAGTCTGTGAATACCAAAAGTAGTAAGTGCATTCTGTGAATACCACAAAGTAGTAAGTTTAGTATTTAGTCTTAAGTTCATTCTGTGAATCGGGCCCAGGGTGTTTAATTTGGACCAATTCAGGATATGACTTCATGCCCGGTTGCCACCGAGGAGGGTGAGGAGTGATGGGGTATGTAAACAGGCACTGCAAAGGGGTCTGACCAGAATAAAGGCAAGGGACGGTTTGTGATGGGATCTGTAATGTTAGAAAAAATGGCCTGCCTTCTGTGTGGGTGCAGAATTAATTAAATCAAGATTCAGGGCACCCAGGTCCTCTATATAATAATAGACTGGCCTAAATTGAAGGTGGAGTCTACCAAGTGACTATGTAAGCCTTCTAGCAGAGTTAAGTCGGCATTCTTGACCATATAGGGAGAGAGCAGATCTAAGTATATAAACTAGGATTGACATTTCCTTTTTATTTTAGACCCCTCACCCGTTGCATCTCTTTCCCACCCCATACTTCCCCTGTTGCCTGGTCCCCCATGTGCTTCTCCTCCCACTATTTGTAGCTGTTCCTTGTCCTCGTCCACCGTACCCTCTGTGTTGCTTTCACACCCTTGTTGGTTCCACTGTTGCTGCTTCCGCCCCTCCTTTGCCTCTCCCACTTTTTCAATTTTTTACCTTTTAGATACTGCTCCAGCGTGTATTGTAACTAAACAGAAACAAGAATTTGCAATGCAATAGGTCTCACATTTTGGAAACTTTGATCTACTGGTATAGTAAATGACAATGCCTTTTATAATTGCAGGTTTTTTTGTTTTTTTTTAAACACAAATAAAAGGCATTGTCATTTACAATGCCAATAGCTCAAAAACTCGCAATTGCGAGACACATTGCATTGCAAATGCTTGTTTAAAATTACAAAGAGTTCCCAATGCTTTTTGTTAATAAACACACAACTGTCCTTGGACAGTTAATGCTGATTTTCAGGTGCCTCTGGCGGAAAGTGACGGGAAGAGGGGGTTTGCTGTGCTGTGATGCAAAAGGAGAGACAGAGCTACAAAAAATGAAACAGCCCTTGTCACCAGCATGCATGCTACCTGAAAAAAATGTAAAAGTGTGCATTGATTAATCATCAAATGTAGAGACTAGTTGGGAAATAATATAGGCTTTAACTGATGGAATCACTTGAAGTTTCATGGTGCAAAGATGTATTGTTTTTAAGAGGTAGCGTAAGGAAGCTGCCAAGATTTCTGGAGAGTGTCCTTTTAATGGAAAAACAACAAATATTTGCAGGTAGTGCGGTCTGATTGCGTACTACTAAATACCATAATTTGAAAACACATTTTTGCATTAAGGGCAATCATTTTTAATTTTTGCTGCAGCCTATCTTATATTGTGTGCAATACAATTTTAAAATAATGATTTACATATTCTTAGTACTTTCTGTCACGGACTGGGACCTCCTGGCAATTTAACATTTAGACATGCATCAGTTAAGTGCAGGATCCTCTGATTGACTGTAAGGGCTAGTTGGCTGGCCTCCTGGCTTGAGCATCAGGGATAGAAGGCTCCAATAATCTGGACTTCAGCAGCTGGACTCTGCAGCTTGTGAGTCTACTCTGCCAAGTGATGCCACCCAAATCCTGGACCCTTGGAAGTTGGCCTAAGGTGCGCTGCCAGCCTCTGTGGATCCAATTGAACTGGTGCACCCCGAACTGATACATTGCCGCTGCCACGTAGATCATCTCCATAAGTAATGACTCGCATCAAATCACAGCCTATCGCCTCATTGGAAACCTCAGGGCTCGACACATCTCGGTGCAGGCCTTCATATCCCTCATCAATGAAAGACTCAATGATGATGCCAGACTCTGCATCACAAGTCAACAAAAACTAGGTTTAGGCATACATCAGTAAGGACTAGCCTCAAAACTTAAGTAACAACAGAATTACCAATACTGAGAAAGACTTTGTTGTCCGCCTTTCTTTAGCGGAGGATTATATTGAATGAAACAACATAAACCTTTAAACTATTTATATCACCTGTATATTTATTTCTTCAATTATTTCATGCAAAATTTTATTTTTCAGTTTTTTAAATGGTTTTTTTAAGAGAATAAATTGCAAACATATAACTCAAGACAAACATTAGCTGTGAACATATAAAACTTTATCACTTCAGACACACACAATTTTTTGTTGTAACATACATTCATTCACATACCATACTGCGCAGTTTCACACATACACATTACCACACACCAATCGGCAATTGTTTTAAATTCTTCTAAGAAATATTTTCATAAGGGCCATAGAGATATTTTCAACATTAAACAAAAAGATGCGAATTTTGAAAGGATTATTTTAAACTCTTTTGGCCCAGAAGCTATGGTCGACGCGTTTCAAGCCCCGTCTATTCTTGGGACTCTCATCAGGACCTAGGAGCTAAAAAGACAGGGAGAAACTTAGTACTACTAAACACCTCTGCACTTGAATGCAACTATGCAACGTGCCTATTTTTTACCTTTTATCAAAAAGGAGGGAACATAACATCCAGGGTAGTCTTAAGACCTATGACAAAAAAAGGAACCAATTACAATGAGCATGGCTAGAACACTAATCGTACAGTCATGCATTCAGTTGGATTCTTTCACACGCACATGCTTACTTTTTGTGTGTGTCTTGTCTCGTCTTGGAGGTATGAATATTCAGCTGTGAAGAACGGGAATGAGGGGATTAGTTTAAATCCAATCACCTATTGTTTCAGAGTTAGAAAGCTGCATTTAGTCACTTACTGATTGCTGCTCAAAAATCTCCTCGCTGGGAGCGTCGTGTCGTAAGAGAATGTTTCTACGGTGCTGAAACAAAGAAATTACGAGATAAACACCCACTTCTATGATCTGGATTCTTATGGTGGTTTATAGAGTGGAGTCGAAAGTACCTTCGTGTTTCCAGCGGTCGCAACGCTTAAATGTCCGTGTCCTCGTAAAGTATCTACAACTTCGTTTCACTCTGTTAAATGCAAAAGAAGGGAGGGATACTTAGTAACACCCCGCGTACTGTTAGATTGTTCTATATTCAGCTAAAAAAAGAGGGAGAAAGATGAGGGAGGAATTCAGCTTGTTTACCTTAGAGTCTTAAGCACTTCTTTCCGCGGTGGAGACAAATCCTTCTGTGTTCCGCATTTGGACAGGAAGTCTCGTGAGATTTAATCCAGCTCAATAGTCCAAGGGTTCTTGGGACTTGTAGTTCGAGTCTCGCGGACTCCCGTTTTCTCTTGTGCAATTTATAGTTGAAGGCGCATTTTCATTTGCTCGAGTGAAAAAGGATCATAGTGAATATCTACGAGGGGGATGACCATGGGAGTAGCGGCGTTGGCAGGAACTTTCTTTATCTTAAGTTGTATATTTCGGAAAGTTCGTTCAAGCCATTTACAGCCGTATTGAATTTTATAATTCACATGGCTTCTCTCCTTGTCAATTTTAAGTCAATATCTCCTCCTCTTGAATCCTGTTCTACTTTAGAGATCACCGTCCATTTGAGATCTTTAATCTGATGGTTGTGTGTTTTCCAGTGATTAACTAGTGGTGCGTTCGGTACATTCTTGTTGATTCTTGATTTGTGCTGGGAGATCCGGGCTCTGATTTCTTGACTTGTTTTTCCGATGTACAGTAAGTTACATGGACATCTTACTCCATAGATTACGGATCTACTTTTACAATTTGTAAAGGATTCGTGTTTCCAATGGATTGAATTATGAGTGAACAATGCCCCTTCTTCCGTCGAATCACAACATAAGCAGGTCCCACATCTATGGTGTCCTGCTATTGGTGGAAGTCCTACATAATCTCTTAACGAAATTTGTTTTGTCGTTGGCATTGCTGCTCTTATCACTTGGTTCGCGATACTACGATCTTTTTTGAATGCAAAAAGTGGATTTTCATTCAATGACTGATCCAGGTATTTAATCAAATGCCAGTTTTGATTGATTGCTTTTTTTAGGTTGTTGGAATTAGGACAGAAGGTGGAGACACACACTATCCTTTCAGAGGGAGCCTTGATTTTTTTTCCAACAGAGTTTCGCGTGGGGTCCACCATGCTCTTTTCATTGACTTTTTGAGTAGTTTTTTGGGGTAGCCACTTTTCTTTAAGTTGTCTAATACTTCTCAGCGTGATGTATATATTCGTCTTTATAAAAACAATTCCGTCTAATTCTAAGGAATTGGCCGAAAGGAAGATTCTCTTTTAGATTCCTTGGGTGGCTACTTGAAAAGTGTAATGCTTTATTGCGATCGGTTGGTTTTTTGAATAGTGTGGTGACCAGTCTATTTTCAGCTGGATAGACCTCCACATCTAGGAATGGAATTTTGATCTGGGAGTGGTTCATGCTGAATTTTATTTCTTGAGTTTGATTGTTTAGCCAGTTGAAGAATTGTTTTAAATTATTTTCCGTACTTGTCCAAGTTATGAAGACGTCATCAATATAGCGCATCCAATTGCCAATCCAGGTGGAAAATGGATTGGCACTATAGACGAATTTCTCTTCATACTTAGCCATGAACAATATGGCTAATTCTGGGGCGAAAGGACAGCCCATCGCGACTCCACGAATTTGGAAATAAAAATCGCCATTAAAGTTGAAATAATTTTTCTTTAGGGCAAAACTAGCTAGTTCCATAATAAATTCTGTTGGTACTCTTGTTGGTCTTGGTCTGCTTTCCAGGAATTGGTTAATCACTGCTAGGCCTTCATCCTGGGGTATTTGTGTATAGAGGGAAACTACGTCTAGTGTCACTAGATAGTTTGTCTCCGCATTGAAAGAAAGTGGCTCCAATTTATTGATAAAATCTGTCGTGTCTTGTAAAAATGAGGGTACTTCCTGAATGAATGGTTTGAGGAAGTAGTCTACAAATTTAGAGATGGGTTCTAACAATGAATCGCAGCCTGAGACTATAGGTCTACCTGGAGGTGCAGACTCATTTTTGTGAATCTTTGGAAGGAAATAAAACAATGGAGTCCGTGGATTTTTATTCTGTAGGAATTTGAGTTCTTTTTTATTCAGAAATCCTTGTTCAAAGCCTTTTTCCAACAATGGGAACAGAGTGTTTTGTAACTCCACTGTTGGATCTTTGTTAATCTTTCGGTAGCAGTTCTTATCTTCTAGCTGTCTCATTACTTCCGAGGTATAGTCTGCACTATCCCACACAATAATTGATCCGCCCTTGTCGGCCTGTTTAATTATTATGGAAGTGTCTTTTTGGAGATTAGCTAAAGCTTGCATTTGGTTTTTTGTGGTATTAAACTTAACCCATCTCCTTTTCTTCTCCATTTCAGAGATGGATGACAAGATTGTTTTTTCAAACATAACGACTTCCTTCGGAATTTTGTTATTGGGGGGACAGAACGAGGATTTTTTCTTCAGGCCTGTGTTTTCAACTATCTATGTGTAGGGATTTTGTGCAAAAAAGGTTTTCAATCTGATCTTACGACAGAATTCAATTGCTTCCATCTTCAGTCTGACGAAGTTGGTGTTTTTGTAGGGACAAAGGATAAACCCTTTTCCAAGATACTTTGCTCCTCTTGCGTAAAATTTTCTTTGATAGATTATACACCAATGATGGTTCTAGTTTTTGTAATTCTGCCTTCTTGTGGACATCTCCCATGTTGGGTGTTGAATCTGACTCTTCCGCGAGCTCTCTGTTGTCCTCTGCCTAAAAAAGGAATTAATTGTTGTTGTTGTTGAGGGTTGCCTCTTCTATTATTGTTTCTGAATCCTTCAGTTGTCTCTCCCTCACTGCCACTTGAGGATGATGAGGTTTCTGAAAAATGTATAAAGTTTTTTGAAGATCTCCCTTGGTATTCTTGGAGGAATCTCCGTGAATCCACACGAAGGTAGAAGTCAGGCTGAAGGTACGGGTATACTCTGTCTAAGGAAAAGTTCTTTTTGTCCTTCTCAAATTTGTTTTCTTTTTGATTAACTGTATAGTCTTTGAACTCAGAAATCTCTTTCTCTACTTTCTCCAATAGTGCTTTTGAGTCCGTAATGATCTGATTTGTTTTTATCTCAGATTCTGGTAAGGCAATCTCTTCCAGTTGTTGTTTTGAAATGCGTTGCGCCGTTTCAACCGTTAAGACCATCAAATCTCTGCTGCACTTTGTCTCTATTAGACTATATCCTTTTTAGTATTGGGGGTCCTCTATGAAAATTACTGGGACGTTTTTAATTTGGAGTCCACCTGGAATAGTTCCTGCTTTCAGGTGTTGAATTAGAAAGTGCCCGTGTAAATCAGTTCTTATTTGTTTTTTCTTTAGCAGCAGTAGTTTGTCTGCCTCATTTTGATTTTTTGCTGAGGAACTTAATGTTGCTGATGCAAAGAGTGGGGGGGGCGTCTAGTAGTTTTCTTATGTGTTCTTCGCTGTAAGCGAAGGTATCATTTTCTGTCATACTCACATTCACTCATAAAATCTATCTTTTTTCAAAGAACACAGCTCTCATACAAAAATGGATAACCTTCTTCAACTACAAAAATAATCTTACCAAATACTAAATTATTAAACTTTGTTCGGCGCGGAAATGTGTCAGTGACACCTTGCACAAAAAACCTCGCAGAGAACCCTCTGCTAAATCCAAGTCAACAAAAACTAGGTTTAGGCATACATCAGTAAGGACTAGCCTCAAAACTTAAGTAACAACAGAATTACCAATACTGAGAAAGACTTTGTTGTCCGCCTTTCTTTAGCGGAGGATTATATTGAATGAAACAACATAAACCTTTAAACTATTTATATCACCTGTATATTTATTTCTTCAATTATTTCATGCGAAATTTTATTTTTCAGTTTTTTAAATGTTTTTTTAAGAGAATAAATTGCAAACATATAACTCAAGACAAACATTAGCTGTGAACATATAAAACTTTATCACTTCAGACACACACACACAATTTTTTGTTGTAACATACATTCATTCACATACCATACTGCGCAGTTTCACACATACACATTACCACACACCAATCGGCAATTGTTTTAAATTCTTCTAAGAAATATTTTCATAAGGGCCATAGAGATATTTTCAACATTAAACAAAAAGATGCGAATTTTGAAAGGATTATTTTAAACTGACAACAAAGTCTTTCTCAGTATTGGTAATTCTGTTGTTACTTAAGACTCTGCATCACAGCCTCACAGCTCCTGGGAGCTGAGGCAATGCCCCAACTACGTGACGCATCCTTGACTCCGGACTGTTAATCGCAAGCCCTTGTGAACAGAATCCTCTGCAACAATATGGGACCTCCCACTACAGCCTTGCCACATCTCAGAACTGGCGCATCACTTCAGCTGTGCAGACCATCTTCAACGTGGACCCTTGCAATGCTCCACAAACCAGGATTTAAGGTACTTTTTATAGCATGCCTAACTGGTTTCACTGTAGCTGTCCCACACTCCATCGCAGTTAACCTGAACTTGCAACTTTTTCCCGGTCTGGCGAAACTAGATATCCACAGTTGCCACTTTGGGATTAATGGCACCATTTTTACTGATCTCTTTAAAGCTGAATATCTCTGGTTCTACTGATTGTATTTGTGTCATGTTGGTGTTGTTTTATTTATTAAAATGTATGCTATTGTTCTAAACAGCTGTGTGATCCTTCTGTGGAGTGCTTTCACTGTGTTACACTTTGAAGTGTTGCACAAATACTTTACACATTGCCTCTGAGTTAAGCCTGACTGCTTTGTGCCAAACTACCCAAGGGTTGAGCGCAGTTGATTTAAGGTATGCTTGTGACTACAGCTTGATAAGCATTGTGGTTACTGCTTAAGTATGGTTGCACCCCACTCAAATAGTAACCCAATTTGGTACACCTTGTATTCCACAGCTCCGAGACCATTTATCAAACATAAGGTTCTTTTAGGATGGCGGTCCGAAAACCACCCCGACCATCATGGTAGCGGAAATCAACCGCCCGCCGGTACCGCAGCAAAACCGGCTGTCATATTGGGATCAACCCCCCAAAAAATCCAACCGCGGCGGAAAGAGGCAAGGAAAAACCGCCATAGCGGGCGGAGCTGGTGAAAAAACGTCTGCGACGGTCGGATTCACGTTGGAAACACACATAATCGCCGTCAGGCCTGCAGAGTAAGCGCCCGTGAAATTAGCATTCCCCCGATGTGACAGCGGTACGTTCCGCTGTTTCCGACCGCCATGGTCGCAAACAGTGATGAATGGGAGATCCGGCGGAAGAGCTGTAGCATAGCCACCGTGTGGACGATCTGTGACAAATATGATGGTCGACAAGAAAAAAATCACAAGGACACCAAGTGCACACAGCAAACCAGCCCTGCCCCCAAAAATAACTAACACACCCCATGGAAACTAAAAAAAATACAATTCACAGGACAACCCACACAACACACCTGACAGCAGTACCCCATTTTGATACACCCACATAGCTGAGTATAAAACCAGCCCCTTCCCTGACCACAATCCTTTGCAATACTCCAGAAGTGAAGGGCCAAACACCACAGCTGAAAGGAGAGGTAAATCAACAAACCATCACTACACACACCACACACATCACCACCACTACATCCACACCTGCACCTCTAACCCCTCTGCACATCACACACCATACACATCACCCCCACCCCCACCACTTACACACCTGCACCTCTAACTCCTTTGCACATGACACACCATGGGACCACAGAAAATCCCAAATACACAGAGAGTGAGTTCACAGTAATGGTAGAAGAGATAATCAAAGTAGAACCACAAGTGTTTGGTAACCTGGTCCAACAGACACCATTAGCCACCAGAAATCAAATGTGGCTAAGGAACATTAACAAGGTCAATGCAGTAGGGAACACCCCGCACAACAGACAGGAAATCATAAAGCGGTGGCATGACCTGAAGAGTGTTGTCAAAAAGAAGAGGAACAAGAACCGTGAGCTTGCTCAGAGGACTGGCGGTGGCCCTCCCATTGCACCCAAAACATTCACAGCATGGGAGGAGAAGGTGCTTGCCATACTGCATCCAGAGAGTCTCACAGGAATAGCAGGCTGGTAAGTAACAACAATTGTATACCATGTATACATTTGTTATACATATATTTGGCATAAATGTATGGGGAGAGGAGTTGGCCTAACGGTTAGTGCGCTCAACCACGGACCTGGGGAACTGGGTTCGTGTCTCGGTAATAACGCTGAACATCCTGTGATTCTGGGCAAATCACTTAATCTCCCCGTGCCTAACAAAAAAATGAATGTGTGTCCTAATGTAACGTAACTGGTGCTATGTAAAGAGCTCTGATACCTGATTGGATTCGGGTCAAGTTCGCGCTATATAAACCTCTGCAAAAAAAAAAAAATTACACTGCTATGTGCTGTCCAGCACAACTGCAAAACTGCATTTCCGAGGCCCAAGTACATTCATATGCACCACAATATCCAACACATGTCCCACATATGTAACATTCACTCCATCTGAATCACCCCAAAGGTAGCCAACATTTACAGGTTTGAATGTGTCCAGGCAACCAGCACTACAACTCCCACCAGGCCCCCCTGTCCCACCCCTGAGCAGTATGTAGCACTCCCCCCACACCCAAAAGCATGTGTCAGCCATTGTATGGTTCCCCCACACCTAACAGATAGGTAGCCATCTTCCCAGGGAGGGCTGTTTGGGGGTGGGAGGCCTGCACCACAACTCCCACAAGGCCACTCTGTCCCAAACCTGAGCAGATGTAGCACTCCACCACACCCAGACGCATGTGGCAGCCATTGTATCACTACAAACAAACTAACAGGTAGGTAGCCATCTTCCCAGGGAGGGCTGTTTGGGGGTGGGAGGCCTGCACCTCAACTCCCACCAGGCCACCCTGTCCCACACCTGAGCAGGATGTAGCACTCCACCACACCCAGAAGCATGTGGCAGCCATTGTATCAATACAAACAAACTAACAGGTAGGTAGCCATCTTCCCAGGGAGGGCTGTTTGGAGGTGGGAGGCCTACACCACAACTCCCACCATGCCCCCTATCCCACCCCTGAGCGGGTTGTAGCACTCCCCCCGAAGCATGTGGCAGTCATTGTATCACTACAAACAAACAGGTAGGTAGCCATCATCCCAGGGAGGGCAGTTTGGGGGTGGGAGGCCTGCACCACAACTTCCACCAGGCCACCCTGTCCCACACCTGAGCAGGATTTAGCACTCCACCACACCCAGAAGCATGTGGCAGCCATTGTATCACTACAAACAAACTAACAGGTAGGTAGCCATCTTTCCAGGGAGGGCTGTTTGGGGATGGGAAGCCTGCACCACAACTCCCACCAGGCCACCCTGTCCCACACCTGAGCAAGATGTAGTACTCCACCACACCCAGAAGCATGTGGCAGCCATTGTATCACTACAAACAAACTAACAGGTAGGTAGCCATCTTCCCAGGGAGGGATATTTGAAGGTGGGAGGCCTGTACTACAACTCCCACCAGGCCACCCTGTCACACACCTGAGCAGGATGTAGCACTCCATCACACCCAGAAGCATGTGGCAGCCATTGTATCACTACAAACAAACTAACAGGTAGGTAGCCATCTTCCCAGGGAGGGCTGTTTGGGGGTGGGAGGCCTGCACCACAACTCCCACCAGGCCACCCTGTCCCACGCCTGAGCAGGATGTAGCACCCCACCACACCCAGAAGCATGTGGCAGCCATTGGATCACTACAAACAAAACTAACAGGTAGGTAGCCATCTTCCCAGGGAGGGCTGTTTGGGGGTGGGAGGCCTGCACCACAACTCCCACCAGGCCACCCTGTCCCACACCTGAGCAGAATGTAGCACTCCACCACACCCAGAAGCATGTGGCAGCCATTGTATCACTACAAACACACTAACAGGTAGGTAGCCATCTTCCCAGGGAGGGCTGTTTGGAGGTGGGAGGCCTACACCACAACTCCCACCATGCCCCCTATCCCACCCCTGAGCAGGTTGTAGCACTCCCCCCGAAGCATGTGGCAGTCATTGTATCACTACAAACAAACAGGTAGGTATCCATCTTTCCAGGGAGGGCTGTTTGGGGATGGGAAGCCTGCACCACAACTCCCACCAGGCCACCCTGTCCCACACCTGAGCAGGATTTAGCACTCCACCACACCCAGAAGCATGTGGCAGCCATTGTATCACTACAAACAAACTAACAGGTAGGTAGCCATCTTTCCAGGGAGGGCTATTTGAAGGTGGGAGGCCTGTACCACAACTCCCACCAGGCCACCCTGTCACACACCTGAGCAGGATGTAGCACTCCACCACACCCAGAAGCATGTGGCAGCCATTGTATCACTACAAACAAACTAACAGGTAGGTAGCCATCTTCCCCGGGAGGGCTGTTTGGGGGTGGGAGGCCTGCACCACAACTCCCACCAGGCTACCCTGTCCCACGCCTGAGCAGGATGTAGCACCCCACCACACCCAGAAGCATGTGGCAGCCATTGGATCACTACAAACAAAACTAACAGGTAGGTAGCCATCTTCCCAGGGAGGGCTGTTTGGGGGTGGGAGGCCTGCACCACAACTCCCACCAGGCCACCCTGTCCCACACCTGAGCAGAATGTAGCACTCCACCACACCCAGAAGCATGTGGCAGCCATTGTATCACTACAAACACACTAACAGGTAGGTAGCCATCTTCCCAGGGAGGGCTGTTTGGAGGTGGGAGGCCTACACCACAACTCCCACCATGCCCCCTATCCCACCCCTGAGCAGGTTGTAGCACTCCCCCCGAAGCATGTGGCAGTCATTGTATCACTACAAACAAACAGGTAGGTATCCATCTTTCCAGGGAGGGCTGTTTGGGGATGGGAAGCCTGCACCACAACTCCCACCAGGCCACCCTGTCCCACACCTGAGCAAGATGTAGCACTCCACCACACCCAGAAGCATGTGGCAGCCATTGTATCACTACAAACAAACTAACAGGTAGGTAGCCATCTTCCCAGGGAGGGCTATTTGAAGGTGGGAGGCCTGTACCACAACTCCCACCAGGCCACCCTGTCACACACCTGAGCAGGATGTAGCACTCCACCACACCCAGAAGCATGTGGCAGCCATTGTATCACTACAAACAAACTAACAGGTAGGTAGCCATCTTCCCAGGGAGGGCTGTTTGGGGGTGGGAGGCCTGCACCACAACTCCCACCAGGCCACCCTGTCACACGCCTGAGCAGGATGTAGCACTCCACCACACCCAGAAGCATGTGGCAGCCATTGTATCACTACAAACAAAACTAACAGGTAGGTAGCCATCATCCCAGGGAGGGCTGTTTGGGGGTGGGAGGCCTGCACCACAACTCCCACCAGGCCACCCTGTCCCACGCCTGAGCAGGATGTAGCACTCCACCACACCAAGAAGCATGTGGCAGCCATTGGATCACTACAAACAAAACTAACAGGTAGGTAGCCATCTTCCCAGGGAGGGCTGTTTGGGGGTGGGAGGCCTGCACCACAACTCCCACCAGGCCACCCTGTCCCACACCTGAGCAGAATGTAGCACTCCACCACACCCAGAAGCATGTGGCAGCCATTGTATCACTACAAACAAACTAACAGGTAGGTAGCCATCTTCCCAGGGAGGGCTGTTTGGAGGTGGGAGGCCTACACCACAACTCCCACCATGCCCCCTATCCCACCCCTGAGCAGGTTGTAGCACTCCCCCCGAAGCATGTGGCAGTCATTGTATCACTACAAACAAACAGGTAGGTATCCATCTTTCCAGGGAGGGCTGTTTGGGGATGGGAAGCCTGCACCACAACTCCCACCAGGCCACCCTGTCCCACACCTGAGCAAGATGTAGCACTCCACCACACCCAGAAGCATGTGGCAGCCATTGTATCACTGCAAACAAACTAACAGGTAGGTAGCCATCTTCCCAGGGAGGGCTATTTGAAGGTGGGAGGCCTGTACCACAACTCCCACCAGGCCACCCTGTCACACACCTGAGCAGGATGTAGCACTCCACCACACCCAGAAGCATGTGGCAGCCATTGTATCACTACAAACAAACTAACAGGTAGGTAGCCATCTTCCCAGGGAGGGCTGTTTGGGGGTGGGAGGCCTGCACCACAACTCCCACCAGGCCACCCTGTCACACGCCTGAGCAGGATGTAGCACTCCACCACACCCAGAAGCATGTGGCAGCCATTGTATCACTACAAACAAAACTAACAGGTAGGTAGCCATCTTCCCAGGGAGGGCTGTTTGGGGGTGGGAGGCCTGCAACACAACTCCCACCAGGCTACCTTGTCCCACACCTGAGCAGGATGTAGCACTCCACCACACCCAGAAGCATGTGGCAGCCATTGTATCACCACAAACAAACTAACAGGTAGGTAGCCATCTTCCCAGGGAGGGCTGTTTGGGGGTAGGAGGCCTGCACCACAACTCTCACCATGCCCCCTGTCCCACCCCTAAGCAGGATAGAGCACTCTCCCACCAAAGCATGTGGCAGCCATTGTATCACTACAAACGAACTAACAGGTAGGTAGGCATATTCTCATGGAGGGCTGTTTGGGGGTGGGAGCTCTGCACCAGAACTCCCACCAGGCCACCCTGTCCCACACCTGAGCAGGATGTAGCACTCCACCACACCCAAAAGAATGTGGCAGCCATCGTAGTACACCAAACAAACATACAGGTAGGCAGCCATTGACCAAGGTTGTTCTGTTTGTATGTGGGAGGCCTGCACTACTACTCCCACCATGCCCCCTTGTTCCACAAATCATCAAGATGGAGCACTCACTCAAAACAAGAAGCATGTGTCAGCCATTGCATTGTACACTTCAAACTAACAGGTAGGTAGCCATCTTATTCTCTCATGTCCCACCCCTGAGCAGGATGGAGCCCTCCACCACACACACACAGAGATGTGTCCCAAATTCCGTCCAAATGTGAAAATATAACAGGTAAGTAGACAGTACATCCACCCAGCCACTCCTCTCAAAAAACATGGTGCCATATAACAACACCAGCCCTCTCATGTCACAAAAATACACACAGATCCTATTGCCACTTACAGTGTGCAGACAGCTAAGCGTATGTAACTGTTACAGCAACCAAAGCGTGACTCACATGTTGAAGAAAGTCTGTGCACAATCATGCACAGCACTGAATGCCATGTGTAAGTGTCATGGGTCCAGAACATCAAGGACCGTATGAAAACAAAGCAAGCATGGTCTTTAGTACAAATTGAGATTTGCACATGACAAAGGTATGCATGAGATAACAATGGCTAGTTCATGCTCAAATGTAACGTCTGCCAGGCAGAGTAATCAACAAAGATGCTTCACATGAAATCGTTGTGGAGCTAGTCGTTAGATGACAACATGTCCCTGTAATCACAAAATCTGCACGTGGGGCATGGTAGGTATTGACATGTCACACCATGGACAAGTAATGCATGTACCGCCACATCATGTCAGGATGCACAGTAGTGTGCAGACAAACAATGTGACAACTAGTAAACTGTGTGGTGTATAACCTGTGAATAAGATACATCTAACACCAAGCTTGAGGGGTGCACTTCTATGACCATTTCCTCTCTGTCCCACATGTAACCAAGAACTGACTGCAGAGGACAACAACAGCAACCTGCAGAGCCAGTCTCCCCCCCCCCCCCTCCCCCGGAACATGAACTCTCGGATGTTGACTCCCGGGATTCTGAGGACACTGTGCACGAAGCTGGCCAATCTGGTGTGCCAGGGCGTAACAGGTCCCAGGACCCCATTGTTCCACCCACCACATCTGCAGTCACACCAACTTCTCAGCAGACCTCTGCTGTAACGGCCTGTGTGTCCTCCCCCACCAGTGCTGCCTGCCCAGGGTGGAAGGGGCCAGAATGAGGAAGATTCATGCAAGCTCTTCCTGCTGATGAGGTCCATGGACACCATCATGGGCCGAATTGTGGACCTCTTGGGCCAGCTAGTGACAGTACTGAGGGACAGGCCTGCGCCACAACCCACACCTCCACCTCCCTCTGGTGGGCTGCAGGATGACAGTTCACCATCCTCCCCTGCGGACACCGAAAGGGGCCATCCTAAGAAATCCCTGGGAGCATCCTGTGGCAAAGCACCTTCCAAATGCCAGTCTCTGAGCCAGCCATGATGGCAACACTCTTCAATACAGCATTGACTTTTTGGACTGTCCTGACCCACACTGCTCTGTGAATGGCACCTGTCTGTTGGACTGGGTCACCACATTACTCCATTGTCTCATGTACCATAACTGACAACTCACTGATTCACTAATCACCTTATTGCAAGTATTCACCCCCTCACATGTCCCCATTGTAAATAAACACTCCTGTTGTTGTGTCTGCTCTGTGTTTATTCCAGGAAGTGCAGTCTTCACCATGATTACAATGTACCTGGAGTATGGAATGTATGTAGGCAAGGAGAGGCTGAAGGAACCTAGGAAAACACAACAGAACAATATTCTCTCGTCAGGTGTTGGCATCACAGCCATCACACAACACTTGTCATCAAGGTACTACAATCTGCACACATTACAATGAGCAACAATGCCAACATAAACATCCCGTAGATGTGACAAACTACCCTGTCCCAGAAACATCAGCAGCCACCACTGAGTCAACAACCGGCTGCAGTCACAAAGCAAACATACACCTTGCCAACAACAGCTTCCTCAGCAGACAATGGGTCCCTTGCACATTGTCACTCACCTTCAAGTGAAGTAGTGGTTGATGAGCTGTTGACACAAGTCGACACCTTCGTCCTCTCCACTATCCTCGTCACTGGACATGGGTTGGTTTGCAGGCGGGGGCCTCGGCTGCTCATCAGTGTCCAGGAGCAGGGGGATCTCCTTGCGCAAGGCCAGGTTGTGGAGCATGCAGCATGCAACTGCAATCTGGCACACCTTTTTGAGCGAGTACATCAGGGCACCTCCGGTCTTGTCCAGCCAGCGAAAGTGTGACTTGAGTAGACCAAAAGTACGCTCCACCACACGACGGGTCCTCCCATGGGCATAATTGTAGCGGATTTTAGCCAGGGTCCTGGGATTCCGCAGTGGGCTCAGCAACCAAGGACGGTTGGGATATGCAGAGTCACCTAGGTGCGAGATACACAGACCTACTTTGTAACACAACAGTGGCAGAGGACAGCATGTCACACACACAGCACGCTAATTGACTCTGCATACTCACCCACAATCCATGCACGCTCAGAAAGCAGATTAGCCATCAGCTGTGGTACAATGCTGTTACACATGATGTGTGAGTCATGGGCCGATCCTGGAAATTTGGCACACACGTGCGAGATGATCATATCCACCTGGCACACCACTTGCACATTTATGGAGTGGAAATGTTTCTGATTCCTGTAGATGTGCTCACATGCATGTGGTGGAACCAGCCCAACATGTGTGCAATCAATGGCACCAACAACATGGGGGATGTGCCCAAGGGCATAAAAATCACCCTTAACATCCGCCAATTCATGCCTCCTGGGGAAATGGATATATCTGTCCTTGTAGATGATCATAGTGGACAGGATATCCTGCAGCACCATGCTGAACATAGGTTCCGACATACAACCTGCGCAGGACACCGTGTGATGGAATGATCCAGTAGCAAAAAAATGCAGGGTCACCATCACCTTAGACATTGGGGTGAAAGCAGTTGGATATGTTCTGCGAAGCTGCAGGTGGGGCTCCAACATAGCACATAGGTCTTGTAGGGTGTCTCTATCCAGAGGGAATTTCCATATGACCTCCTCATCCTCCATGTCTGCCAGCACTGTGAAGGGACAATGCACATTTGGTCTCCTCCTAGGTGAGATGAAAGGGGACACATGTCAATGCAATACACCATGAGATGTGTACAACACGTTTTGACAGACACAACGCCAACAATGACTGTCATCACAGTTGAGCTTACAGCACACCTTACATGTAGGGACACATTCAGCCCCACTACACGTACACTTGGCCACGTTTCACACAGCAAGCACCTCCAAAACAATATATGACTATGTTAATGCCCAAAGGGATATGGCCACATCTTGCATAAGCAGCCCTGAGAGTATTTCATACAGCATATGTGTGAAACTACAACACTACTGTCTCATACCTAGCTGCAGTACCTGCCACACCTTCAGGCATAAGTCAAACAGGGCACACATCAACAACACAATGAGCACAGTCTGTGCGAAAACAAGTGTGTGCATGAGCCTAGAAAAGTAGACAGTCAAATCAGCACATTGTTCAGTAAGTCATTCATCACTGTGAGTTGCTCAGCCCTTTCTCACATCGACATGTGTACCCATTGGAGGGTCCATCACAACATTGTTCTGAGGGCATTCCTAGCAATATCACAAGTGACATGTGAGGGAGTACATGACAATGTTCAAAATCATAAACACAAACATGTCATGTGTAGTCAGCAGTGGGGTGAGTGTAACATTGGCATTGTGTGCACAATCATCTGCCATTAATCATGTGGCCACTGGGCACTGTTGAGAACAGCCCATTGGCCATTCACACAGCATGATGTGTCCATAGGTGCTGTCAAAGTGCTCCGCCACCCAAATCACGGTCATTCATATTCATGCATGGCACAGGTATCGCCACAGCTACCGCCTGGCCCCTGCGGTGTGTCACCGCCAATGCCCAAATCACAATTGCGGTAGTGATAGGCATATAAACATGGTCAAATGGTGTTTGGCATGCTCTGCCACCCAAATCACAGCCAGTCTAATCAGTGTATGGCACACATAGTGCGGTAGCTACTGCCTGGCCCCTGCGGTGTGTCACCACCAATGCCAAAGCGACACTTGCGGTAGTGATAGTGGTATCAGTATTGCCCAATGGCGGTTGGCGTGCTACGCCACCCAAATCACGGTCAGTCTAAGCAATGTATAGCACACATATTGCGGTAGCTACCGCCTGCCCCCTGCGGTGTGTCACCGCCAATGCCAAAGCCATACTCACTGTAGTGATAGTGATATGAGTATTGCCAAATGGAGGATGGCCTGCTCCGCCACCCAAATTACGGTCAGTCTAAGCAATGTATGGCACACATATAACCCTGGGTGGAGGACTACACTACGCTCCTGTAGTTTGCGCAACTACGCGCTACGCGAATTGCATGTAGCACAGTGCAAACATGTGTAGCGTAGCAGACATTTTTTGCTTGTTCGCGGCCCTCAACGTCAAGTTGGCGACCGCAAGCGAGCAAAATAACATCCCAGCGAGACTTTTTCCTCGTTCGCGATCAGCAACATCAAGTTGCCGATCGCGAGCGTGGAAAGTAAACCTCCCGGCGAGATTCTCAACACAGGGAGGTCAGGTTTCTCATTGCGAGTGGTCGCGTAGCTCGCAACCGCTCACGATGAGAAACTACCAGTACAAATCTGCTCGAGCGGCAGAAAATGACAGCTTGCACTGTGCAAGATGCCGTTTGCAATGGTTGCACAGTGCGGACAAGCATCCGGCACTGTGCAATCAGTGTGAACAGCATTTTGCACAGTGCACTACGCAGTTTGCGTAGCTACGTGTAGCTTGCGTAGTGCGAAGTGCACTTCGCGTAGCTATGCGTAGAGCTACTACACAAACTACGCCCAGGGTTACACACATATCGTGGTAGTCACTGCCTGGCCACTGCGGTGTGTCACCGCCAATGCCAAAGTCACACTCGTGGTAGTGATATGAGTATTGCAAAATGGCGGTTGGCATGCCCCGCCACCCAAATCACGGTCATTTGTAGCAATATATGGCACACATATCACTCTAGCGACCGCATGGCCCCTGCGGTGTGTCACCGCCATGGCCCATGCCCTCACAGCCAATGCGAACCGCAGTCGAGGTAGACTAATGTAATTTTGAAAATCGCAGTAGGCATGCTCCGCCACCGCGGGCCGGACATTGGAGGCAATTGAAAGTACCACGGTAGCAACTGCCTGGCCCCTGCGGTGTGTCACCGCCATGGCCCATGCCCTCACAGCCAATGGGAACCGCAATCGCAGTAGACTAATGCAATTTTGAAAATCGCGGTAGGCGTGCTCTGCCATTGTGGGGCCAGTCATTGGATGCAATTGAAAGATGCACAACCGCGCTACCGACTGCCTGGCCCCTGCCATGTGTCACCGCCATGGTCCATGCCCTCACAGCCAATGGGAACCGTAATCGCGGTAGACTAAGGCAATTTTGAAAATCGCGATAGGTGTGCTCTGCCACCGCGGAGCCGGTCATTGGATGCATTTGAAAAAGGCTGACCTGGAACATCAATTGCAGCAGCTTAGAACCACTGAAACTAACCCAGGGGTCTATATATGTGTGGGAGAGAGCCTCACATTTCCACAGCTCACTGAGCTTGCTGCCTGCCACCCCTCACCACCAACTGCTGGTGTTGCAGTCTCCACGGCTTGCTGTCTGCCAACTCCTCAACACCAACTGCTACTGCTGCTGCTGTCTCCAGGGCCTGCTGCCTGCCACCCCTCAACACGAACTGCTGCTGCTGCTGTCTCCAGGGCCTGCTGCCTGCCACCCCTCACCACCAACTGCTGCTACTGCTGTCCCCAGGGCCTGCTGTCTGCCACCCCTCACCACCAACTGCTGCTGCTGCTGTCTCCAGGGCCTGCTGCCTGCCGCCTCTCACCACCAACTGCTGCTGCTGTCTCCAGGGCCTGCTGCCTACCAGCCCTCAACACCAACTGAAAACAGTGATGGCGAGGACTGAGAAGATCTGGGCCAGTCCCTTCACCACAGAGGAGATGGAGGTCCTGGTGGATGAGGTGCTCACACAGTATGCAAAGGCTAAATAGCGCTCCACATTTCATGGTAAATCTTTCAGAGTGGGAGTGAGAGTGCAGGAGGGGCACACATGAAGTTGATCTGCTGCAGTATGTGCCTGAGAGTGTGGGGTTGTGTTATGCACTGCCAAGCATGCTGTCTCCAGGGGAAAGGGGTGTCTAGCCTATTTCACACATTTCACTGCCTGCACATCACGATTGGAGGGACAGGTATTGTTTTGTCAGCCATACAGTGACGGAGCAAGTTGGTTATGCAGGAGTCAGGACAGAAATTGCCTGTGTGAATGGATGTGTAGGTCACTGATGTTCTTCACAGGCTTATCTGTGGCCTTACCAAGGGTTTACCTCCAGAGGGTAACGATGGAAGTGTGTCAGTCTCAAAATTCACATTATGTATAGTTCAGCACTATGCTCAGGACTTAAATGCCAGAGGGTGACACTCTTGGTGGGAATTCACCGAGAACACAGCAGATTGTTGTACTATTCTTTCAGAGCCCCTTCCATTTCCACCAGCATGTGTACTGACTCACATGTGTAGGCACTGTTTACGCTCTCAATTTGTCCCTTCATGTGAAATTTCAGATGCCCCACGTTGGACCGCAGTGTGAGCCCACCTGGCCTGCCCAGTCACTGCCAAATCTGACAAGGACACATCACTGGATGTACAGAGTGAAACATATTGTTTGCCTGCTAGACTATCCATCAAAGAGACATCTCAGACCTGTAGATTGCACACAACAGGCCTTGTGTGAAGGGTGTGAGATTGTGAGATCATTTCCCTAAATGTGACCCCCATGACACAGTGAGACATTCACAGGGCAAGGACATTAGGGGCTGCTCTGTGTTGGACACAGTGAGTCTGCCCCAAAACATCATTAACAATGTGATGTATGTCTTGCCCACCCGCAAACTGGATAGAATTTGGGGGCACCCTACACATAGCTTTCTGTGCTGGCATCCTGCATGTGCATGAGATGGGCAAGTACTGAGTCCACACTCATACCTACATGCATTTTCGTCTGATTCTCCCATGCAAATGTACTATGTGATAAGCTGTATTGTCTCTGCTAGATATATCTGTGAAGTTGTGCTGAATTAGTATCATGTTCTTGTACTGAGAGGTATTGGTACATAACCCTGTGTCACTGATTTTTCTCCCTCTTGTCTCCCATGCCTGCAGCTCAAAGTCCACCAGTGTAAGGCCGTGTGGAGGGCCATTGCACGCAAGGTGCAGGCTCTGGGTGTCTCCAACAGACGGCGCACACACTGTCACAAGAAGTGAGATGACATCTGCTGGCTGAGTAAAAATGAGGCAGAGATTACACTGGGGCTGATACCTTGGACTGCCAGGTTAGCGCGAAGGAGCATGACACCACTGATGGTCCGCTTCTTAGCTGTGATACAGCCTGAGCTGTATTCACGTTTGAAGGACCATCCGCAGCAAGCTGGGGGTGAGTATTCTGTGAAGGGGGACTTTGGTTATGAGTGGCTGCATGTGTTCCAAGCCTAGGCCAGTGCTGGGCTCTGTGATGTTGCTAGTGTGGTGCAATGGCATGTGAGTGGCCTCTGTGTTGGGTGCAGCTGTCATGCATTTTCCCTACCTGTACTTTCTCCTGTCATTGGAGTAATGCCCCTTGACATTGCATTCTGAGTTGTGGCCTTCTGGCATCATCTGCATTGGTGTAGTCAGGGACATCCCATGGAAGGGAATGGATGTGTGCATCATCTGAGTGTGAGTGTTACTGCACAGGGTGGTTTGCGACATGGGGATATCATCATCTTGTTTTGTGCTTAGCTTGCATATGATGGTTGTGTTAATGCCACCGAACTAACCCTACATCTCTATTTATTGCAGCATCTACCGTGGCTACAGAAGGGCAGGGGACTGACACCGGTGGTGATGCATCTAGCACAACTGCTACACACGAGCCCAATGACACTGATGTGACCACAGCCTCGGAGGGGGACAGGAGTCTGCTGGAGGAATCACTGCCAGAGACACCAACCTCTATGTCATCTGATGCCAGCGGTGAGGCATCCATGTTGGCGGACACAGGGAGCGGGAACTCTGCATCCTCTTCTACCACACAGCGTCCAGTGTCCACCCTCCCAACTACTTCCACTAGTGGTGCCTGTGTTTGCACCAGTAAGACGGGAAGAGTGTCTTTCACCCCAGGCACTGCTGCCCCTGCCCCTGTCTCCCCTGCTGCCATCAGTGTTGAGGCTGTGGACCTTTTGCATCAGCTGTGTATGGGACAGACAACTCTCATCAATCCCTTCCAAGATCACGACAAAACATTAGCACAGGTAGTTGCTTTCATGGAGAGCATGCACTCTGACGTTGCTGGGCTACACTGGACTGTCCAGTCTTTGTCCTCCGCAGTGACGGCAGCTATTCAGCTGGCACAGTCTCAGAGTCCAGGTCCAGTCCCTTTGTCCACACCCATGCCAGTGGCTACACCTGATGATGGTGACCACACACCACAGACCTCAGGTTCACGATACAGCACACTCAGCAGCCCAAGCGGGGCAGAGCACAGACACCATCTCCACAAAAAACAAAAGCCACCCCAGAACGCAAAGGCAAAAAGCCAAGAAGCAGGCCTCAGACTCACATGCCTCAGAGGCATCCCCAGCCAAGGACTCTCCTGTCCTCAAAGTGTCTCGCAAAGAAAAGCAGTCATTTCCAGTTCCTGCTGTGAAGCTGGTGCCAGCTAAGGGTCCACAGAAAAAGGCAGCTAAGGCTGATTCACCCACAACCTCAGCTCCCATCCATGGGGTTCACCTGTTCAACAGGCGATGGGGAGAAAATGGCAAGCCAGGCCAAGCGTACCTCCGGATCAAGCAGGTCCCCAGAGGGAGGGCCACCGTCTGACCCTGGTGCAGCTTTGTTGGAGAGTGTGCCTGTTGTTGCTGCAACAACTACCACTCCTCCCACCAACAGACCTCCATTTCAAGTCTCCAAGAAGTGGAAAGTCACCCCTCCACATTCTCCCTCCACACTGTGTCTCATGGCAGCATGACTCCACCTCCACATGCCACTTTGCCACAAGGTCCAATCTGCCCTTCGTCTTCTAAAGGCACTGATGCCTCTACCTAAGCTGGGCCTCTGTCTCCCCGGTCCAGTCCTACAACTTGCTCCAACACTCAGCCACCTCCCTATCTGACTGACAGCCAAATCTGAGTCCAAATCCCCCTTACACACCTGTCTCTTCCACAGCGGTGCCTGGACTGGCCATTGTTATCCCCCAAACTGTTTTGCTGACCATGGCATTGTACTGTCTCACACATTCCCTGTGCAGATTCTCATGTGTACTTACTCTGCACTTTCTACTGGCCACTGACCTTGTTGCTCCTTGCTGTGTTAAATTATTCCGTGTGCAGCTTCTCATGGACATACTCTGCACTTTGTACTGACCACTGGCCTCGTTGCTCCTTGCTGTGCTAAACTATTCCCTTTGCAGATTCTCATGTACTTACTCTGCACTTTGTTCTGGCCACTGGCCTCGGTGCTCCTTGCTGTGGTAAACTATTCCCTGTGCAGTTTCTCACCTTGTTGTTCCTTGCTGTGTTAAACTATTCACTGTGCAGCTTCTCATGTACTTACTCTGCACCTTGGACTGGCCATTGGCCTTCATGTTCACTGCTGTTTGCCCCTTCCCTGTGCAGGATCTCATGTACCTCATCTGCACCTTGGACTGGCCACTGGCCTTGCTGTTTGCCCCATCCCTGTGAAGCTTCTCATGTACTTACTCTGCACCTTGGACTGGCCACTGGCCTTGATGTTCACTGCTGTTTGCCCGTTCCCTGTGCAGGATCTCATGTACCTCATCTGCACTTTGTCCTGGCCACTGGTGCCTATCTGTGTAATATGTGAATAAAGACAGTTACACCTGTTGTCTGCCATTTCAGTGTCCTTGCTAAATAAAGGGTTTTCTGTGTGGGTATGGTTTACTGTGACACATGCCGTATATGCCACTTCAACATTGCCAATGGCTTGTTTCATTTTGCCAGGGTTTTACAGAGGTGACAGGCACTTCAGTTCTTCTTGACTCTGAGGCTTGGGGGTGCAATGATGTTGGTTTGTGATGAACTACTGTTAGCATATTCACTGTTAGAATAGGTTAGCTATTTTGTACACATGTCATGTTTGTATGCACTGCCAGCACAAAGTGGGATTCTATCCACAGTATTGCAGGCTGGCTGGCCAGGGTCATCATGTCTGTGTGATCTTTCTTGATGCGTGCACAGCAGTGTTGGTGTATGGTCATCTTGTGAGGGCCAGGCATCCTAGTCACATGGGTAAATTTCATGGTGTGCACTTGGGTGGTCAAGAAGTGTGCAGTGTGAAGGGGGTGACTTTGACAGTGGTGTTTATGTGTGTGTGCCCCTGCAATGTCAACTGCACACATGTGTCACCCAGGAGTTGAGTGCCTGTTATTTGAATTGGTCAGCCCTATGCTTGTGATTGTGTGCACATGTGGGAGTTGTAGGTTGTGCACTCTGCAGTGTGTTGGTGGGTCTGTGCACTTCTGTGGGACACCTACTAGTTATTGGTGGCAATTGTGAGTATGCAGAGTGTGTGACTGGCAAGTCAGTGTTGTGTTTTGTTGATCAGCCATGTGTCTTGATACTGTTTGTACTCACTGTGCAGTCCTGCTCAGCCACACTGACATTGTAGGTGTGTTTTCTCATGCATTGCTGTCACTTGGGGCTTTTTGGCTCAAATATGGCATGAGGGGTGTGGAGTCATACCATCCCCTATCTGTGCTTCTGATGCCTACCCATTGTGAGTCTGCACTCCATCTATTTTTGTATGCGGCACACCTATCCACTACTAGCGTACATACCACTTCACTCTCATGTCAGCTGTCCCCTTGGGTTGCCAGTGTGTGTGCCTCCCCATCAGTTCTTTTGTTACACTATGCTTTGTGATTCTGATCTGTGCACAGGACCAATGTGCCACTCAGGACAGATTCCAAATTGGTTATATGTGATTTTCTTGTCTTGTTTTGCAGCCATGGTTGCTCATATGCAGTTCTACTATGTGTGCTGCACAGTCCTCTGGTCATGTTGTTGTCACCAGGGAGTCCCAGACTTGTGCATCTGTGGGTGTTGGGTTAGCTGTATGTGTGTTTGCTGAGGTACTGCTTCACTTCCTGAGTGTGATGTTGTTTGTGTATTGTGCTGATTAGTGTTGTGTGGGTTCATGTTGTGTCACTCATATCTGTGTGGGACTGGTATGTTTGGTGTGCACACACTGCTTGTCATGCATGCAGTGCTGTGAGTGTATTGTAGTAACCAGGCAGAAGCAAGGAGTTGAAAGTTGGTTATTTATGTGGCTACATAGACAACAGAGCCCTTGGACCAGCTCTGCCAACAGCTTCCCAAAGGATGACAGTAAAGCAGGTTGCTAGGACACTAGCATTCTAAAGACAACTACATCATAGGACATGTTTAAAGGAACATCACATTATATTGAGATACATCACAACATGTATGTTGCCTTTTCCTTGCCTGGTGTGCACCCCCTGATGTCCTGCTGTGTTTGCAATGTGATGGATTCGCATGTGCATCTGTTGTGTGTTTGATGTGGATGTGTGCAGTGTTTGGGCTGTGTTGTCTCTGGCAGCTGACATATGCTCTGTGTGTGTTGTTGTATTTGCATGTCAGTGTGTGTGTGCTTTGTTAGTGTGTTGTGATTCATTCAGAAGTGTGTTTCCAGTGTAGTGTGCATTACTTGTGTGTCTGTCACATGCACTTAGGGCTATTTTTGTTCCTGGGCTTGTTTTGGGTTCATCATTGGGGTTTTCTCCTCTCATGTGTGAGCTGTCATTTGTCAGGATTGTGCATGTGCATGCATGTGGTACACTATAACACCATGTTGTTTTGATGGGTGGTGTGGTATGTCTGTCTATGTTTCATTGTAGGCCCATTGGTCCCAGTTAGTGTCCATGATTGTTTTGAGATGAAGCACTTCTTGTCTGTGTTGGGATATGTTGTCTGTGCATTGTTCCTGACTGATGAGGTTGTGTTCTCCTGTTCTGTCTGGGCTCCCATTGCCTTTCTACAGTTTTGCTGCACAGGTCAGGTCTGATCTTGTTGTACTTCTGTGTATGTTGTTATTGAGTTTTGTGTTTGGCTGTTGTTTTTGTGCCAGCATTGGTTCAGGCATCCATGAGTGAGTGTGTGATGTTTGTGGATGCCCCCCAGGGAGTGTGATTGTTTGTCAGTGTATTGACTGGAAATTGTTGGCACCCTTCTGTGTGTTTGACACTGGTGTTGTGTGCTGCAGGTGTGAGGTTGGGGGAAATGTGTGAATGACCCTACTTGTGTTTGACAGTTATTGTCCTGCTGACACACACCTGTCAAGTAGTTGGATACAGATGTGTGGCTGTTCACTGTTTGACTTCAGAGACTTTCTTTCATTCCTGGGTCTGTACATGGTTTGCCTTGCTGTCTCCCTGAGTTGTTGCACAGAGGTGACTGTGGTTTGATTTCACTCACTGGGCCAGCCGTGTGTGATTTGATGGGCTAAAGGTGTTGTTATATGTTTCTTATCTTGCATGTGATGTACACATGCTTAGTGGCTGGCTCCTTGGTCTTCCATTTGTGGGCACCTCACTTTAGCTTTCCTATTTGTTGTCCTCCATTGATACTGACATCTGTTTTAAGTATGTGGCTGTGTGTCAGTGTGGGGTATGTCTGTGTGACTTGACAGGCTGTGTGTCCAGTTGGCTGATTGTTCCTGTGATGTATGTGTGCTCATTTTGTGCTTGGACTCAGTTTTGTTGCCATGAGTGTAGTGTAGGTGTGGTGTGATGGCTGCGCTAGCCCTGTGCTTTTGTGCTGTGTGTTCCTCTGCAGCCACCTACTGAGGATGTCTCCCTAGTTGCTTGGTGTGTGGTGCAGGGTGTGGGTTCAACTGGGTGGTGATTGTACATATGGGAGCACAAGAGAGGCACATGACATGTCCCTTCATGTGTGTGGAGGCTGGAGGTTTGGCCCTATGATCTTTCTGCACTCCCCATGCCTGGCGCTGGCCCTGCTTTCTGCATTGTGCACATGTTTTCCCACACTTTCACCGCTGCTGTGACGTGACTGGGACATTGCATCAATATCGCGGTTGGTGGGTGACCTGGATGCGGAGAGGTGATTTTGTGACAGGTAAGACATGTGTGGGTACACTTGTGGATGTGTTCCTGTCCCCACCAGTGTGTCTGGTGTGGACAGGAACTGTATATCAGCCCTGGAGTTGTGTGTTGTGGTTGTGTGCGGAGTTGTGGGTTTGCGTACCTGCATCGTCGTCCGCGATGGTCCATAACTTACTGGTAGTGTATCAGGTACAGCACCGGGAAGCCGTGTAGAGCTGGATCCATTGTGGTCGGGACCGGGTGAAAGGGACCGGGAATCTGGTTTTGCGCTCCGCTGTTGTGCTTCCACCGTCTCTGGTTGTGGGGTTTCTCCTCTGCGGTGCGACTGGCTGTTTGGGGCATCCTGATTTGTACAGCAGACGGGATGTCATTCGCACGGCGGTGAGTCTCCATTGGCTCCCACTTCTGCTGTGGTGAGCGCACTTTGATGGCGGTTCGCATCCACGACAGCGGACGGGTAATGGGATATGTTTGGCCATACTAATATGGCAGGCGTGAGGACCGCTGCTGGCTTGCGGAAAAAAGCATTTTCCACTACCGGCAGCACCGCGGTGGTGCCTCCGCCCTCCATCATAATGGGCCCCATAGTTCTTTATGTCACTCAGTATCACTGTCCATCGTGACCTTTACCTCATCCATATTTTGTAGGCTGCAGTTCTGTGTAAAATTCAGTGATGTGCAGTGGGGCATACTCTAACCTCTTGCAACTGAAACCATTTACAGCACTAGCAATCCTGCCCTTGCCACAAGCAGGGTGGCATGTCTATGCCCCTGGGATTGTGATGCAGCTAAACTCAGAGCTAGAGTCAGGTAAGTAATTTACTACCATGTTATCAGACACTTTAGGGCAACTATGTCCTACACAACATCCACCCTGCATACAAAGTTAAAGCTTAAACCATGTTCACCATGACTAATTTTGGAATTAAAGAAGTTTGTCATATATAAAAGACCACATTTCATTGTCGACACCAATGACAGTTGAATAAAAATCACATGTATACACAATCTTTTTCCCACAGTTATGGATCTTACTTTAGGGTGGATGACCTACCATAATCAGAGAAAACCAACGTGTCCGACAAGTAGTCATCTCTGCAAGCCAAGATGATAAAGAGATTGAGGGATCTGATTCACAAAGGGCTTCCGCACTTGTGTCTCTGTACTGTGGGCAGAATTCCTGCAATGAGCACTCTTGTGGTGGAGTTTCCACCCCGATTGTGGATACTCCTCCACGACTGATTGACCTCGCAATGAGTGCAGAGGCCCTTTTCTAAATCATGTCCATTGCCTCTGACAGAAGCAACCATTGAGGGTCTTAACACTACCTAGCAATTATCAATCATCCAAGACTTCCAGGCACATTGAGACTAATCATGTTGCCTCATGTGGAACTCTTCCACAGGTCCTTAGACCCTGTTGACACTTGTGGACCATCGGAGGAGGTGGTACTAGTTGGCAATGAATGAGCAAGTATGCATGGGAAGCATAATCACCTAGAATTAACAGGTAATGTAAGATCACATTGATAGGCATAGGCAACATGCCATTTCTGCACTAGTGAGCAGTGTGAGAGGTCGGTATTTGTGGGCAGCAGGAGATCTTAGCACATTCGGACAGTGTAAGGAGATGACACTGATTGAAGATGTGATAACTTGATATGGTTAAACATTTTTAAGAATTTGCACTGGTGGGAAATGGGGGTTTATAACAGTACTAAACAGTGTGAGGAAAAATCACTTTTGGTAAGCCAGTATAGTTGCACTGTTGGAAAGTTTGAGGAGGTGGCACTATTTGGTATTGTCAGGAACAATTACTGGCGGGCCATGATAGAAGGCGGTAGTAATGTGCAGCATTAGGAGGTAGCACTGATAGGTGGAGGAAGAAGATCAACTTCATAACAATTATGCCATATAGTACTTGGTAGGTGATGGGGGTATGGCCCTGGAAGTGAGTATGGGAACCTGCCACTCTTATGCAGTTTGAAGTTTGAAGGGAAGGCATGGGTGGACTGTATAAAGAGAACAAACTGCCAGGCAGTGTGAGAATCAGGCACTCATGCATAGTGTGAAGAGTCGACACTCAAGGATTGTACAGAAATGGCACTGTTCAATAAGTGCAGAGATCTGGAGTTCAGATTAATACAGTTCAATAAGTGCCCAGACAAATTCCCTTTATCTCAAGGGCTTCGGTCTGTCGCTGCCCAGCTTACTCATTTGCACTTAAGGCAAGAGAAAGGTCTCTCCATCTCTCCTGGGGCCATCTTAGCACAAGGTGTTGCGGCGTGTGTTTGGGCCTTGCCTACTCTAATGAGCACCTCTCTAGAGTAGCAGATATGGTGGCTGGAGCCTGACAGAGAAGAGACACGGTTCCTGGCCCCTAGTCCCATTCAGGCACGGCCTTCGGCTCGCCAGCAGCAGGCCCGCCGCGTGTGTCTACTGCGCGTCCGCGCTGCTGCCGTGCTTTTGAATCCCCTGGAGCTCGACATCTAAACCGCTGACCCTCACACAATTGTGTAACTAGAACTTCCGGTGGCGCTGCCCTCTGGCTGCAGTCACAGCTCCCCCCACAAAATGCACGGTACAAGTAGTTCAAGTAAGTTCAATTTTAAATTTAGTGAAAGTTGAAACGAATATTTGTGTTGAATACAATAACACAGAACAGAATGCATATGTAAAATTCAATCACAAGAATAAAGTTTAGCAGTTCAAATATCGAATGGGTATTAGCAAAAAAACAATAGAGCAAGTATTTGATTTAAATCTCTTAAAAACTAATTCGGCACAGATTACGGCTATCCTTAGCACTCCAGCGCTGCAGCCCTGCTTTTAAATCCCCCGGCAATCAGCATCTAGACTACCGGGGTGAACGGTCAAAATATCGACTTTTTAATATCGACCTACATTAATATTGAGTTTTAAATATCGTAGGGACAGACTATCGACATCAAGAATATCAACTACCAGAATATCAAACAGAAGGTAAGAAATATCGATGTTGCAAATATTGAAGTTAGTAATATCGATAGCAAAATTATCGATGTTAATAATATCGATATTTAAATTAGTGTTATTTATTTTAGTATGTATTGTATATGTATGTGTTCCAAATTTTTTGTTAAGCATTGTACTGTTTTTTTAAATATATGTATACATTATTTAGAAATTAGTACATTTTTTTAAAGTAAATTATGCGTTTTAGTACCGTAACGGGTTGTGGGTTTATAGGGGAATAGGGTGGGAAGTAATTTAATTTTAATTAAGTAATTATTAATTTTTGTTTATTGGTATTAATAATTTATTTATTGTTAATTAATTACGAATTGGTAATTAATTTGTATTAATTGATAATTATATTAATTGTATTAATTTATTATTGGAGCGGGTTGTGGGTTTATATGGGAATAGGGTGGGAAGTAATTTAATTGTAATTAAGTAATTATTTGTTTTTAAATTATTGATATTAATTAATTGTTAATTAATTATTATTTGGTAATTAATTTTTATTAATTGAAAAATATATTAATGGTATTAATTTATTATTGGAGCGGGTTGTGGGGTTATATGGGAATAGGGTGGGAAGTAATTTAATTGTAATTAAGTAATTATTTGTTTTTAAATTGGGTACTGATAATTATTTGTAAATTAATTATCAATTGGTTATTGATGTTTATTAAATATTATTTATTGGTTTTGATGATTAATGTATTGTTAATTAATTATTAATTGCTAATTAATTTTTATTAATTGATTAATTGAAAATTAAATTAAGTGTGTGAAATTTTATGTGGAGTGTGTTGTGTGTTTAATGTGGAATAGGGTGGGAAGTAAATTGATATTATTAAAGTAACTATTACTTTTAATTTATTTGTAGTTTTTATAAATTTTTAATTTGTTAATAAATCAGTATTTAATTACAATAATTATATGATTTATAAGTATGTTATTTTTAACAACGACGGTATCCAGCGCTTTCTCTACTGTTGCACTCACTGGAGTGGGAATAGTAATTTTTACCCCTACGCTTTCCCTACTGTTACACTCTCTGGAGTGGGAATAGTAATTTTTACCCCTACGCTATCCAACACTTTCCCTACTGTTGCACTCACTGGAGTGGGAATAGTAATTTTTACCCCTACGCTATCCAACGCTTTCCCTACTGTTACAGTATGTGGAGTAAGTATATATATTATTTTATATGTATATGTTTAATTTATTTTAACATTATGGGGCCGATTCCGATTCCGTCCGCAAAACTAACCAACCGACACGAACCCGGACTGAATACCGACCGACACGGATCAGCGCCGTACGACCCGTGCAGTACGATGCAACGCAAGTGAATTACAACCGACACGTATGGAATACAAGCCGTACGACCGAGCCAGAGGGAGATCGGGCCGGAAAACCAACGCGATTTTCTACAACCAACACGAACCCGGTATCAACCCGACCGACCCGTACCCGCGATGTACGATTAGTGCAGTAGGATGCAATGCGTGTAAAACCAGACCGACTCGCAGGGAGACCAAGCCGCATGACCGACACGCACAGACAACCCAGCACACAAGCAATAGAGACCGCCGCGAATGACGCCTACCAAACAGAGAAGACAGGCAGCGTGAACGAGGCGGAGAAGCCCGCACGAGACAACAGCAGCGTCCATTTCCATCACATGACGTCTCCTACATGCCTACAAAACACAGAGGAAAAAACACAAAAAAAGGACCAAACAAGCAATGACTAAGCCAATAAATACCCAACACAAATTAATTGGACAAAGACACACCCACAACTACAACTATATAAAGGACTACAAATCACCATGCCCCCAAAGAAGAATCCAAAGTTCACAGATAGTGAGTTAGAAGTGCTGGTAGATGAGATCATCAGAGTAGAGCCACATTTGTTTGGTACATTGGTTCAAAGGACCCCCATCTCACAGAAAACAAAGATGTGGGCGAGGATTGTGGACAAGGTGAACGCAGAAGCACCAACGTTGCGCACAAAGGACGATATCCAGAACAGGTGGTATGATGTGCGCAGGAGGGTCAAGAAATGCATCGAGAAAGATCACGCCTTGAGTCAGCGCACCGGCGGTGGCCCTCCTGCCAAACCAGTCTACTTCAGGGCCTGGGAGGAGAAGGTGCGGGACATCCTACCACCAGAGAGCGTCCATGGCCTAACAGACATCCCAGAGACTGGTGAGTACACAAAAAACAAACCCAAGATTGTGTGGCAAGGGGACAGTGAAACCATGCACCCCAAGCAAACCTACACTAACCAATAGATAATCAACCCAAGATGTGTATGCCAGTCACACAAACACAATACCTGCCATCTCATAGTGACTGGGGACTGTGTCATGACATGCACCAACCTACAAACAAATAGAGCAAGCCACTGGCACTAAGCCAAATACATCCAGCAAGACAGTTTGCCACCACAAACACACCACCTCACAGTGCAGCTGACTGTCAGGAAGGAATAGTGGGGATGCAGGTGAAGTGAGTGTAGCCAAAAGCATGATGGGGCCTGTAGTCACAGATAATGCTCCCCCTCCTGATTGGCCCATCAAGACCTCTCTGAAACATGCCCACATCACAGGGAGTGGAAAATGACTGACAAGATGGCTGACACTGGGTCCTGCTAGGGGTTGTGTGCAAATCAGAAGCAGGACACCACTGACTGACATCCTGTAAGACAACTTGCACGCCCTACAATGGAAGCACATGTCATGATAGGAAGGAGGACTGACAGCCCTGACCATACTAATCAGCATGGGGAGACACCCCCCCAACACAAACTCCACACAACTCACCGGGTACAATGCTTTGACACACACCTCATTGAAATATCAGCAAAAGATCCCACGTACTGGCTGCTGCTGTGTGAAGCACAGGGGCTCACTTGGGACTTGTAGCCAAACAAACACCAGGATTTCACTGTCAGCCATCTTGCCATTGCTGTCACACCCCCTCACAGGGAAGCAGAGTCAAGAGGGAGGAAGCATGGGCATGCTGGGAAGGGAGGTGTAGCCAAGAGGATGATGGGACTCGCAGTCACAGACAACCTACACCCACCTACATGGCCCAGCAAGATCAAGGTGAACCATACTCGACTCACAGGGAGTGGGAAAGGACCGACAAAATGTCTGACACTGGGCTCTGTTGTGGGGAGCACAAGGCCATGCTGGAACTGCTAGCCAAACAAACACCAGGATTCCACAGTCAGCCATCTTGCCATTGCAGTCACACCCCCTCACAGGGAAGCAGAGTCAAGAGGGAGGAAGCATGGGCATGCTGGGAAGGGGGGTGTAGCCAAGAGTATGATGGGACTCACAGTCACACACAACCTACACCCACCCACATGGCCCAGCAAGATCAACCTGAACCATACTCGCCTCACAGGGAGTGCGAAGGGACCGACAAGATGTCTGACACTGGGCTCTGTTGTGGGGAGCACAAGGCCATGCTGGGACTGCTAGCCAAACAAACACCAGGATTCCACAGTCAGCCATCTTGCCATTGCTGTCACACCCCCTCACAGGGAAGCAGAGTCAAGAGGGAGGAAGCATGGGCATGCTGGGAAGGGGGGTGTAGCCAAGAGTATGATGGGACTCGCAGTCACACACAACCTACACCCACCCACATGGTCCAGCAAGATCAACCTGAACCATACTCGCCTCACAGGGAGTGGGAAGGGACGGACAAGATGTCTGACACTGGGCTCTGTTGTGGGGAGCATAAGGCCATGCTGGCAAATGGCCAACAACAAGATCAAACTCTGTCCGTGACAAGCTGGGAAAAAGCAGTGTACAGGCAGGCATCTGTTATAAAAGTAGAAAATGTCATGTTTGTGAACCAACTATGCATGTAGAAACATAAATCACATTGTGTGTCTCTTCCAAACACAGGTCGTGCTGGGCACCCACTGACAAATGACGAGGATACCTAGTCCCAGACCCTGTTGGACACTGAGCTCTCTGGTCGGACTCTCTCACTGTCCTCTTCGGATGACAACGACCAACCTGGCCCCTCCGGTGTGAGCCATCATGCAGCAGCAGCAACATCTGCCCCCCCCCTGTACCCACACCTCCAGCATCAGGACACTGACAGGGCACCCCCGCCAACACGGACAGACCAAGGACAATCAAGACCCACAGCACAGGGACACAGAACCCCCTGGAAGCTACAGCCAACACCACCAGCAACACCACCCAAGGGGTCCCAGGGTCACCTGTGCGTACCGCCGCTGGTCCTGCCCGTGTGGAGAGGGGAGCTGGGAGGGGTGGGAGGCACAGGGCACACCTTGCAGAGTGGTCTGGACTGCATGATGACCCCCAACTGGCACGCATCATAGATGCGTACCAGGATAGCACCAGGGGATTTGGCCAGGTAGTGGGGATGCTCAAGGACATGCAACAGGAGCAGGTCGCCCACCATGCCCGCATGGAGGCAAAGTGGGATGCCCTTACTGCGGTGCATCGGGACATACTACAATGCCTCCGCCAGATCAACACCAACCTGTCCCCACCCCCCTGTGCGCCCACAACATCTGTCGCAACACCATCTGCCAGCGCCACAGGGAGGGAGGAGGACTCTGGCGGAGAGTCCCCTGCACCGTAGAGGCCTGCACATGAGGATCCTCCCCCCCGGAAGAAGAGGGGTCGTCCGAAGAGGGACATGTGAGAGGCAGATGTCCCAGCACACCCCCCATGGCCTCTATACCTGTTCTGGACAATGTTCTTAGTGCGCAACCCGTTCACCTTGTCCAATCGCACACGACTCGCCCACATGACATGGAGGGTTCATGTTGGGCCAATGTATCAGATGAGTGTGGACTTTACTCTGGACATTTCATCTACCAGCACGTCCAACTCAAATGTGAACTTTGGATTCCCAAACCACTGTACAGCACCCAACATCCTATGCACCTCACTCACACATGTTTGTAAATAAACTCACCAGTACACCATACTTGCCTCTGTTGTGATTCAAACTTGTCATGTTCAGGACGAAGTCGATCTGCTACACAACACAGTGCATGCCAAATACTGCAACAATGTGACCAACATAAGGTCAATCATGGGGATGTGACACATGTGAGGGAGACACACCACTATGGCAACACAAAACATACTCACCATGGCCATGTGACTCATCACACACAATGATGTTGACCTGAAACACATTGGCATGCACAGACAACACCAAGCACAGTCAGTGGTAACAAGTCCATAGGTGAGGTAAGCAGATATCACTCAGATGTGGGAAGACAGACAACGCACATAACAAAGCGTAGCACAGGTTCATTACACACCAGCAACACGTTTATTCCACAATAGTTGCACGGTAATTCTACGTAACAGTGGAAACACGCTCACAATGTTTTGGAGAATGGAAGTCCAGGGATGTGTGGTACATCAGTTGATGGGAATTCTCAACTTCCACACTGGTGTTGGCTTCTGGGTGTTGGGGGTCAGTGTTGACCACACAACAGGCAAAGGACCCTGGGAAGGACAGACAAGATACAGTCAAAAGCACAGACGAATAGGAGAGAAATGCAATACACATGCACAAAACATGTTGCAAAACACCTACACAAACACTAGTTAGCAGTACTACCCTATTGTGGAGTACACACCACCTGAATGGACACATCACAGCACGCATCCAGTCAAGTGGCACACAGACACACTCAGACAGCAACAGAGCTGGCTCAACACATTCCTGGAAACTCACTTTCAGGTGAAGAAGTTGTTGATGAGCTGGGAGCGGACATCACCATCATCTTCATCATCACTGGCATCCTGGCCCAGGCCGGGATCCTCCACAGGTGCCGGATGTTGGTCATTGTCATACTCATCCAGGATGAGAGGCACCTCCTTCCGCACCGCCATTTTGTGTAGCATGCAGCAGACCAGTATTATTTTGCACACCTTTGCAGGCTCATATGGGAGGGCCCCTCCAGTCTTGTCCAGGCAGCAAAAGCGGCTTTTCAGGAGGCCGAATGTCTGCCCAATCACCCTCCTGCTCCGACCATGTGCCTCATTGCAGCGCAGCTCGGCTGGTGTCACAGGGTTCCTGAGGGGTGTCAGCAACCACGGCATGCTGGGGTATCTGGAGTCACCCACACACACAAAAATGAACAAGTAGATGAGTTTGGTAGGAGTGTGGAATACATCAATGACAAACACACAAAATGAGAAACAGTCAGTACACACCGACAAGCCAGGCAAGCTGAGCTGGCATCTGTGATATCAGCGTTGCAATGTGACTACTCCTCATTATGTAGGCATTGTGCGCCGAACCAGGAAACCGTGCACACACATGTGTGATCAACATGTCAGCAAGACAGACCACCAGAGCATTGATCGAATGGTAGTGCTTCCTGTTACAGTATGCCTGCTCATGTGCCTGTGGTGGTATCAGGGCAACATGTGTCCCGTCAATGGATCCAATGATGTTTGGCATCCTCCCCAGTGTATAAAAGGTATCCTTAATTTCAGGGAGTTCATCTTAGCTCAGGAACTTGATATACATGTCGAGGAATTGCAACATCCCCTCCAAGACATCGAGTAGCACCCGACTAAACATCGTTTGCGACATACCACCAGCAGTAGCCACAGTGTACTGGAAGGTACCAGTAGCAAAGAAGTGCAGGGCTGCCATCACCTTCACCTCTGGGGTCAGTGCTGTAGGGTATGTCCGGCCAGGTAGCAGATGTGGCGCCAACTGCTCCGCCAACTCCTCAATCAGTGGCCTGGTGAAGCGCTACCGTCTGATGCTGTCGCGTTCCTGCATGGTTGCAAGGTCTGGGAACGGACGATGCACAGCTGGTGCCCTGCAGTACAGAGATGCACAAAGGAAGATTGTCAGTACATCCCCCCATGTGGCCATGACCACGATCACTCTCACATGCTAGTTCATGACATTACACAATGTACTGAGGTGTGTGCTGTTGGTCATGGACACATATGTCACCTACAAGACCAACACCTCACATCTCAATTCCACATGTCCACATGAGTCCCATGTAGTGCAATGGGCTAATCATCTGGCTGTGTCACCCAACCTATGTGCTGCTGCAACATTCAAAAAACCCACCCCAGTGACTAATGAGGACTCATGTCTCCCAGGCATCACAGATCTTTGCCATGCAGAAACCCAGGCTCCCTGTATTGCCACATCAACACAGCAATGGACATGGCGTAGCACATACACACCACAAGGCACGCGTAAGTCCCACATGTAGTGGCCACTGTTGTCTATGCCGGCCCTACATGTACGTCTCTTAGACACACACCCCATCAAGGTTGATGCATATACCACATGGATGTGGAGACTGTCACACATTGGTAACATTTGATCAGACACATCTGAGACACAACATGCACACAGACTGTGGGTGCACATCAGTATTGGGGCTACAGGTCTCACTGTGACGTACATGCCATCACCCCCAGGACTCAGGGTGTATGTGACATGCCCCAAACATATCCAACCTGACACTGTGGCCTTCACTCATGCCAATTACTGTCCAATTGCACATCACAGTGCTAATGTGACCAACACACAAAGCACTCTCCCCCATGTACAAGTTAACCGCCTGGGAGTGGCTGCACAAAGTGCCAGACAAAAAAACTGCTGTAGCCCCCTCAAACACCTAGGGAATGCAGCCTCACATGCCATGGGACACTCTGTGGCCAATGCTATAGTGTGGCAGGTGTGTGCAGGTGTCCATGGCCAGTATATGTGTGTTACCTCCGTCTAATAGTCACACTAAGTGTCTCGCCTGCATCCCCCACCTCTTCACTGCCTCCTTCTGCTGCGCCCTGATCCTGTCCCTGTGGTGCCTGGCCTGCCCCCATGTATGCCCCTTCGAGGGGATGACCCCGGTCCGTAGCAGTGCAGGCAAGCAAGGTGTGACAGTTGTCACTCTAGTTCACTCCTTGGCAATTTGACATGGACTGGCCATTGGCCTTTTGGTTGCACAGACGTTTCGAATTTCATATACTGAATTTGTGACTCTAGTTCACTCCTTGCCCTTTGGACATGGAATGGCCATTGGCCTTTTGTTGGAACAGACGTTTCACTTTTCATATGCTGAATAAAGCTTTTTACTTTGTCCCTGTGAACTTGATTTAGCTGTACATCATGTTGAGGTTGTTTTAGATGCCCTTGCACCTGTAATGCTTGGTTTACAAGGTTGCATACTGATGTGTTGATGTGAGGTACTCCCTGTGGTCCATGAGATATGTATCCTATTCTGGTGGGTATCCATGTCATCCTTTGCAGCTACCTGAGTGTGTCTGGATCAACCATTTGTGTACATCTCTCTGTGAGCATTTAATTGCCATGGTCACATCTGTGTCTTGCACCCCTGCACATATGATGTGCTTCCCATTGTCTAAATTGTCACTTGTCATTCTTCGTTCTCATCACTACTGGCCCTACAGGTGTGGGCATAATGGGTATAGGAGCAACTGGGTCCTCTGTGCAACTTGCTGTACATATGTATTGAGTATGTGCAGATGACTTAAGGGAGACTCACGTACCCAAGCTGTTGTGACCAGAGCCTTCATTGTGCGGTAACTGATGGCTGACTGACCAAGTGTTCTGCAGACATGAGTGGGACTTGCGGTGAATATATTTGGCACAGCTGGGCTCCCACAGGGGTTGTGTCCCCTCAAGTTAGTGTGTTGTCCAGTGACATGGCCTGGGCCCATGGTGTGTATTGTATGTGCATGTATGTGTGTCCACATCCCTGTTCTTCATACACAGTGTTCCCTTGATATGTTCGTGTTGTTGATGCTTGCTGAGTGGTACTGGGTTAATCCCACTACTTTTCCAATGGGCTACCAGATGTGTGGGTGCTTGACTCACTCCTGTTAATTGGTATATCATCATTGTGATTTGTCAGTTTGGAGTGTTGATGATGTTGTCAGACACAGATGGGACACAGTGAGGGTTCCTCAAGGCACTTGTTTGTTCGCAATATCATGTAGTTGTCCCTAGGTGGTAGTTTTCAGTGATTGAGACATTTGTATGTGTGTGTGACTGCTCCCACTTGTCGGGTTCACGGCAGAGATGCTGGCAGGTGTCAGCATGGGTGCCTTGTGTTCCTGCTTGGCATCTGCATAGTCCTGGGACAGTGGCAGGGATTGTGAAGGTCACATGAGCTTTGAGGTCTTGGTCATATACTGCATACTGTGCAGTGTGTCTGTCATTCCCCAGGGTTGTAAACAGTCTTTGTGTGATGTGTGTGTGCACCTTAGTTTCTGACAACATTCCTGTGTTTGTCATGTGGGCATGTGCAATGTCACCTGTCCATGTGGGCTTCACAGATACACATTGTTGCAGTTCAGGTGTGTGGTGTTGATGGCGGACTGATGTGAATGTTTGCATGGAGGGTCCCTTGGCTCCCGTTTGTCCATGGATGAGGGGCCATGCTGAGTGATTTGTGTTTGTGTATGTGTGATGTACGTTTGTGGCACAGGACACATGTCTGGGTTTCGCAGTTTGTACGACATCTGCCTTTGTCATCACAGTGGAGGTGTCATGCATGCTTGTGTCACACCAATGTCTTGCCCCTGGGGATTGTGCTGTTGTGTGTCAGTCTCTTGCTGTGTTAGTTGGTGTTTATTCCAGCTAGTGTCACATGTGTCTGTGCACATTCATCCTGGTTGTTGGGTGCCATTGCTGGCATGGAATGTGAGTTAGTGAGCTGACACCTACAGTCTACACATGTTGTTTTGGTTGGTGTGTCTATTTTCGAGATGTGTGCATGATTGGTGATGGTCACTTCTGATGTTGTGTCATTGTACGCTGTGTGCATTGTCAGCCCCCATGTGTGGTGCTTGTCTGCACATGGCCGAGAGTGTTATGTTTTCACAGCACTGTTTGCCTCAACACATCTCTGTGTGTATGGGACACAACCACTATTTTCCCCAAGAAGTGTTTGATGTGTTGGGAGCAGGGATCATACATGATGGTTGTTATTTGCAGCTTTGACCATGATGACACTTACCTTTTGGTCACTGTGTTGAGGGGGGTTTGGTCCCCATCACCACAATGCTCCACATCTGCTGCATTTTGTGAGCGCCCACTTGACTTCTGTTCTACACAGTGAGGGGGTGTTCTTTTTACATTGCCACAGTGCTATGGTGATGCATGCCTTGTGTATGTCACACTCATGTGTTGGTCACACATGTGCTGTTACTTACATTGTATGATCGTAGCCATATTCACTGTTGTGGGCATTTGTCACAGACTACACACTGTTGTCATGATGTCGTGGGGGATGTATTTTGCGGACATACCTGATGTTTGAGTATGCTGGATGTGTTGCGCATCACCCATCCTATGGCTGGGGGTGGCAGGGGTAATGGCCAGCAGGTCCCCTGTGAGTGGGGGTGGCAGGGTGATGGGCAACATAAGCCCTGTGAGTGGGGGTGGCAGGGGTGATGGGCAACATAAGCCCTGTGAGTGGGGGTTGCAGGGGTGATGGGAAACATAAGCCCTGTGAGTGGGGGTGGCAGGGGTGATGGGCAACAGGTCCCCTGTGAGTGGGGGTGGCAGGGGTGATGGGAAACATAAGCCCTGTGAGTGGGGGTGGCAGGGGTGATGGGCAACAGGTCCCCTGTGAGTGGGGGTGGCAGGGGTGATGGGCAACAGGCCCCCTATGGGTGTGGGTGGCAGGGGTGATGGGCAACATAAGCCCTGTGAGTGGGGGTGGCAGGGGTGATGGGCAACATAAGCCCTGTGAGTGGGGGTGGCAGGGGTGATGGGCAACAGGTCCCCTGTGAGTGGGGGTGGCAGGGGTGATGGGAAACATAAGCCCTGTGAGTGGGGGTGGCAGGGGTGATGGGCAACATAAGCCCTGTGAGTGGGGGTGGCAGGGGTGATGGGCAACAGGTCCCCTATGGCTGGGGGTGGCAGGGGTGATGGGCAACAGTTCCCCTATGAGTGGGGGTGGCAGGGGTGATGGGCAACATAAGCCCTGTGAGTGGGGGTGGCAGGGGTGATGTGCAACATAAGCCTTGTGAGTGGTGGTGACAGGGGTGATGGGCAACAGGTCCCCTGTGAGTGGGGGTGGCAGGGGTGATGGGAAACATAAGCCCTGTGAGTGGGGGTGGCAGGGGTGATGGGCAACATAAGCCCTGTGAGTGGGATTGGCAGGGGTGATGGGCAACAGGTCCCCTGTGAGTGGGGGTGGCAGGGGTGATGGGAAACATAAGCCCTGTGAGTGGGGGTGGCAGGGGTGATGGGAAACATAAGCCCTGTGAGTGGGGGTGGCAGGGGTGATGGGCAACATAAGCCCTGTGAGTGGGGGTGGCAGGGGTGATGGGAAACATGAGCCCTGTGAGTGGGGGTGGCAGGGATGATGGCAACAGGTCCCCTGTGAGTGGGGGTGGCAGGGGTGATGGGCAACAGGTCCCCTGTGAGTGGGGGTGGCAGGGGTGATGGGAAACATAAGCCCTGTGAGTGGGGGTGGCAGGGGTGATGGGCAACATAAGCCCTGTGAGTGGGGATGGCAGGGGTGATGGGCAACATAAGCCCTGTGAGTGGGGGTGGCAGGGGTGATGGGAAACATGAGCCCTGTGAGTGGGGGTGGCAGGGATGATGGCAACAGGTCCCCTGTGAGTGGGGGTGGCAGGGGTGATGGGCAACAGGTCCCCTATGGGTGTGGGTGGCTGGGGTGATGGGCAACAGGTCCCCTGTGAGTGGCGGTGGCAGGGGTGATGGGCAACAGGTCCCCTGTGAGTGGGGGGGCAGGGGTGATGGGCAACAGGTCCCCTATGGGTGTGGGTGGCTGGGGTGATGGGCAACAGGTCCCCTGTGCGTGGGGGTGGCAGGGGTGATGGGCAACAGGTCCCCTGTGAGTGGGGGTGGCTGGGGTGATGGGCAACAGGCCCCCTATGGGTGGGGGTGTTAGTGGTGCTGGCCATGCAACCCCTATGATGGGCTGTTTTTAGTGGCCAGGATATGTATCCCCTGTGTGTGTGTGCCATTTTGCGGGTACGTGTCGTCTGTTTATGTGGTAGGTGTCTGACTTACCGTCTGCGCCGTCTGCATCTGTCCCTGATCCGGCCATAGATGTAGAGTACTGGTATGACCTGCGCGATGGGATTCAAGATGTGTTTGTGTCGTACACGCTGCTTGTTGCTCCGTCTCGTACCCACTGCAAGCTGTTCCGTCTCGTAGCCATGTATTGATTTGTGGCGCGAATCGTAGCTGATATGCTTGTTTTCCGGATGCTGTGACGTGCCGTACGTGACGACCCGTCCGGCGCGTAGGAAGTACGCATCGTACTTGTCATGCCGGAAACTGCTATGGATACTGCTTCTGGGCGACACGGTTCCTCTTTGGGAGTTATGGCTCGGACGGAGAATGGGTCTTGATTCACAGCCTATGTGTCGGTCGTGTTTTTGGCAGTTATGCGCATCGTACTTCCTATACAGGACGGACCAGCTCCGGGTACGTGTCGGTCGCAGGGAAAGGCTACAGACAGCTGTCCGACCGGCCATCGGAATCGGCCCCAAAATGTTTTAGTTATTATTTTTGAACATATTTTAATATTTTTAACTATGTTTCTTTTAATTATATGTATTATTTACTTAATTTTCCATTATTTTTAAAACATTTAAAAAAACGATATTTTTGCCTTCGATATTTTTGACAACGGTATTTTTTTCCTGATAGTTTTGTACTTACCATTATGCAGATAGAACTTCGATATTTTTGACATCGATATTTTTGTGTCGATATTTTTGTAGGTCGATTTTTTGTCTGTCGATATTCTGTCAGTGATTCGAACACCGGCCCTCGCACCAATGTGTAACCGGAACTTCCGTTGGTGCGTTGATCTGGCCGCAGTCACAGCTTCCCCCACAAACTGCGCAGTGAAAGTGGTTGGGTTAGAGTAAGTGCAGGCCTCCAGGACACTGGGGGGCACTGAGTGAGGCCGCTTCTCCAATCAAGGCGCTGCTCCCACAGCATGAGAGCAGCACCAGGATTGGTTAAGGGAGTTGCAGCATCCAGTTCCTGTGGGTGTCGACAGAAGAAGAGCTCCAGAGCTAAGGACGTTGTTGGGTACGTCTTTTTAATTTAATTTGCACACATGCCCACCCACCTCCTCCCCCCGGTAGATGCCAGCCACACTGGCGTAGCTGGGGGTGGTGGTCCGCTCCAGGTGGCACTAGTTTGAGGGCGGTGGCCGTGCAACACTTGTGGCCTGAGGCGGCGGCCTTTATACTTTATTTGGGGACACTCACTGACTGTCACTGTCCCCAAATAAATTATAAAGCCGGCCACTGCCGCAGGCCACCAGTGCCGCGCTGCCGCCGCCCCTACAGTGAGTGATGTCATGTACACAGTACACCCACCACCCCCCACACCCACACGATCCAGGAGCAAATACACACGTGACGTGCAGTTACGTGTTAACTGAAGTATGCGACGTACCGTGTTTGTTGTGGGTCCCAGGGCCGTCAATCTTGTAGCGCGAACGTGCTACCAATGACGGCCCTGGTCATAATTTTTGGCCAGCCCCCGCGCCGAAAACGCTCCAGTGGCACATCACACGTGCAACAGGGCGGCTTCCCCACTCCTCGTTATGGCCCTGCTCGCGAGCGGGTGCTTCGGCACAGCTTTCACGGGGGTTCTCTTCCCGCAGTAGGAGGAACAGTCTACCTAAAAATGTACACACAGGCTACATTTACCAAGTACGGGTCGAGGCTAAAGATTGTAACTACATAGGCCCATATATAATATGTAACAAGCGGAGTAAACAATTAGCAATTGGTATCTTATGGTACTCTGACACTGTGTGCTAAAAGAAAGAAACTCTGTGACACCACATTTTCCCCAGGCAACAAATAGCATTCATGTTAAGGAGAACATTTTCAATGGTCCTTCCAGAGCAACACCTTGATCAGACAGCATTTGTTTACCAGTATCTTAAGATTACACTTGAAGTCACTCATCTCCTCACTCATTGCACCGTTTTATCCAGCTGCCTGAGAAAAATGTTTCTTTACTGATTTACTTTTTCGGCTATTTAGAAATATGTTATTTTTCTGCTATTTAGGAAAATGCTATATAGAAACATCTTCGTTTTGACTTTTGCACATGTCTGGTGATTGCTCATTCCACTGAAATCCTTGTTGCATAAATCCAGTAGTGCCGGCGTGAGTGTAAGGTTTCCCTGAAAGATCAAAAACAATACCTGATAATTAAGCGATGGATAGCTACAGGCAGCTTTAATGAAACTATATGTGGACCATCAGTGCTTGGGGGTGGCCATGATATGTGATAAGCTCAAAAAATATACACAATTCTGTCTGCCAGAGACAAAAGAAAAGGCAGGCTGACAGTCTTCAATGCAGACAATATCAGCACCCCCAGCTATGCAATTGTCATCGGGGTGCGGCAGGTCACCTCCAAAGATGCTTAAATTCCAGTTATGTTCCACCAGTTGTGGGATAGACACGGACAGAAAAGACTAAACGAATTAGCCACTCAACAGCCAATCTTGACAGCCGAAACAGCCGGAGGCCATAAACAGAATGTTCTGTTGAGCATAGCTGAAGAGCCCCTCATTGCAGAGCAACCTGCGAGTGCAACTCAAGATTGGCCAATCAGAGCCCATTACCTCCTCATACAGCATTCCTGGCACTAAGGGGCATATTATCAAGGACGGCGTTAAAATTATCGCTGCTTTAGCGGCAGAAAACTGCCGCTAAAGCGGCGATAATGGGCTTGATAATATGCCCTGGAGAATTCCAATAGAAGCCCATGTTCACACCAGACCATGGACTTCTATTGGAATTCTCAAGGGCATATTATCAAGCCCATTATCGCTGCTTTCGCGGCAGTTTTCTGCCGCTAAACCAGTGATAATTTTTAATGCCGTCGTTGATAATATGCCCCTTAATGCTGAGCACGGGAGCACAGCAAGAGGAAGTATGGAATTCTACTTTAGTGATTGTTTTGAGGACAGGATGGTACTTACATTAAATTCAAGTTTTGATCATGTTGTAAATTTGTTTAACCCTTTCCGTGCTCATGACGGAACCACTCCGTCATGAGCCACGGGTGCGCTGTGCTCATGACGGAGTGGTTCCGTCATGCTGCGGCCGTTGGCCGCCGCTCCGCCCACGCGGCGCTAATTCCCCGCCTGTGCGGGCGATTAGCGCAGTGGGCGGAGACGTGGCGGAACCACTCCGTCATGAGCACAGCTCACTCGTGACTCGTGACGGAGTGGTTCCGTCACGAGCACAGCGCCACCGCAACTGCCCCCAAACCCCCACAGCGCCGCGGCGGAATTCCTGCCGCGGCGAAGGGGTTAAAAAAATAGAAATCAGGAGTTAGGTTGTTCTTTTTTTGTACTGATCCAACGCAAACTAGGATTTTATTTCAGCGGATACTATAAAAAATACGATATATATTTCTGCATCACCTCTTTCAAGTGCTCGCTGTCCTTTTACTCAGCACACCCGCTATCTGCCATGGGCGGCAATCTGAGGGATAGACCCGGGCGCCAGAAGCTCTAGCTACACCACTGGCCAGCCACCAATGGCGACCATCACTTCTTTTTCGTTGTTTGCTTAATCAATAGAACACAGGCAGCTCTCCGCAGCTACATCTTATTTATTGTAATTTTACATAAACATAAATAATGTGTATGTCTGGGTAGAGATGAACAATTGTGCGCTATGATTACATTGATATCCACTTCATCCTGATGTACAGCAAGAAAAGCACTCTTCTGTAGAGACAGGATATGTGATGCAGTTTGTCACGTCCAGACCAACCCCCATTTCATAGTTAAATTAATGCAAACGTTTTCACCTAATGTGGCTGAAGTTAAAAATAGAAAATAAAAATCAATTTTTGTGATTTATTTGAAAAGTATCCTGAATGTATGACCTCATAAGTCTTTTCTTTTCCTTAATATCCTCTTACCTTTGGCACACAAGAAATTAGAATGGCATTGAAAAGAACATCGTACCAAATAGCTAAATAGGTCATCAATGATTTCGAACAGTCTATCAGAAAAATCTAATTGCCAGAGTTTATGTTCAAAATGATTTGTGCAGTTTCTCCAGTGCATATAGTGAGGCCTGGCTTCAAATCCTCTTTGCATTGCCTGATCACTATTGTAATGTGAAAACAAATGTGTGTTTATTCCATTGAATGCAAGCGGTTTTTGCAGACTAGGCAGTACTGAATATGGGAAAATGGTTGCTCCCATTCTTCCTAACCTGAATCTCGGAAAATGCTGCACAGCCGTAGCGGAAATAAAAAGGGCTTTTTTTGAATTTACATAAATAAGTACCTTTTAAAGGATACAGAAATAAGGTGCTAATGAGGTAGGTCTTATCATTTTACATTTGCACACTCGGATCACAACAACACACTGATAAGGGAGTCCAAATGTACACTATTGTGGTTTACAGCACATATTTTTACCTTAATCTAACAATATCAATATTTTTATAAGACAATCAAATCAATGGTTTGGCCATATGGGCTATTTTCATTAGCACATAAGTCTTTCCTTAACCAGAATGTGTGACACAATGGATAATTCAACAGTGTCCTTCAGTTTACAGATGTAAACCAGTAAACTCAAACATCATTCCTTCCCTTACTTCAGTACCCCCTCTAGGTGATACTGACACCACAACAATAGTTTATAGGGTAATGAAAGGCTACAATGACAGGCTTTCCCAAGGTGGAGAGAGCTATCCATTTGGGGTAAAAAGCGGGGTGCTGCCAAAAACGTAAGGGGTATATTCACAAGAACGTGTGATAACTACCGCAAGAGTAGCGTAATGCAACTTTAAATATCGCAGCCCATCGCGGGAAAATAACCCTGTGACAACGTGGGATTCACAACAAGGCAGTAGCATGCGATAGTCTGCCGAAACCACGGACAATGTCTGCGATAAAACCACTTCGATGGAGATAAAAACGCAAACCACAACACCAAAAAACCTGCGATGGGCCAAAGCGCGATGAGGAAATCAGCAATAAGCAGTGCCAGGCCTGCAACACACACCTGGCAGGTGGGAAAAATCTCCATAAAAGCAGAAAAAAAACCCACACACAAACTGACCTACACCCAAGCACCATGGAGGCAGCCGGAGCAGGCGCAGAGGACGAGCGCAACCCCACAAGCACCCCGGATGACCAGCCTGGGACCTCGCGGACAGGGAAGGGCAAGGACAAGAAGACGAGGAAGACAAAGTTCAGTCCACAGGCGAACAGGATCATAGTCACAGAGGTGATTGAACACCATCAACAACTCTTCGTCACCTCCAACGTGACACTTGGCACCAAAACTACAATATGGCGGGACATCGTCGACAAGGTGAATGCTGTCGGACAGCACAAGAGGACAATGCACAAGGTTAAAAGGCAATGGAATTACATCAAGCGGAAGACCAAGGAGAAACTCTCCGCCAACCAGTAGGCAGCAACACAGAGTGGAGGTGGGGGACCAGTGCCACAGCTGGAGATGGATGACATGGAGGAGCTGATGTCGACAGTCATCAGTGTGAAGACTGTGGCTGGAGTCGGGGGACCGGACACTACTCGGCAGGACACAACACAACCGCAACAGGGTGATTGACCAACAGGTACTGGGGGTACGGGAGGAGATGGGCACAATGGCACACATGCACAATCAAGCAGAGCACAGTGTACACCCACAATGACTCTGGATCATCGCCCAGATCTAAAGACTGTCACAATGTACAATGCCATGCTGTCTGAATGTCAACCTGTACCATGCGTCTACACACATGTGGACACATTGTAATACACCATCTCCCCTTCACATCGCAGGGGCACCGTCAACACCTCCTGCAGAGCACTCCCAGCCACTCTTCATGGATGACAAGGAGGACAACGCCAGCATCGAAGCCCAAACCATCCAAGACATCATTGACCTCACCCGCCACTCACCTCCAGGCTCATGGCAGCCCATCTACATCGATGAGACACCACCCACCACCCAAACCACCCAGCAGGAGGAGCCCACAGCCCCGGCACCCTCCCAAGACCTCCAGGAACAACACATAGCTTTCCAACGCCGTGTGCTGGAGTGCCAGATGGAGATGGCTGAGCAGGTGCGAGTGGGCTTCGGCATCATGGCAGCCAAACTGGATGCCATCCATGGGTGTCTATGTCCACCCCATGGTCTCCAACGAGCCCTGACTGACATCACTGGAGTCATGACGAGGAGAGAAGAACACCTGTCTGCTCAGAGTGGCTCCAGCATTGCAAGCCGTGAGCTGGCACACATACAGAGGCTCATGGAGGACATGGTGCAGATGGAGGCGGAAAGGATGGCGGCCACCGCTGCACATCATCGAAATGTAGCTGAGATCTATCATGCCCTACAGACCTCCACCATGGCATTGCCGCCATAAGGTGTGGCACTGATGAATGCCGCTGTGCCCACACTATCCACATCACCGCCCCCTGCTGTGTCAGTGTCTCCCAGTGCAGCAGCCGGATCCACTCAGGCCCCTGATGTGTTAGTGGCACACAGTGCGGAAGCCGCATCCACTCTGGCCCCTGATGTGTCAGTGGCATACAGTGCGGCAGCCGGTTCTGCAACACCCACAGGTGGGGCAGGGCACACACCGGGGGACGAGGACGTGGATGGGACTGTGGTCAGAAGGACCAGGCACTAGCATTCATCACCGCCACCTGGCCTGTGTCTGCTTGGTCCTGCACATGGCCTCATGACCTTCCACTGACCCACGATGCACTCCGATGCACTCACCTTGGACAGCGATATGGACTGCCACTTCCGGATTGATGCCCAATGACACGACGACCAGGCTGCGGACTGTACCCTTCCCTTCAGCAGGACTTATCATCCCCGGATGGACTCTGGCTGGCCCTCCACAGGCCCATATTGTGTAGTGTGCTGGCCATTGCCCTGAACTGCTCCAGCTGCATAACTGCACTGGATGTGCAATAAACATCCATTGACACACTGCTGTGTCATGTCTATCATCAGTCATGTATGCATGTGTGGATGAATGTAGGGACCGTGATTTCCCTTGCCTCAATGATGCGCATCCTGTGGGATGCCAGTCAGAGGGTGCTACAATGCATTTTGTTTCCCGGGTCCCGTAGACACTACAACTGGGACACACGCATCACTCACTTTCTTGTGAGGACATGGACTGAACCACGTCCAGAGCTCAAGTGTCATTGTGGCAAGCCCTGCACTGGTCCAGTGTAAGGCAGGCCAGACCACTCCGCTTACGCTCCGAGGGGGGGCCCTCATTGCTACCTGTCGCAGGTGTACTCGGTGGTGTGCAAGTCATTGTTCTAGTTGTCAGCATGTCACAGCCACTCCCTGAGGGCAGGTTTGCACGCACCCCACACCCATTTGGCACAGGCGTCACAGGCCATGTGAGTCCGCCAACATAAGGGGCCGACAACGTCACATTCTCCTCTGCCCGTGGTGACTGGATGACGGACACCACGGTTCCCAATCATAAGGGGCACAAGAGTTTTGTTGCGCACAGGGTTAGTGGGACCCCGGGCCTGCGTACGGCACGGGCCGACCAACATGTGGCACTGACTGGGGTTGCACAGGGTTAGTGGGACCCCAGGCCTGAAGTACGGCACGGGCCGACCACCACGTGGTGCTGACTGGGGTTGCACAGGGTTAGTCGCACCCGGCGCATTGCGGCAGGCACAGGCACCCCGCCACGGGACGGTGACTTTGGGTGCACTGAGTCAGTGGCACCTTAAGCTGCTGAGGGGGGGCATCCTGCAATGATGCCCCGTTCAGGCGGTCCAGGCAACTCAGGTTTCGTGTGCCCTGCTGGACCGCAGTGTAGGCCAGAGCCAGCGAGCAGCGCGTGCCTACCACCACGTGGCCTCGCTTCCGGGTCACAGACTTAGTGGCACCCATTGGGCTGATCACGTGTGCAAAAGACACACAATTGATGTACGTAATGCTGAACAAATCAAAACTGAGCGGGTGTGCAGCCTGCAATGTTACCGGGTGCACTGGTTTGTCCTCAGCCATGGAGTATTCAAGACCCAGCAACACAAGTGAGACCTGGTGGCCTGCGGAGCGTGGCTGCATGGTGTGGAGGGTGCCATGTCCTCGGGCCCTGGGCTTGTGGCTTGCAGCGGCACGTGGTGGGACATCTAGTCTACACGCCGGTGGCGGAAGGTGAGCAGTGAGGCCTGGGTGTGCATGGGCAGGCATGCTCCGTGGGCGGCGGGTGCCTTTGTGATGCCTCTGCCTGGGTGTGCATGGGTGGGCAGGCGCTGTTGTCTTGTGCGAGTGTGTGTACTGTGCCAGTCATGTATCTAGACTCTGTTTTCAAATGACGGCTCTGACTCAAATGTGTGACCTAATGGACTGCACTACATGCCGACAAGTAGTTGGAAACACACCGAGGGCAGCAGGTGAGCTGTGTGGCCTGGGTGCCCAAGGGCGGCTCTCTGTCTTCTTCTCTCTCTCTCTCCCCCACTCTTCTTCACTCTCTCTCTCTCCCCTCTCTTCTTCTAACTCTCTCTCTCTCTCTCGTCTTCTCTCTCTCTCTCCCCCTCTCTTCTTCTCTCTCTCTCCCCCCTCTTCTTCTCTCTCTCTCTCTCTCTCCCTCTCTTCTTGTCTCTCTCTCTCTCTCTCCTTCGCTCTCTCTCTGCCCTTTGATATATGCAGGACACACCTTCTCATCATGTTTTTTGTCTTGCAGGCTGTGACCTACGGACTGTCCCGCGGGGAGTAGCCATGTGTCTTCATTTGATTTCGGTGTTCATTTTAATAACGTTTTTTGTTGCTTCGGAAGTGAATTTGATGCCCGCGTTGTAATGGATGTCTCCCGTTTGGCATATTTAATTTACCTGTAAGTCCCCTGTACAGTGGTATCCTCTGGGCCTGTAAATTAAATGTAACTAGTGGGCCTGCAGCACTGCTTGCTCCACCCACCAAAGTAGCCTTTCAAACCTGTCTCAGACCTCTGCCGCTGCAGGGCCTGCATGAGCAATTTACTACTGCAGTGAAGGGGCACTTAAAGTGTTTGCCATGTCTGAAATCCCCTATTTCGACATATAGGTCACCCCAAAGGTGGGCACATGGTGGCCCTATGGGCAGGGTGCTGTGCAGGTAAAAGGTAGGACAAATGCCTTTGATGTGTGGTATGCCCTGGTAGTGACAAACAGCCTATTTGGTTTCTCACAGTTATGAGGCTGCTCCTCTCATAGGTTTGCAATGGGAATTTCCTGATCTGTGTTTCAGTGGTAATTTCTGGCATGAAAAGGGTAAGGTATGCCAAGTTTGGTATTTTTTTTTAATAATAGTAATAAATCCTGCTTATTGGTGAACGTGCATTTGTTATTACTATTTTAGAAATGCCACTTTTGGAAGTGGGCATTTATGTGTGCTTATGACTGTTTGTGCCCTGCCGGGTTGTGTATTCACCATCTGGTTTTGGAGTTGCAGGGGCTGGGATGTGCATTCACTGTAGAAAGTCACAAGGGGAGTTGAGGTGTGTCTTTCTTTTCCTGAATGACTCATAGTAGGCCGAATAGGCCTGGTCTGCATTTAGAGTGGTGGGAGGAGTTGTCATCTGCAGCTCAATAGGGCTGGGCCTTCTTTTCAGAATGCAATCTCGGCCCCCCTGTAGTGTGTCTGGAGCCAGAGCTGGGGATTGAAAGGGGGTGTTGTGCACTTTTAAAAATTGTTTGAAGTGCCCGTAGAACAAAGGCTTTAGGAGTATAAGTACAGGGGCTCTCACCCCACATTGGTAGTACACTACTGGACCTGCAAGAAACTCTGGAGGAGTAAAGGTTGCTGTGCTAGGGGGATTGCCTTTTTGCTGTGCATGACTATTCCTAGGAACTGCTGCCTGCTTTGCTGAGCTGCCCTGATGCCTGCTGACCCCTGCTCTGCAAGCAAGAAGCTAATGACGGCCTCCAGAGTGACAACAGGGGCTTGCCATCTGCCCCTGTTCGCCCTCAGGTCTCAGGATTATCAAAGACCTCAAAGGAGTAGGATCTGCCTCTCTGCTGCAACTCCAGCACTGCCAGAGTGCCAGGGGCCCAGCGTGCTGTGAATTGCCCTGTGCTAGATTGGGTGGTGCCCCAAAGCTGAATCCTTGACTCTGTGACTTAATCGACTGCCAATGAGGAATTGAGTTCCTCCCTGGTCACGCCCATCAGGCCTGCATCCCTGTACCATTCATTGTGTACTTGTTCTTCGTGCCATGAAAGCCCTGGCAGTGCGTGGTTAGCACCGATGGTTGCTCCCAAGAGCACTTTTCTGGGTGCGTGGTGAGCACTGGCATTTGCTTTCAGGATTGCTTCTCTAAGCGAGGGGTGAGCGGTTTCCCCTACAAGAAGTTAAAGACTGCTGTAACCCTTCATAAAGAAGGGAACTTTACTTAGGCATGCTCTCAGCTCGACAGAGTGGTCACTCCGTATTGAGAATGCCTGAGATCGCTCGCAACCCAGGGAGAAGACTCATGCTGCTGGGTACCGTGATCCTGTGACTGTAGAGGAGAGGGTTGCACACCTGACATCCCAGTAGGTGGTTGGTTCCCTTCGCAACTGTCCTTGTGGTGCCCACAGCTGCACTTCGCAGTTAGCCACTCCTTTGCCATTTTGCCTGCGGGGGGCCAGTGGGGTCTTCCCACCCTTGCCTATGGTGTGTGCCCTCCAGTGCAGACACATACCTGGGGGCACGGTAGCATATTTGGCAAGGTTGGGTAAACCTCTAAGGTGGCCCCGCTCCTCATTTTGGAAAAAGCGAGGGGTGAGCGGTTTCCCCTACAAGAAGTTAAAGACTGCTGTAACCCTTCATAAAGAAGGGAACTTTACTTAGGCATGCTCTCAGCTCGACAGAGTGGTCACTCCGTATTGAGAATGCCTGAGATCGCTCGCAACCCAGGGAGAAGACTCATGCTGCTGGGTACCGTGACCCTGTGACTGTAGAGGAGAGGGTTGCACACCTGACATCCCAGTAGGTGGTTGGTTCCCTTCGCAACTGTCCTTGTGGTGCCCACAGCTGCACTTCGCAGTTAGCCACTCCTTTGCCATTGTGCCTGCGGGGGGCCAGTGGGGTCTCCCCACCCTTGCCTATGGTGTGTGCCCTCCAGTGCAGACACATACCTGGGGGCACGGTAGCATATTTGGCAAGGTTGGGTAAACCTCTAAGGTGGCCCCGCTCCTCATTTTGGAAATAGGAGGAATATTGGAGGTCAGGATTGGGAGCAGTAATTACTGCATTTCCTGTTGTAGGCGGGTGGTGGCCCAGAAGCCCACGGGAAGGGCACAGAGAGACCAGGTGCCAAATAATAGGAGTGCAGGTGTCACTTTTGGTGTTATGTCTTGTAACATATGGTAATGTGGATATGCTGGGGTAATTCTGCTGTGTTGTGTACTCCTTAATCGCTTGGTGTCCATGCCCTGATGTTGTGATGTAGGCTGTTTTTCCTGGCATTCCAAGGATGGGCATAGTATGCCCAACAACCATGATTGATGTATAACCTAACTCCTGCATTTTAGGCCCTGCTGTGTTCTAATGTCTATTGTTGTTACCTTGTATTTGTCAGGATAATGAACATTATTCCAAGATTTGCCTTATAAGTGCAGTGATGGTGGCTGTGGCTCTATACCGTGTGCAACCTTTAAGAATTTACTGGATTTCACTTACTGGAAATGTTATGACAATTGGCTGGTTGGTAAAGGGATTTATATGATGTATGTGATGTCATGACAAGTGCCTAGTGGCCCAGTGATTTATGTGATTATGGTCTAAAGTGCTATATGTACAATACTAAGGATATTTGTATATAATCTTGTGTGGAGTCTCTTTTTTTGGTGTGCTTAGGGTGTGTAACTGGGGTGTGTGTGTGTTGCACAAATGCCTCACACATTGCCATTGAGATAAACCTAACTGCTTTGCCAAGCTACCGAGGAGGTGAGCAGGGATTATCTTGGTTGTGTAACTCCCTTACTCTGACTAGAGTGGTGGGTTCTGCCTAGCTTAGGTGCATACCCTAGCCAACAGTCCTCAATATTTTTATGCCACAATTTTCTGGGGGTTGGTATTCAGCAGTACAATCAGCAATACATTTGTTTGGTGGGTGCTTGGCAAGATTTTTTCTGTATATCAGGTTCTCCAACACTCCCATTTCACAAGTGTATCTCCGAGGTTTGTCAGTTCAGTACTCCTCAGGAAATGTAACCTATAGGGGAAATGAGAACACTGTCTACATGCACTAGCTGCCCAGTTCATTCAAGTCATTCTAGTGTTCATACTAACAACTAATCAAGTGTGTGCCACACTTTATTGTCATAGCTGGTACTATATATCACATGTTTTGTTTACTTTGACACTCATCAGCAAAGAGCAATCCATGTGTTTGAGGATGCTTGGCAAGTTGCTTTCACTCTATCAGGTTCTGAATCTCTCCAAGTTCACAGGTGCACCCCCTGGTTTGTCAAACCAACATCCTTCAAAAAATGGAAAAGTGTGGAGAGAGCACACTCCTTACCTGCCTGCACAAGTTTACCTAATGTATTTGAGTAGGCGCATTCCTCGGTAGAGCCCAGTCAATTAATCACGTGTTTACCACCCATTGTTGGCACATCATGTGCTTGATATCCTTGCAAACATGTGACATGCTATATGCACTCATCTGCAAGGAGCAATCCGTTTGTTTAGGGATGCTAGGCAAGGTGCTTTCAGTTTATAACTCTGCTGATGAAAGTAAACTAATGAGACTGCTATCATGCACTGCATTTACCATAATGCATCTGGGAGAAAACGTGTGCTGGTATAGCAGGCAGTGTACTAACCTCCCAGCAAAATGAATAATGTTGGTGGGGGACAATATAAATCTTTCCTGGCCCTTCTATTCATATTATATACGTGTGGCTGCGATATGCGGCAGTAGTTCATGAAGGCAAGTTTTATCCCACTGAAGCTTGGAGTTAAAGCAGTGTGGAAGCCCGACAACACGGATGAAATCCTCATTCGTGAACAGACACTCAAGGGTTACATGAGCAACGAAAATTCTATGTGAATTAAAGTCTTTCAAACTGGTAAAGACCAAAAAAAGTCATTTGTGCCCCTATCGCAAATGGAAATCGTCATGCAAAATTTAGTTACATCCCAAATAATATAGGTATCTCCTTTAACATAATTGTAGTGATCTGCTTCTAATGTTGTGCATTTCCCTTGCCCTGGTTCTCTGCCTAGCTATGTGATGTCACGTAGAATGTTGGGAATGTTGGGACTTGAAGGGTGGCAGTTGAAGATGATGGGCTGAGTAGCCAGGAGGCTGCTCCTAGTGGGACTTACATAAAGACTTACAAAGGAACCTGTATGATACAACTAAGGAATAAACTACAACTTGAAGAGCATGTTTATGAGACTTCTTCTATTCCTACAATAATCATAAATTGTCATGGGCTGAAAAGGGTGATTAAGATGGTCAGTAATTCTCTTTAACCAAGTTTTTGCTCCTCATTCACTTTTGCATTTTATTAAGACACAAAATTACAAGGTCCTTGCGAAATTATGCTTTGTTGCACCTGTATGGCCACCAGAGAAGAGAAAAAACCCTCTGATGCCTCAGATGCTCCTCTGTAGATAAAGCTCTTGAGTGTTAGTACAGTACAGCATCTGACTGGGACAGAAAATCGGCCTGAATACCAAATTAAAAGTGGATCAATAGTGAATTGGAGAGCTATGTCTCATGCTTGCAAATTGGGGTGGTTTTTTTGAACTTATAAAGACAAACTGCATGAGTGCAAGGAAAGGAAGACTGGATGAATCCGAGCTTGCTGCAGGGAATGTTAGTTTTACCATCAGGGAAATCAACGGTAAAAATTAGTCCATCAAGTCATGACACAGGCCCAAAATAGCCAAATAACTTACACACACACCAGGTACTGCCCATTGTTGAAGGCAGTGGGACCTCTCTCCTCGACCTTTTTTCACACAGGAAGAATGTCTGTCAGGCTGCGCAAAGGTCAATCTGACAGACACTCTTTATAGTGCACTGTACAGGCGCTAAAGGTTTAGATGCCTGACGCCTTACTGCCTAAGCCAGAGTTTGCCGAGCTGAGTACTTCACAGCCCGGTGGGCATGACCTCCTCAGCCTGGCAAAGTCTTCTGCGTGCCTCCGCTTCATGTTGAGGGAGGGGGGGGGTGTCGCTGATAGACTCAGACCTGAGTGCTTCAGTATTAAGCCCTGAAGTGCCCAGGGCTGAGTGTCAGGCAGTGTAGCTCGTCACAGAGTGGGGTGGTGTCAGCAACTCTCAATGACCCCGTCCTACTCTGTGCCGAGATAATGAAACAACAGTGTCTTACCTCCCACCACCCGAGATTACCGCCGCAGGAAAGTATTTTTTTTTATGTTGGGTGTATGCGTACATGTGTGTATGTATGAAGGTTTGATTATTTGATCATTCACACATGCTGTGAATGGGTGTGTGCGTGTGTTGGGTGTATGTGTGTGCAGGTGTGAAAGTGAGTGTCAGTGGCGGCTCCTCGTGGGAGTGCTGCGGGGCGCGGGACAGGCAGGGTGGGGTTTAGTAAACTCCGGCATAAGGCCAAACAGAGTCTAGTTAATAAATAAATAAATAAAACGAATTTCATTGCGCATGCGCTGCAATGCAGCGCGCTCAATGAAATTAGTTTTATTTATTTATTTATGAACTGAACTCCGTTCAGCCTTATGCCGGAGTTTACTAAACCCCCACCCTGCCCCTCCCCCGCCCGCCCAACCGCCCCGCAGCACTCCCACGAGGAGCCACCACTGGAGTATGTGTGTGTGTGCCCTCTCCACCCCTGCTGCGCATTGCCTTTCAGATCAGCCGATTCGGGAGCGGTCTGATTTCAGTATAGACCTGTCCGAAATATTAATAATTATTACTAACATCAAATGATAAATTACAGTTTGCACCATATTATCTTGTATAACTGCGATGTGTGCGTTTATGTAATTTATGTACAGAAAAGTCGTCTGTACAACCTTGCACATTGTTAGCTTTTCACCATTTGACCATATTTGTTCTGTTACAGAGCGCTGCTTAGATATAAAAGAACATTTTCTTTTCTTTTGTATTCTCTTTTTTTACAGGAGTACCAGAACAACAAAACAACAAAAACAAATGCTGAATCATACAAACCTGAAATAGGAATTCCTAATTAAAATTATGTAACCAAACGTTCATTGTAAACTAAGCAATTAGTAAGATAACATTTAGGCAAAACAAACATTTATATTACCACTGTTCTAGCATTCATATTGAATATTAAGGAAGCTGCTCCCTATTAAATAGCGCCCTGCTATCGAGACTGGACAGCTGAAATGGAAATATATATTACCCGATCCGAAATCACCCTTAATCTACACTCTCAAAAAAGCTTGAGTAAGAAAGAGCTATAATGGAAGGAAATGCCTCAAATAGTGTGAATTCAGTAGTGTAACCATTTGGTGTTAAGACAAAATATGTTAGAATAGCATGCACAGAAATATTGTCAGAGATAAACATTATGTTCTAAATAATGTTTACAAAAATATTGTTCCATTCGGTGTAGCATTTCTATAATTAATTCCAATAGGGAGATTTTTTTGTGGCTGATATTTTTAATACAATGGGGCGAATTTATAATTTCTAGTGCAATAAATACAGTGAACCAAAGCTGCTGTGCAGCAAAGCATTGGGGATGGGACAGTCGCATAGCCATATCTACTGAGATATGGTGTCTCTTTCCCAGTGCTGGGGCACGATTAGGCTTCCTTGCACCACACAATCACTTAGTGAAAAGGTGAGTAAATGCTTTCTAGCATAGGATTTTTACTGGAAGGATACCATTCCAGTACAGAATTTAGTGCCTAGACTAAGATTAAAATGTTTCACGTATTGGATGTATGCAGTTCAGTGCAGCACACATGCAATATTTGAAAACATAAAAATAAAATAAAAGAGTTCTTTGAATTAACACCTGCCTCGAGATGGTGATTTATTTTATTACCAAAGCCCTGTCTACCATTGCTAGTAGATAGGGCTTTGCAGTAAAAACTATGGGTGCAATCATGTCCGGTATCTGGGTTCCTCCTTTGAGGAAGGACACATAGTTCAATCTAGTTGCAGATGATTCACTCCTCAAATTATCTAAGCAAGCAAATTACCTTCCAGAACTGATCAACACACTAGAAGCTTTTGCATTGGTCTCTGCCTTTAAAGTCAACAAAGGGAAATCACACATACTCAACCTGACCAGTCCCCTTCAGGACCTCCCACAGCTACAATCACTGGTCCCATTTAGATAGGCATCACCGTCAAACAGATACTTCTCGAAGGATGGACAACATCTGGCTGGAATACCCTAGAAACATCCTTGAAGACATTAGAAAGTTGTGTCCCATAAATATATCATGGTTAGGGTGAATCAAAAGAGTGAAAACAAATATTCTCCTTGAGATCCTTATCTTTTCCAATCCCACCCAACTCTCATTTCCATAAAGACATCAGCCGTCTATAGAACAAACTCCACACATTCATATGGAACCCCTGTATCTCCAATAGACTTCTCATGCTGTCAAAAGACAAAGGCAGACTACCCTGTCCTAACCTAATAGAATGCTGTTGAGTGGCACACTTGCATTACCTATTGGATTGAGTGGGTCAGGAAAGCGAGGAACATTGGTTCCACATGGACAGTGCAGTGGTATGTGAACACTATGGGACTTAGCTTTGCTTTCCTGCTGCCACATTCTTAAAAGTGTATGTGTAGCCACACACCCAGAATGGTGCTTGAGATCAGGTGGCAATTTGAAAGAGATTCAAGGCCTTTCCCTCTCCCAACACATACATAGCAAAGAACCTCGACTTTACCCCTGTGACCTCTCACTACTCATTCGAGGAATGGAAGCAAGGAGACTGCAGTCTACTGAGCTATCTATTTAATGAAGGACAGATTAACATATTTGAGAAGTGTAAAAAAAAGAACTCCACATTTCAGAAACCTTATGTCTTCAATATTACCAACTGAGACATTGGGCACTACACCACGTACACATCCTTGCAGCCACAGGACCCCTCACAAAATTTGAGAAATTAATCTGCTAATTCGAGGGCAGGAAACATCTCATCTCCAAAACACCTATTGTGCCAAACAAGATTCAAACATACCCTTCTCATACACAATGAGAGGCAGTCCAAGAGACACCTACCTCCAGAAAACAATGGAAAGATGCCTGGTGTGATATCCCTAAGATGCTCAAGAGCATTCCCCACACAGAGTCCTACTGCAAGATAATTTATCAGCGGTACCTTACCCCAGTATGCTTAAGCAGAATATATCCCTCAACCTCCATACTATACTGGCATTGTAGACAGTCAACTGGTTATAGAGGTGGTGTTGTATTGATGATGCCTTTCACTGGAGACCACAGCACTGTGCAACCTTTTTGAAGTGACACAGACTTTTCTCTGGATAGACTGAATCCTAGTAAAGTGTAAGATGTCCACACTAGATAACATACCATGCCAACCAGTAACACCCTACTGACATTCACAGGCCCATTCCATTGGCCTTGCTCTCTCCTTCAGAGCTTCTTCCTGCCTCTTTATTAGCCTTCTTCTTTTTGCTGATTCTTTTTGTTGATTTGTATGTGTGTTAGTGTAACAGGGTTGATATTTACTATATGTTGGCACCCTTTTTAACCTACAGTATTGTTTGTAGAGGCTAGACTGCAATAACATATTGTACATAATTTCAATGGCAGCTTGGATACTTTTCGCTTCTCCATTTCCATTTTGTTGCCTCTGTACAGTAAATCGCTAAATGTGCCTCTTCATGTTGACTGAATATAGCGTACGAACACCCATATGCCAACTATGGGATGCTCTCTCAATGAAAGATGCGTTGAGATTGGTAAAGATTAATTTGTGTTGCTTTACATGCTATTTTCCTGTGCGACTAAAGTTTGTGTTGCAAAATAAATACTTTTATCAACAGTTTTTGCTGGTTTGCCACACTTTTTGTGACTTTGCACTGGCACAAAGTGTTGATAAATCTGTCCCCTCATATCAGGTGATATTCAGACAATAATCAGATAACAAACCCATGAGGAGTGAGTGGGTGGCAGGCTAACAGCAAACATTATTGATAAGATACTTATAATTTTGTCCAATCAGACAGATCAGAAAAGATCAGAGGGGGTGAAAAATGTCTTATGCAATGCAGCAAAAGATTTAAATATTCTCTCACCAAATAATTGATGTACGAACTGTAAGGGGGCATTTAGCTACAGAGTGTTTGTTCTGATACCAGAGACATTCAGAAAAATATGATTGCCCCAGATAGACACTTTGCTCTGTTAGTCTAAGGCTTTCTGCTGCCTGAATATGTCCGAACACATATAGTACGTCAGCCAAGACTGACTATTTCACAGGCTTAGAGTTAAACCGCTTGCAATCAGAAAAATGCTTGTTGTCAGATTAGAAAAAAGCACGTAACTGAGGAGTTTGGAAAATTAAACACAAAAATTAACCCTTAGGTCTAAGAAATGTATGGCTAGCTGAAAAACAGCACACCTACTGAGGAGACATCCTTTTATAGAATGCTTTTCCTCACCCACCAAAGATGGTATGCTTCCTCTTTGGGGAATCTCCTCATATCATGATGCCTAGTCATGATACGGACTACTACCCCCTCACTGAGAGGGAGGAGCTCAGGGATGTTTCTGTGCTTAAGGAGGTTTATACTAAATACCCAATTGAGCTGGGGGCGGTGAAGGGTGCAGTGCAAAATGGAACAGAGTGGTTAAAACTAACTACAGGGTTCGCCGCAAGCCTTTATTCAGGCGACCCTGGGATACGGTTAAAAACAGTATGACACAGCGGGGAATATTAGACCTGCTAATGTGTCACAAAAGGTCGACATGTTTCAGCCAATGACCCTGAAGATATTGTGGCTTTCTTCAGGGCCTAAGAGTGCTATTGCTAAGAAAACAAAACAAAGATGGATATAATCATATATACAAAAACATCCAGTGGTCCCTTGAAATGTTCAGGAGGGAAGGATTCACTGGCGGTACCAGCAGCTCTTGATGTAAAGCAACAGATGTTGGCATCAACATCAGCATATTTGCCTCCAGATCAGCCAAATGTGAAGGCTGGAAAGGGTTTCGGTTTAACTTTGTGTTACATCTATTTATGCAATGGACTGCCTGCAAATCATTTGTGATCACCTAGTCCACTTTCAGGATTTACAAAACACATTCTTCATTTATGGAACCATTGTAAGTGTGTTTTCTTACATCATTTGCGATCCAATAGAGTCGCTAGATTGCTAGAACAGAGTGACTCTGACACTTAGACTCCAGACCTGTTGTGTCTTCATCTGATAGACTGGAGGAGATACCTATAAACTATCAAATCTAAGGAACCCCCAGGAAGTCTTGGAATACACTAAGGTACAGGTGCTCCCCTGATCCATGTCCTTTTTTTGAAGTGTTCTAGAGCTTACGCAGCAAGACTTCAGTGCTAATCTTCCCCTTCTTTGTGATGGTGTTCCCAGGTCACAAAATATTTTAAACATTTGTATTTACAAATCTTCAGAACACCAATAGGTCCCAAAGCAGTGCCTATGTAGTACAGCTTATTTGTGTTGGCATTATAATACAAATACGTTTTGAATAAGCAAGGCAATATGGTTGCTGGCAATTACATACTGGTTCCAATCATTTGGATGGGTGCATCTTGCAAAATAGAATCATTTGTAAAGAGATATATTAATCTTGTTAACGGATATAGATTTGATGTAATATATGGCAATACCGAAATTCCTTTTTGTATGTGCAATTAACAAAATGGTGCTAAGATATCATTATATATATATACATTTTATGCACAACCACTGATAGGAATATCGAAGGGTTTGACTGTCATCATCATCCACCTCACTAAAATCTTTACCATATTCTCATTTCTCATTGCAGTACATATGAACACAAACAGAAGCTCCCTATCTTGACCATAATGAAGGCATATTTCTACATACATTGTGAAAGAAAGGCCTTCTCAGAACTAAGGATGCATCATAAACCCATGAAGTGCATTCAATTGGACTCATTTTTATTAGTTCCTTAAAACATAAAAGGATAATACAAGACAAAATGGCTATTGATGTCGACGTCTAAGCTTCAATACTGAACCATAATTTACTTAAAGGAAAGAGTGTAACATTCCTGGCATCTTGTGATAGAGGATGACTGTGGAAAATACAAAGCTATAACTTACTAACAAAGCTCCCCTCTGCCTCGGTTGCCATAAATATTAAGGTTTTTGCAGATTAAATAACTCCATCACTGGATATACATTCAGAAACTCTCAACAACATGGAATTACAAAATATGTGAATGTATAATATGTGACTCTGAATGTTTAAATTTCCAGATTACCTGCATGTATGACCTCCATATCAAATACATTAATATATCACTTTAAAACAGAGAAACACATTCTGGGTAATATCTTATTTCATCATATAGAACTCATTTTTCATATGTTATATTTATGAAGATGTTCCCTGCAAGCATAGCAAAAGAAAAAGCTCAAGTTCCTGTTTTGCAACACTTGCCAAAATATGGTATGTTACAATACATTTATGTCCCATTGTAGTAAAAAGAAATGTAAAATCTGAAAGCTCAAAGCTTGTGTCAATGACTATGCAATCTATAAAAAGACTTGTCCACGTGCTTGCACCTTTGAGGGATATCCACAAAAAAAGCTTCGATTTCAGTGCAACGTTTTTTCAAAGTTAGGAATCAAGCAAGCACGTTGAAAGTTCAAGGAAAAAAGCAAATTGTGTCAATCCTCAAATAAAGAAAGCAAAACCACAGACTGATAATGTGGGAAAAAATTTGGATCAAAGGGCATTTATTGTATTTTTGACTCTAGTGGGTGACATGATAGCCAAACATGTTAGACAAGGAATTGGCTCCTGGCCTCTAGGCAAAAGACCGCCCACAATATTTAGAGATCGACTATTCTTGTCAGGGACCTCTATGCAAAAAGTTCCTCTACCTCTGAGGCAAATGCACTTTCAGCAGAACTGAAATCTATAGAATTGCATTCTTGGGGTTTGCTCAGCATTCTTTTCTGTTTTTCTAAAATAAACTCCGTGGTGATCCCAGGCAGGAAAAACATCTAGGGCCTCATGTAGGTAGCGAAATACCGGTCGGTAACGGCCGATTTTCGGTAAATATGCCGTTACCGACCGGTATTCAGACAAGTGAGATGTAGGAGTCCAAAAACCACTTTTCGGTAAATATGAGGCGGTAAATACCGATTCATAGTTACCGAATTCTAAAATACCGATTCATATTTACCGAATACATAATTAACGAATCGGTAAATATGAAGTGGTAAATATGAAGTGGTAAAAATTTAAAATGACATGTAGGAGCAGTCGGTAATTAAGAAATCCAGGAAAATCGGTAAATAAGAGTCGGTAATTAACACGGATTGAAAGCAGGTGGTAACCATCAACAATGCACATAAGCAATCCCAAAATGCAACAGCGTGGACAACATGGCCGCCATGTACGTCATTGCAAGGCGCCTACGTCTACAGGCAGCAGGACTGAGGGTGTGGCGACGGGAGGAACAAATCTACAGACAGCGCATCACACTATTACAGCTGACTGATGCAGAGATACATGAGAGGTACAGGCTACACCCCGAAACCATCATGGACCTGATAAGGGACCTGCACCCACTCCTGGACCAGCCAACAAGAAGGGCGCACGCCATACCACCACATGTGCAGGTGCTCTGCAGCCTACATCTACTGGCATCCGGCAGTTATCAGGTGGTGATAGCTGTGGTGGGTGGTGTATCCCAGAGTTGCCTGTCCCGTTTCTTCAGGAAGTTCCTGGATGCCATGATGCAGAGAATGCACCACTACATAAGCTTCCCAAACACACAGGCTGCACTGCAGAAAACAAAAACAGACTTTTATCACATGGCACAGTTCCCCCATGTCATCGGCTGTATAGATGGTACACACATCCCAATCTGTCCACCAGCTGATACAGAGCACATCTACAGGAACAGGAAGTCCACCCACTCCATCAATGTGCAGGTGATCTGTGATGCAGGGAACATCATCACAGATATTGTTGCAAAGTTTCCTGGGAGCACCCACGACTCGTACATCTTCCAGAATAGTGGGATCTACACACGACTGCGTGCCGGCGAATTCGGAGAGGGATACCTGCTGGGTAAGTAACAGTGACGCCCCTTGAAACCTGCAAATCAGAGTGTATAGAGGCATGTAACTGATGGTTCCCTATTACTCATCCAGGCGACAGTGCATATGCATGCCGTTCATTCATCCTCACTCCCTACCTACACCCAGCAACCCAGAGTGAGAGACGATACAACGTGGCCCACAAAACAACACGCAATGTGGTGGAGCGCACGTTTGGACTACTGAAGAGCAGGTTCCGCTGCCTCCACAAGAGTGGAGGCGCACGCCAGTACAAACCCATCACCTGCTGCAAGATTATTGCCACTTGTGCAATGCTGCACAACCTTGCCACGAAAAAAGGTACAGATGTGGAACTAACATATTTTGAGGACAACGAGGATGAGTCAGGCCAGCCAGAGGGCAGCGCAGCTAGAGTGCCAACTGCAATCGATGGGAGAGAGAGACGGGCAGAGATCACATGCAACTATTTCTGAGTAAGTGAGGGGACACAGCGAGTTGTGAGAAGTCATGACGTAGTTTAATGTGGCACCACGCCATGAACACATGAACAGGCCAATCTGGCAATATACCATCTATACAATGAGTATGTCCAGGGTTACGTCACCCAATGGGAAGTGGCTAAGCAGGGCCACATCAATGTTTGCGCATACGCGCTGCAGTGGTGGATTGCACGGCCTGTGCATCCTCACTAGAGCCAACCCCAAGCCGCCTGCTGCTCCTGCGTGCTTCGGGGACGGGGGGTGTGATGCTGCTGCTGGTGTCGATGCTCTCCGCAGCATCCCCTGCAGCAGTTGTCGACGCCTGACTAGTCAATAGCACCCCTAGTGCACTTGTCACCTGCACCATCCCCCGAGACAGGTCGCTGCAGCACTGTGTTAGGCCCTCCTGCATCGTCACAGAGCGCCGGCAAAGTAGGGAAGTCGCAGTTGCCAGACGGTTGAGTGCCCTGCTGGTAGTGTCCCTTCTCTGGCGTTCCCGGCGCCGTGCTTCGATGTCAGCATCTAATTTGCTGCACAACTGCTGGATTGACTGGGACATGTCCCGAATGCCCGCAGCCATGCCGCCAATGTTTGTGTCCATGTTGACTAAGCTTGTCTTCATCACCCGCATGTGCCTCTGGACTGACATAACTGCCTTTGATTGCAGGCGCTGTTGCTTCAACATTTGGCCCTCGAGCCCCAAGAAGACACCATGGCCGTCAGTGGGTGCTGGTGGACTCTGGACACGCGACCTGCGGCGCCCTCTTGCTCCCGTCTGTGCTGCCTGTGAGGTGTGGGGCACAGTGGGATGGCTCCCTTCCTGGGGCCCGGTGCGGTCTTCTGGGCCCATGCTGTCGTCTGACGAGGTGTCGAAGGCTCGTAGCCTGGCTGCTGGACGCCTCCTCATTCTCACACCTGCAAGCGGAGATGTGGCCGGTGATTCGAACATGAGTGGCGATGCTGGCTCTGGTTGTGGTGATGCTGGCTCTCGGTGAGGTGATGCTGGCTCTGTGTGCGGCGAGGCTGGCTGTGTTGGTGGTGCGGCTGCCAGTGGGCCTGCTCCCTGGTCTGAACTCGTGCTGGCTAGAGGTGATTTTTGTGGCCGGTGTGCCGTCTCCCCTGCAGCATGCCCTGTACTGCATGATGTCACATCTGTGGACAGAAAAACAACATTGGCTCAGTGTCCCCGAAGGGCTGCATTGCAAGCGTCACAATAAATCATTTCACATTCCAATCTGTCCTCTGTCTCCTTGTGCCTCGAGTGCGTGACATGCCTTGTTGCCCTGTAACATTTACGTCATGGTTAGTGTTGCCCTGACTACATCTCCCGGAATGCATTGCCTGTCTGCACTGACACGTGTGGACTGCAGTGTGATTCTCGTTTCACAATGGGGGATGTGGGATAGGGGTAGGGGAGGCTACATTGCTGTGCTTTCGTCTTACCTTGGTGTGTTGCGGCTCTGGCAGAGCTGTCGGCGTCCCCAAGACCCACGACGCTCTCTTGCTCGATTGTGGCCGCCACCAGCTCCTCCAGTTCGGTGAGGGCAGGTGCCCTGTTGGTTCCACCTCCGGTCTGGCTGGCCTCCTTCTGGATGTCGCCCATCTTCCTCTTGGTCACAATCCTCAGGTCATACCAGCGCTTTTTGAGGACCTCAATGTCCCTGTGGGTCACTCCCACAGCATTGACCTGCGCCTGGATGGCCAGCCATATGTTGCGCTTTTCGGCCTCAGGCACTTGCAGGGATTGCCTCCCAAACAGCTTCTGGTGCTGCTTCACCACCTCCTCCACCAGCACCTGGAGTTCCTTGGGGCTGAATTTGAGCTTCCTCCTCCTTTCCCCTCCGTCTTTCTGTGTTCTCTGGCTGGACATGCTGTTCGTTTCCCGCTCGCACATGCAACTGCTCCCTGCCTCTCCTCTGCACTCCAAGCCTCTCCAGGGTCGGCTAATTATGTACACCTGCCTGGGTGTGGCCACTTCGGCTAATTGTGTACACCTGCCTGGGTGTGGGCAGTTCCTGGTTGGGTGGGCTGTCGTTGCACAGGATTAGCTGTTTCGTCAAGTCATGTGATGTTATTTACCGAATCCCTACATCACGATTCGGTATTTTCCGATTCGGTAGATACCACCTCGGTATTTTCCGAATCGGTAGATACCACCTCGGTATTTTCCGATTCGGTAATTATCACCTCGGTATTTACCGAATCGGTGAATTCCGATTCGTATTTACCGAATGTTACCGAATCGGTAACTGTTACCGAATTTTTACCTACATATATCTTACCGATTCTAATTTACCGATTCGGTACGGCTCGGTATTTAAGAACCGGTAAAATTAATTTACCTACATGAGGCCCCTAGTGGGACAACTGCCCTAAATAGGGTAAGCTTCCCGAAATATGAAAGGGACCCCCAGGGACAGGGACCCTGTGGTGGATGGTTCACCTCTGATTGGCTGATGGCTCCGTCAGCGGTAGCCCTATTGACAGTGGCTCCAGCAGTTGTCAATCAACAGTTTTCTTTTTATTAATGAGATGAAGTAGCTATACGTTTGGCACAGTGGGAAAACCAATAATTGCTTTAAACCTGCCAAACTCTAAATGATCCCGGTAGGCACTCAATATGATGATTTAAATCATACCACAGGAATACCTGCATGTATGTACTCCCATTCATCAATTGTGGAGACTACTGCCTCTTTTTTCATTTATTCAAATGTTATTGTGCATTATTTGTCTCAGATTGGAGGAGACAACACCTTGTAACATGTGCAAGGGCGCAAAGAGGGAAAGATCATCGGAAAATACGAGTTCCTCAAATTACTGTAATGATCACAAATTTTTGTTTTGTAGTCGATTAGTTTCATACTGCAAGAGAACACCTTTCAAATAGAATCACCATAAAACATAGAATATAAAATGTCAGTAAGTAAAAACATGCATTAGCATCATAAAGTTGAGTGGGCTAGCATACAGTATTTTTTAACTTAAATTATTTTGATGGCACACCAAAGTGTTGATCCTTCCTTCACCATACTTAAGAGGGCCCATGTTTCCAATACCATTGTCTCCTCTTCATGAGAATATATATTTGTGGGTACATAGACCCACAAGGGTTCAAGACCTCCTTAATACTGCTACTGTGTTGTTTCTGTAAATTAGGGATTAATTCATCTCCTGGGTCCATAATGTCACCTTCTTTTTCTATCCTTTTGTATCAACAGACGTTTTGCATGATTTTGATTCCAGTGTGTCTTTTATATTAACTGTACCAGTATCACCAGGCATGGTGGCTTCATCCCTTCTGCAAGATATTAACAATATTAATTGAGTAGTTCTTAGCTATTTGTTTTTTATCGACATCATTTTCATGTCCACTTTCAAGTTATGGCCTATTACATTTTTTACATTTTGATGTACATGATGTACATGTATTATTCCATTCTTTACTAGTAGGTAAAGGTTGTGGTTAACTAGCAACAAGATGACACTGCCCAGTAATGCATTGAGCGATCTCAGAAACATCCGTCCAGAGGTTCACTGAAAGTCCCCCTTATTTGCTCACCTATGCTAGTGACTTAGTTGTTGTCCTGATTGAGCCAAAAATTGAGACAACGACTTAGAAATCAGCTTTATCTTCTGCATCACTCACTACCCTTCTCCTATTGAGATACAAGGTATGAATAAACACAAACACTGATAGTGTTTTCTATTGCTCGTACTATTGGTAAGCATTATTGCGCTTAAATACAGCAGATCACTGTGAAATTCACTATACACATTTAAAGATGATGCAATAAAAATATTCTAATTCATTCGCAGTGCTCATCATCTCTATGTGTCACTTGGAACTCACTAAAGCTGGCTCTTCTTGAGGCAATCTTCAATAGGGTGAGACTTTTGGATCGCTGTTAAACTAGGGTTTCTCAACAATCAAAGTGGGATCTCTCTGTTCTCGTTGCAGAGACAGACAACATATTTTCTATCCATAAACATATTTTATCTCCAATTTTTTTGTTTATTTATCACCTACTTCCTCACAGCATGGAGACATCTTTCAGTGGACAGTATAGGCACTCATATCATAGCCTCAGACCCGTCATTTGGATAAGGCTATGGGATCCTCAACAGCTGCCATCAGCTCCTTAGCTTCGATGAAGGGATCTAGCCCCTTAGGTTTGAGGACAGATTCTAGCTCCTTTGCTTGGATGAAGTGATCTAGCTGCCTTATTTCAACACCAGGATGTAGCTCCTTAGCTTGGATGAAGTGATCCAACTTCTTATTTTGGCTAAGGGGATCTAGCTCCTTAGCTTGGACTAAAAAAACATCATTCATAAAGAGGAAATTGGCATAGGAAGGAATGTGACAGGATCATGATCTGGGACACATTTGATCTCTGCTTGTTTCCATCAACAAATGTAAAGACTTTTGGGCCTTCATTTGTACTCCACGAGTACCTTAGCGGTTTCTTCTTGCATTAATAATTCAGCATGATCCTGGTTTGTGCAGTTGACATGCACACTACAAACCTGTAAGAGTAGCAATATTCCTAACCCTGTCACTTTTTTGATGCTTTTTCTCAATATTTTCTCAATGTCTTATTGTGACAAACTGCAACCAGCCCACTCAGCAACTTGTCAATTGGTCTTCTTTGATCATTGTGGCTGAATCCACAGTGTCTCATCGTGTCAATATAAAAGTCTACTTTTGGACTGTTCAATTTCTATTTCATGAGAAAGTCTGCATTTCATTTGTCCTTGTATCTTTCTTTCGTATTCATTGTAGTGATCCAGCGGGTTACCAACCTCAGTTACACCTTTACTATACATTCACTTGGGGCCATAAACACACACTTATTCATGTAGGCTAGTAAATACTGCTGGGGTTAATTTATTGTGCTAATACCCGTAAGATTAATTTTATCTGATTTTATTTTACCAAACCTTTTGATCCACTGTATTTTCCTCTGGTCAATGGACCATTTAGTTAACTAAATAGGTGAAAGATTACATATAATAAACCTTTATTTAATAACCACAGACTCGGGAGAGTTTAAAATGTTTATCTGGTAAATTCATGTGAGCC